>NC_052068.1:72304322-72616584 GCF_015852505.1 Tachyglossus aculeatus | reverse complement strand
TTGTTCTGGTCCCATCTGTGTTGGGGAGAGAAGGAATGTGTTAACCCCTCAAGGTAACCAAAATCTTAAAGGTCCTTCTCATTTGTCCTTTCAGTCACTCTTTGGGAATCCCCTACTTGGAATAATATCCTTAGATTAAAGCCTAAATTTAGACTCTCATATCAGTAGCAATGTCTTTGAAAATTGTAGCTAGCTTGATAGAGAGTTAGAGAAGGGATGAGGAAGAAAAGAGAGTGCTTTACAGGTAATGCTGCATTATCTAAGCCTGATTTAACATAACATCTGCAACTAGCAAAACATGCCAAAAAAATAAGAATAATCTGCAGTACATTTGTGTTAGCTATCAGAGGCATGGAGGCATTTTTAAAATAGCAAATGTCTACTTTAAGAAACTGTGAGTCGATTCAAGAGAAAGCAGACAGGCAATGCTAAATCTACCCTTGATTGCCCATTAATGGTTGAAATCAAGTTCACCAGGGAATCATTTGAAATAATTGTGCCTCCTTTCCTTTCTCCCCAGTGAGAGGGAGAAGGCAGCTTCCACTGCCCACATAGTCTGAACCCTCCAGGGTAATAAACAAAATAGAAACAGCCTGACCATCCCTTCCAACATCTTATTAGAAGCAAATTTTACTAAAAGTAATTATATTTCTTTGCCTTTAGAAGCTGTGCTTCACTGAATTTTCCATTCCAGTACCCTTCCTCATTGAATATGCCACCTAATTTATTAGAAACATTAATCTTGGAATGTGTGCATCCTGCCATTGCACAAAAACAGCTGGTGTGTGATTGGCTGCAATTGCCCTTTAGTCAACACCCAATCTTCAGGATGGACTGGTGAAACCCTCTCAGACAATATAATAAATCACACAAAAGTCAGTTCCCAGAATCCCTCTCAGTGGGCTGAGTTGTTTCTTCATATAGCATTATGGGCCTTTCCTATACCCTACCCCATATTTAAAAGCATGAATTTAAATGCAGATTTTGTGAATCCATATATCGTGCACTGAACAACAGAATACCTGAGGGAAAACAATAATTTATTCACTGGAAGTTTCTGGAAACTTTTCAGCACACCTAATGTCAGTTTTCAGCTTCTTTCTTCCAGCAAACTGGAAACCCAAAAAACTTCCTGATCGTATTTTTCTCTTGCTTCCCAGGAGTTTACCAAGAGGAAATTTGATTTTTAAATGCACCCTCTCCTCTCTACTTGCCTCTCCGACTTTGTATACCCTCTCACTTCCTTAAATCCCTCACTTCTTCTCTCCTCCCCTCTTTCTACCATCTTTATCTTCTCATTCTCCAATAGCTCCTTTTGTTTTGTCTTCAAACATGCAATAATCTCCCTCTATTTAAAGAAAAAGCCCTCTCTCCACCCTATGGTTCCCTCCAGTTATCACCCCATCTCACTCCTATTCCTATCTAAACTCCTAAAAAATGTCATATACATCTGCTGCCATAATTTCCTGTCCACCAGCTCTCCTCTTGATCCACTGCAGTCTGCCTTGTGACCCCTTTACTTTCTTTCTCATCTTTCTCTCTTCTCTCTCTCTCTGTCTCTTAAAAGTTTCCAGTCACCTTAGGAAGCAGGATGACTAGTGGAGAAAGCATTGACCTGGAAGTCGGAGGATCTGGGTTCTAATCCCAGCTCTATCAATTCTCTGCTTTGTGATCTTGGGCAAGTCATTTTACTTCACTGTGCCTCAGTTTCTTCATCTACAAATGGGGATTAAATCATCCTCCTTCCTACGTAGAATGTGAGCACCATGTGGGACAGGGTCTGTGCTCAACCTGATTATCTTATATCTATTCCAGTTCTTAGTATAGTGAATGGCATATAACAGCTTACCAAGTTCCCCAATTAATACAGCCGAGTCCAAAATGCTCCAATCCATCCTGATCTTTCTTGATCTCTATGCTGCTTTTGGAATAATGGAACACTTCCCTGTCTCAGACTACACCACCACAATTCTTTCTGTCCCAGAAGCCTGCAATTTTGATGTCATCCTCAGTTATTCTAAATCAATTAACTCACATCCAGACTTCCCTCTCTTCCTCAGTCCAATGTCTCATCCAAAACTCCTCCCAACATCATGGGTTGGAAAGTGTCTGATAAGGATGGGAAATGCCACCTGCAGCATTCTGCTGGATCCCACCTCAGCAATTCCATCTAAATGATCTATCAATCAGAACTTTGGATATGATCTACCCAATTCCCCCATCCATGGAAGAAGCTCTGCAGGCAGACAAGGTTGTCATTCACAGAATAGCAGCCCACTGATTAACTCCGGATAAATCCCATGCTGTTCGAAACCAATCAAAAATGGAACCAGAGGAGCTCAAGACTTAACAGCAGAATGAGGTTTTGTAACTTGCTAGAAATGGCAAGTTGGTGTACTCTGCAGGCTGGTTACACATTGAACTAACCTACAGCTGGTCAGAAAACATGGCTTGGGGTAGGAATTTTCTTTAAATTGTGTTTGTTTCTGATGTCTGTTAGTTTGGGATCATTTTAGGAGATTTGATAAACAGTAATGTTTTCTGAGAAATGCTGTGAGGAGTAAACTGGCACCCAAAATTTGATTACAATAAGGCTATTTTATAGAAAACTTCAAAAGTGTTCTCACCCCTCTAAGCAATAAGCTCTTTGTGGGCAGGCAATGTGTCTGTAATATTGTTGTATTGTACTCTTTAAAGTGCTTAGTACGTGCTCTGCACACAGTAAGTGCTCAACAAATTCAATTGAATGAAGTGTTCTGTCTAGTGGCTGCACTTTTATCTTGGAGTCCTATAATGAGAGGGCAAACTAATTGGTATCTTGATAGCACTGGACATTTTTCTGAAAAGCGACATCCAAACCCAAACTTCATTTGCACTGCTGACGGGACACTCTCCAAAACATTTGGGTCAGAGCAGCCAAGATACTCCCGAGGGATGATCAGTTCTGACAGAAAAAAAAAAATCACAAAGACTCTGTGGATGCCATCAGCTGAAATTGGAAACTGGGCATTTAGAGACCTACCACAGGAGACTGTCAAGGCTGGCACTAGGTACATGCTCATTTCTGAAGCTGACAAACTTATTTTCTTAGATTGGAAGCTGCCACCTGATCAATAAAGCACCTCAGGACTCCCCCAGGCTGATAACCACCAGGAGAAAAGAGAGGGGTGTATATTTGTACATACTCATTACTATATTACTTATCACTATTATTACTTATTTATTACTTATTATTACTTATTTATTACTTATTTAGTACATATTTATTACTAGAGAACCAGTGTGGCTCAGTGGAAAGAGCACAGGCTTTGGAGTCAGAGGTCATGGAGTCTAATCCCAGCTCCACCACCTGTCAGCTGTGTGACTTTGGGCAAGTCACTAAACTTCTCTGGACCTCAGTTACCTCATCTGTAAAATGGGGATTAAGACTGTGAGCCCCACGTGGGACAACCTGATCACTTTATATCATCCCCAGCGCTTAGAACAGTGCTTTGCACATAGTAAGCACTGCAGCGTGGCTCAGTGGAAAGAACATGGGCTTTGGAGTCAGACGTCACGGGTTCAAATCCCAGCTCTGCCAATTGTCAGCTGTGTGACTTTGGGCAAGTCACTTAACTTCTCTGTGCCTCAGTACCTCATCTTTAAAATGGGGATTAAGACTGTGAGCCCTCTGTGGGACAACCTGATCACCTTGTAGCCTCTGCAGTGCTTAGAACAGTGCTTTGCACATAGTAAGTGCTTAATAATGCCATCATTATTATCATTATTATTACTCTATTTTATTAATGATGTGTATATAGCTATAATTCTATTTATATTGATTCTATTGATGCCTGTCTACTTGTTTTGTTTTGTTGTCCGTCTCCCCCTTCCAGAGTGTGAGCCCGTTGTTGGGTAGGGATTGTCTCCATCTGTTGCCAAATTTTACTTTCCAAGTGCTTAGTACAGTGCTCTGCACACAATAAGCGCTCAATAAGTACAATTGAATGAATATGGGAAAACTTTAAAAAAAACCACACCTTTTGTTTGGCAAATATAAACCAAAATTCTTCCCTCCTCATTTAACATATTGGTATTACCTCAAATTAGGAAGGGTTGAAAAGAGCTGTATCTACTTGAGCTTGAAGTTAGTTGAACCTTTTGTACTGTAACACCCACCCCCAATAGTCCCTTTTTTCTAAGGACTCAGAATACTTCAGCAACTCTCAATCCTACCCTCACTACATCCCTGGAGTTTGATAGAGATTACTATTTCAAGTGAAAATGAGGAAACTGGGGCTCAGAGGGTCCAAGAAATCTTCACATCACACAGCAAGGTGGGAGCTCAACCCGTCTCTACACACTCCCAGACCAAAGGGCTCTTTCCAGTCTTCCATGGTACCCCTCTTGTTCATTCATTCAATCATATTTGAGCACTTACTGTGTGCAGAGCATTGTACTAAGCACTTGGAAAGTACAATTTGGCAACAGAGAGACAATTCCTACCCAACAACAGGCTCACAGTCTAGAAGGGGGAGACAGATAACAAAACAAGTAGACAGGCATCAATACCATCAATATAGATAAAAATAATTATAGATATAGATACACATCATTAATAAAATAGAGTAATAAATATGTACAAATATACACAGGTGCTGCGGGGAGGGGAAAGGGGTAGAGCAGAGGGAGGGAGTAGGGGCAATGGGGGGAGAGGAGGAGCAGAGGAAATGGGGGGCGGGAGGCTCTGTCTATCTCTTTTCTAACCGCAGGTTCCCATAGAAGATGGAGAGATCAGAGTTTGAGTTTGCCTCAAAAAAAATGTCTTCCTTTGTGTTTGGTTTGGTTTTTTTTTCTACTGGGTCTCTAAGGAAACCCAACCAACACAAGGAAAACCTGCTGCTGGCTACCTGTAAAAGGACAGGGCTGAGGGTTGCCTTCGTAGCCAAGATAAAGCAATACTAATAAAGTAATGATATTAAAACAGAACTAGATGCTGTCCTTCCAGAAAAATCAGAAGGAAATGGCAAACTCTAAATACTAGGGCTAGGTCAAGAGACATGGAAAAATGAAGTAGCAGATTGTTAACTATCATTTTGATCATTTTCTAGAAAAAATGTTAGGCTTGCATAAAATTGCTTTTTGGTAGGCACAATCAGAGCAAACAAAGCTTAAAAATCTAATATTCTTTCCTAAAATTTCTTCATTGCCTTAATGTGTTTTTAAAAAAATCAAAAACAACAGAACTACTCTTTTACATAGTTGGAAAACAGTAGGAATTGGTGCAAACTTGTACCAACAGTGCAAACTGTATGAAATCCAGTTATGGTCGTGGGAACAGTTAGAAACTATATGAAATTGAGCTACGGAGGCATGAATGGTATGAAACAGTATGAAATTGAGCTATGGTCGTAAATTACATGGACAGTAATGCTCTTAGCAAAAATCAGTTCAGACCTAAGGTAATTAGGAATCCATCTGGAATTTTAGTTGCCTTGGCTTCAAGAAACTGACAATTAAAACAAAAATCCCAGTACACAAGGGTAAATAATATTCACATTCTTTTCTCATCATGGTGCTGGTCTCTCCCCAAGCCCATTTCCCTACATCCCCCATATTCCCATCCTTGGATTACTGTCACTGATGAATACATATTAAGTCAATGTGCGAAGCAGCATGATCTGGTGGACACAGCACAGATCTGGGAATCAGAAGGCCCTGAGTCTTAGTTCAGACTTTGCCACTTGCCTGCTGTGTGACCTTGGGCAAGTCACTTCACTTCTCTCTGCCTCAGTTACTTCATCTGTAAAACGGGAATTAAGACAGTGAGCCCCATGTGGGGCATGGACAACCTGATTACCTTATGGCTAGAGAAGCAACGTGTTTCAGTGGAAGGAGCACGGGCATTGGAGTCAGAGATCATGGGTTCAAATCCCAACTCTGCCGCTTGTCAGCTGTGTGACTTTGGGCAAGTCACAACTTCTCTGTGCCTCAGTTACCTCATCTGGAAAATGGGGATTAAGACTGAGCCCCACATGGGACAACCTGATCACCTTGTATCCCCCCCACAGTGCTTAGAACAGTACTTTGCACATAGTAAGTGCTTAATAAATGCCATTATTATTATTATTATTATTACCTCAGTGCTTAAAACAGTGCCTGGCACATAGTAAGTGCTTAACAAATACCATGAAAAAAAAGTCAACATTTTATCCCAAAATGTTCAATCTCTGGACTTGTTCTTCTTTAAAGTGTTCTTTAAAGTTTTCACTGACCTCCTCTAAAACCTTAGTCTTAATCCCCATTTTCAGATGAGGGAAATGAGGCACAGAGAAGTTAAGTGACTTGCCCAAGGTCACACAGCACACAAGTGACAGAAGTAGCAGCAAAGCCTAGTTGGAAAAAGCATGGACGTCGGAGTTAGAAGAAGCTGAGTTCTAATCCTGGCTCTGCTACTTTTCTGCTGGTGACTTTAAGCAAGTTACTTAACTTCTCTGTGTCTGTTACCTTAGGTGCAAAATGAGGATTAAGACAGAGTCCCATCTAGGACATGTACTGGGTCCAACCTGATTACCTTGTATCTATTCCAAAACTTAGTGCAGTACCTGCCACTTAGTAAGTACTTAAATGCCATTATAAAAAATCAAAAAAGGGGCAGAACTGGGATTAAAACCCAGGTCCTCCAGCACCCAGGCTCTGACAGTTTCCTGCTGTTTAACCTTGGCCAAGTCATTTCACTTCTCTGTGCCTCAATTCCTCATGTATAAAATGGGGATAAAATAGCTCTTATTTCTCATGCTCATACTGAGCCCCACCTACAACCTGGGATGTGATCAACCTGATTTTTTTTTAACTGATCCCAGCCCTTGGAAGAGTATTTAGCACACAGTAAGTGCTTAACCAATATAATCATTATCATTTATATCATTTTCTATTATTCATTTATGTCTTCACTCTCCACTGTTACAGGGTAAATCACTTTTCCTTGATACATGTTCCTCAAGTTCCCAATTCAGCACTAAGTACACAGACCATTTCCAGTTAACACTACTGATACCAACTATCACCTTGTCCTCCAACACATAATGCATCTTTACATTTTATTCCTGGCTTTCCATTATTTCCATCCTTGAGCATTTGATGAATGTTATACCTATTCCTTTCTCCTGATTATAAATATGTGCAATTAACTGATTGCAATAGCATAAGCCTGTAAGATATCACTCCATGTCCACTAAAGTTTACTCAAGTCACTGTTAATTCTGGTTGAATCTAGCCTTTGCTCCCCATACAGTGACAAAAAACATAAATAGTGATTAAGGAAAGATTACTTGCATAGACCCCAGCCCGCTCTAGCTTGTAGATGATTATGTGGTTAAGATAGAATTAAAAACCACATCCAAGTCTAGCCAGAATGTTCCACCCAAAGCTGACAAACTGATCTGGTCAAAATACCTCAATTTATAGGTTGCTCCCTCAATCCTTGTTCTCTTCAAGGTGGTCGTATTGGTGATTTATTCGGGTATCTTCCTAGGAATTGCCGTAACAATGTCCGAACCGTTGACAAGAAGGTCAACCTTCTCACCTTCTACAAACAGGGACATGGCATTTACCCTTTTAGAATCCTCCAGCTCTCTCTTACTCTCCAGAAGTTCTCAAAGATAGCCACTGAAGGCAGAATGAAAAGGACTAGTGTTCTAGTCTGAACAATCTAAATACCTCTAGTGAAACCTTTCTCTGGCCCTACTTCCAGAGAACAAGTTCACATGTTTACTGAAACCTATGCCCATCACCCACTCCAGAGTCAGTAGGATATTCTGGGAAAGGACTGGTTTTCAGCCATTAGGATGAAAAGCTGCATCCCCTGGGGGCTGAACTGAGCTGCCCTGTAGGGTGGAACTAAGAGAAGGGGTTCACTTATTGGTCTGCAGAAGGATAATTGAATGTGTCTTTGCTTTCTCTCACTCTGAAGGTCAGCTGGAAACACCTGCACCTGGTAATGTATTTCAACTCAACCAATCTACAGCTGGGGTAAAAAAAGAAGCTAATCTGACTTAGTTTGTTCATGAGCTTAATGGGTGAGTCATTTTAATGTAAACCCTTTTTTCAGCTTTCTCCCCGATTAGACTGTCAGCACCTTGAGGTGAGGGATTGTGCCTACCAATTCCATAGTGTTGTACTTTCCCAAGTACTCAAAATCTCCAGTGACTACCAATCAATCTGCGTATCAGGCAGAAACTCCTCACCCTGGGCTTCAAGGCTGTCCATCACCTCGCCCCCTCCTACCTCACCTCCCTTCTCTCCTTCTCCAGCCCAGCCCGCACCCTCCGCTCCTCCGCCGCTAATCTCCTCACCGTACCTCGTTCTCGCCTGTCCCACCATCGACCCCCGGCCCACGTCATCACCCGTGCCTGGAATGCCCTCCCTCTGCCCATCCGCCAAGCTAGCTCTCTTCCTCCCTTCAAGGCCCTGCTGAGAGCTCATCTCCTCCAGGAGGCCTTCCCAGACTGAACCCCTTCCTTCCTCTCCCCCTCGTCCCTCTCTCCATCCCCCCATCTTACCTCATTCCCTTCCCCACAGCACCTGTATATATGTATATATATTTGTACATATTTATTACTCTATTTATTTATTTTATTTGTACATATCTATTCTATTTATTTTATTTTGTTAGTATGTTTGGTTTGTTCTCTGTCTCCCCCTTTTAGACTGTGAGCCCACTGTTGGGTAGGGACTGTCTCTATATGTTGCCAATTTGTACTTCCCAAGCGCTTAGTACAGTGCTCTGCACATAGTAAGCGCTCAATAAATACGATTGATGATGATGATGATGAAGTACTCTAAATACGATGGTCTGTACACAGTAAATGCTCAATAAATACCATGTATTGATTGATTCTGCATACGTGGACTCAGGCAGCACATAGCATGATTGGATAGCCTAATAGTCAGACTTTCAGTTGTCTCTGGTAGTCTAAAATTTGAATGGTTTTAACTACTACCTGAAAAACGTTTTTGTAGTGGAGTTTAAGTGCTTACTATGTGCCACCGTGTACATGGGGACCACAGTCTAAGAGGTAGATGCTTCTAGTATTCTCTGTTTTGATCTTCTCTATTTGCATTATACATTCAATCCTGGTTTTGATCCTGCCGAGTTTGGGTCCTACACAGAGCTTTCATTTGGACCCTGTTCGGTGTTCCTAATTATGCATCTTTAGTGGCTTTAAATCCTGGATGGCTGATAAACTTCCTTGTTTATGGTTCTTTTGCTAAATGAGCCCAAATCCAGTCTGAGGGAAAAATCTCACTGGGTTCTAAGACCACCCCTAGGAACCATGATTGAACTGGTATGGCTTCAGCTTCCTGTTTGACCACTCTGGTGCACTGGTCTCAGTGCATCAGCCTGGATTACTGCGAGATGTTTCACTTGGCACAGCTGGACAGAAGGAAGGAGGGTGTAAAGTTAGAAATGATCTTTCTTTCCAAACCCCTAAAACTAGAAAGCAATTTGTTCAACTTTAAGAGAACTCTAGGATTCTTCAAAACTAATTTCCAAGAACCTTCTAGGGATAATATTTATTCAAACATCTTGGACCTTTTGCCTCAAGGGTTCTGCAATAATATTCTTCCATTGCACTATTGTGTTCCCAACTCTGCTGTACTGCACTATTCCGAGTGCTTAGTACAGTGCCCTGCATTCATTCATTAATTCATTCATTCAATCATATTGATTGAGTGCTTACTGTGTGCAAAGCACTGTACTAAGAGCTTGGGAAGTACAAGTCAGCAACATATAGAGATGGTCCCTACCCAACAACGTGCTCACAGTCTAGAAGGGGGAGGCAGACAACAAAACAAAACATGTAGACAGGTGTCAAAATCATCAGAAAAAATAGAATTAAAGCTATATGCACACCATTAGCAAAATAAATAGAATAGTAAATATGTACAAGCAAAATAGAGTAATAAATCTGTACAAACACATACAAGTGCTGTGGGGAGGAGAAGGCAGTAGGGCAGAGAGGACGGGGAGGAGGAGAGGAAAAAGGGGGCTCAGTCTGGGAAGGCCTCTTGGAGGAGGTGAGCTCTCAGTAGTGCTTTGAAGGGAGGAAGAGAGCTAGCTTGGCAGGTGTGTGGAGGGAGGGCATTCCAGGCCAGGGGAAGGATGTGGGCCGAGGGATCGATGGTGGGACAGGTGAGAACGAGGCCCAGTGAGGAGGTTAGAGGCTGAGGAGCAGAGGGTGCGGGCTGGGCTGGAGAAGGAGAGACGGGAGGTGAGATAGGACGGGGCGAGGTGATGGACAGCCTTGAAGCCAAGAGTGAGGAGTTTATGCTTGATTCGTAGATTGACAGGCAACCACTGGAGATTTTTGAGCAGGGAACTAACATGCCCAGAGAGTTTCTATACAAAGATAATCCGGGCAGCAGAGTGAAGTATAGACTGAAGTGGGGAGAGACAGGAGGATGGGATATCAGAGAGGAGGCTGATGCAGTAATCCAGTCGGGATAGGATGAGAGATTGAACCAGCAAGGTAGCGGTTTGGATGGAGAGGAAAGGGTGGATCTTGACGATGTCGTGGAGGTGGGACCGGCACATGGTACGATCTCAATAAATACTACCGGTTGATTGATTTGAATATAACTTTTATTAAAGAGTTTCTAACTTCTTTTTCCTTATTTTTGTTTGGTATCCCATGCCAACATATATCACATAATGGAACTGTTTCTGGTCAATTGTTCACTTTTTATCTTTTCTTTAAAAACAGAATAAAAACCAATTTCTTTGCTTATTTAGAGTAACTTATCAGCTTTCCCTTCCTGCGTTAAATAGCTGGACAGTTTTCCTGGTCTTTCTTTTTCCTAATACACTTGAATGGTTTTTGGTTGCCTTTTATGCCTCAGGCTGGTTCCAATTCCATTACCACTGGCTTTCTGAATTTGATTCCTGAGTAATAGCATGGTCTAATGGGAACAGAACCTTCCTGGGAGTCAGGGGGTGTAAATTCTAATCCCGGCTCTAGATCAGGTAGATCAGGAACAATGAAGAAATGTAAAGATAGCCAAAAGGTACAGCACTTTAGAACCTAAATATGCAAATCAATTAATGGTATTTATTGAGTGCCTACTGTAAATGGAACATTGTACTAAGCACTGGGAAAGAATACACAGATGGGAATTAGACATTCTCTGTCCCTCAGGAAGCTCACAATCTAAAATGCATGATAATTGAGTTGGTAGATAGGATACCTGCACACAAGGAACTTTTTTCAAATTTGTTCAATCTCTTTGAGCTATCTGAGTTATTTATTTATTTTTCTTGTACATATCTATTCTATTTATTTTATTTTGTTAGTATGTTTGGTTTTGTTCTCTGTCTCCCCCTTTCAGACTGTGAGCCCACTATTGGGTAGGGACTGTCTCTATATGTTGCCAACTTGTACTTCCCAAGTGCTTAGTGCAGTGCTCTGCACAAAGTAAGCGCTCAGTAAATACGATTGATTGATTGATTGAGCTGCATATAAATATAATTCAAGCTGAAGGAGATAACCAGTTATAGACTAAGTTCCTTGAGTGCAAGAATTGTGTCTACCACTTCTGTTGTACTGTACTCTCCCAAGTGCTTAGTAAAGTGCCCTGCACACTGTAAGCTCTCAAATACCACTGATTAAAAAACATCTCCAACTAATCGGTGGAATTTATAGATACATGATGATCAGGTTGGATACAGTCACTCTTCCATATGGGGCTCACTGATCTCACCACTATGGCAGGCAGTCCCTTCCTTTTCCATTCAGCACTTTCTATGTATCTCCCCCGTGGTGGCCAGGACAACTTCTGATCAATACGGCTTCTGGGCACCTTACATCTAGAGGTAGGGGAGAATAGGAGTGGAGGAAGGAAACTCAATCCTTGAGTTTCAAGGAGGCCTACCTCACCCAGAAAATTCTACTCATGGATACTGCCATGCCAAAAAAAAGGGCATTTGTTTCCTGGGTCCCATGTGGCAAACAATTCACTTTCTACCTTACAGTTTGTTGTCATTCTCCTCCTTCTCTTCCTGCTCCACTGCTCCACCTGGCCCCACCCCTTTGTTGGCCCACTGCATAAAAGGTGGGATAGAAAGTAAGAATCATGAAGATTCAATGTGTTCCAATATGCTTTATTTGTCTAGTCTGTTTTCATATTCATTCTTTTTTTAATGACTACAATAGCAGTCTTCTCTGGGCCTCAATTTCTTTATCTGTAAAGTGGAGATAAGATAGATTATGAATCCCTAATTAGAAGCCCCAAATAAATACCGTCATTATTCTTATCGAATGGATTTTGACAATGTAAGTAATAAAATGTTGTAACCAAAGAAATATTCACAATCCTCTTTCTGTAGTTTAGGTACTCCAAGATGTGAAATGAAGAAATGAGTTGACCTCAGTGGGAATTTTGGCTCGCTGATAATGTGGGTCAGGTTACTGAGTGAGAATGGAAACTGGTGCCAAGTGAACTTGCAAATAAAGTCCCTTTTCTGGTTTTGGGATGCTGCATTTAGAGCTCACTAGCCCTAAGGTCTTGAAGTAACAGCATCTCTAAGACTCTCAGATATGAGCTGGTTTTAAAGAAATCAGTCTATTCCAGGTAGGCAGGAGAAGTAGAGAACTATTGACATCATTTTCATGGAATGATCCGGCTCCTTTTATGCTTTTATTCCTAACCATCCAAGTCCTATTCGGGATAACCTAGCTCACCTTACAAAGCGAAAACTTCACCCTGTTTTCAAGCCCCACTGTGTTTTTGAAGTTAAATAAAGCTCGGCTATTTTCCTGGCCCATAGTTCATCATTTAACCTAATTCCTCAGAATGAGCTTTCCTCAGGGAACAATCTCTTTGTGGGCAGATTGGGAATTGAGGCATTTTATGTTCTAGTTCTCATCCCTTCTTGGGATAGCAAAGAAGGGGACATTGGAGTCAGCAGTGACATAACTTCAGTCCAGTCACGGTGAAGTCTTCCCGTTTCCCTTATCCTTTTACCCCAGGCTTTTAAGTCATGGTCAAAACATTTTGCATTGAGCCACCCATATTTATGAGTGCCATGTGGATGGCTCAATGCAAAATGGTGCTCCTTTCATTAGATGACCATGAAGTCCCACAAGTAAGCGAGGGGGGCCACACGGCGCCTGCGCGGCAGTCCCGAGGGCCAGCCGAGGTGCAAGGTCACCTGCCTGAGTGATCGCTTGCCTGTGAGGTTGCCCGGATTTCACTTTGCCCCCGACAGCAGCCCCACACACCAGGAAGCGGTAGGCAGGACCCTGCCGGGACCCTGGGTGGGTGGGGAGGGAGGGGCTGTCTCCAGCCGTTGCAGGCTCGGCCTGCCTAAGCGCTCATTACAGTGCTCTGTACTACTGTTGTGTTGTCCATCTCCCCCTTCTAGACTGTGAGCCCGCTGGTGGGTAGGGGCCGTCTCTAGATGTTGCCCACTTGTACTTCTCAAGCGCTCAGTACAGTGCTCTGTACTACTGTTATGTTGTCCGTCTCCCCCTTCTAGACTGTGAGCCCACTGGTGGGTAGGGGCCGTCCCTATGTGTTGCCAACTTGGACTTCTCAAGCGCTTAGTACAGTACTCTGTACTACTGTTGTGTTCTCCGTCTCCCCCTTCTAGACTGTGAGCCCCCTGATGGGTAGGGGCCGTCTCTAGATGTTGCCGACTTCGACTTCTCAAGCGCTTAGTACAGTGCTCTGTATTACTGTTGTATTCTCTGTCTCCCCCTTCTAGACTGTGAGCCCGCTGGTGGGTAGGGGCCGTCCCTATGTGTTGCCGACTTGGACTTCTCAAACGCTTAGTCCAGTCCTCTGCACACAGTAATCACTCAATAAATACGATTGAATGAATGAATGCTCTGCATACAGTCAACCCTCAATCAATACGATTGAATGAATGAATGAAGCAGGCATCAGATAGGCCTTCCCAGACTGAGCCCCTTCCTTCCTCTCCCCCTCCTCCCCCTCCCCATCCCCCCCGCCTTACCTCCTTCCCCTCCCCACACCACCTGGATATATGTTTGTACAGATTTATTACTTGTACATATTTACTATTCTATTTATTTTATTTTGTTAATATGTTTTGTTTTGTTTTTCTGTCTCCCCCTTCTAGACTGTGAGCCCGCTGTTGGGTAGGGACCGTCTCTATATGTTGCCAACTTGTACTTCCCAAGCGCTTAGTACAGTGCTCTGCACACAGTAAGTGCTCAATAAATACGATTTAATGAATTAATCCACAAGACTGGGTACTTAAAATTTCTCAGCCAAGTTCTGGCATTAACCCGCTTGAGGTTAGTAGGGACAGTTTCAGGCATTCCCTATCCTGAAACTACACCAGATTTGTGGCTTCCTCCTGCTCCACCTAACCTGCAGGATGACACGAAGACTTCAGGCAGAAGTCCACAGAAATCACTAAACAAAGGCATTTCCCATACTTTCTCCAAAGTCATTGCATTCTCTTTCCAATGCCCTGTTAATCACAGGCTCTACTTCTGTTCCCCAGGGAGGGAGAAGAGCCTCTTTGAAATTTGATGAAGGTTGAGCCCTGATGGAGCTGCTTCATTTCAATCAGTCATATTTATTGAGCACTTACTGGCTTACTTTGTGCAGAGCACTGTCTAAGTGATTGGGAGAGTACAATACAGCCGAGTTGAAAGACATATTCCCTGCCCACAACTAGTTTACAGTCTAGATGTGGAGACTCTCGCTTATCCCTTTCAATTGGGCCTGGATAAAGTTTCCAAAACATGAAGATTGAATGTGGTAGAAGGATGGGGAAGTCTCTGAAATCAGTAGTGGGAATGAACTCACTAAGAAATCACCTGGTCTTTCTGTAGCCATGATAAAGCATGCAAATGAGAAAGGCTTTTTAGGAGATTTAGACAATGAAATGTAACTGAAACACAATGATTACGGCAGTCTAAAGTATTACAAGAGCAAATGATGCTCCATGGCTGGGTGTTAGGTTGCTCACCCCCCTCCACATCAAACAGAAATTCCTTACCATTGGCTTTAAAACACTCAATCAACTTGTTACCTTCTACCTTACCTTCCTAACTTGCTACTACAACCCAGCCCACAAACTTCACTCCTCTAAAATAACTACCCACTGTCCTTCAACCTCCCATCCATGTCCTGCTGGTGGCCTGGAATGTCCTCTCTCATCATTGCTGATGGAGAATCAAAACCTTATTTTAAGCATATCTCCTCCAAGAGGACTTCCATGACTGTCCCTTCATTTCCTCTTGATGCGGGCAGCAGAGTGAAATATGGACTGGAGTAGGGAGAGACAGGAGACAGAGAGGTCAGCAAGGAGGCTGATATAATAATCAAGGCTCCTTCTATGTCACCCCTGCACTGGATTGGCACCTTTCATTCACCCCTCCCGCAGCCCCTCAGCACTTCTCTACGGCCCTGCTGAGAGCTCACCTCCTCCAGGAGGCCTTCCCAGACTGAGCCCCTTCCTTCCTCTCCCCCTCGTCCCCCTCTCCATCACCCCATCTTACCTCCCTCCCTTCCCCACAGCACCTGTATATATGTATATATGTTTGTACATTTTTTTTATTCTATTTATTTATTTATTTAATTTATTTGTACATATCTATTCTATTCATTTTATTTTGTTAGTGTGTTTGGTTTTGTTCTCTGTCTCCCCCTTTTAGACAGTGAGCCCACTGTTGGGTAGGGACTGTCTCTATATGTTGCCAATTTGTACTTCCCAAGCGCTTAGTACAGTGCTCTGCACATAGTAAGTGCTCAATAAATACGATTGATGATGATGATGATGATCCATAATTTATTTATATTAATGTTGGTCTCCCTCTCTAAACTGTAAGCTCACTGTGAGCTGGGAACATACCTACCACCTCTGTTATACTCTCCCAGGTGCTTACTACAGTGCTCTGCAGTAAGAGCTCAATAAATACAATTGATTTATTGACAACTTCTTTGAGTCTCAGTTACATCATCTGGGATTAAGAGTGTGAACCCTATGTGCGACAGGGATTATGTCCAACCTGATTAGCTTGTATCTACCCCAAAGCTTAATACAATGTCTGGCACATAGTAAGCATGTAACAAATGCCTTAAAAAAAAGAACGGAATCAGCATTGCTGATTCTGGGAATAATAATAATAATAATAATGATGGCATTTGTTAAGCGCTTACTATATGCAAAGCACTGTTCTAAGCACTGGGGAGGATACAAGGTGATCAGATTGTCCCACATGGAGCTCACAGTCTTCATCCCCATTTTACAGATGAGGTAACTGAGGCACAGAGAAGTTAAATGACTTGCCCAAAGTCACACAGTTGGCAATTGGTGGAGCTGAGATTTGAACTCATGACCTCTGACTCCCAAGCCCATACTCTTTCCATGTGGGGAATCGCACATGCTCTGCAGCCTGGTAATATCTTGCAGCCAGAAGACTGGCCTTTCCTAGAATCAAAATGATTAGTAAACTTGGCATTTTATAAATGCAAAGAGACCCACATCCAAAGATGATCAAAGATTCCCCAAATTAGCCCTCAGATGACAGTGGGTTACCCATATGTCTATGGCTTGTAGCATCATGGAAGGAAACTCAGACTGGTCAAGTTGTCACAGTGTCAACAGGTGGAGCTGTTTATCAATCAATCAATCGTATTTATTGAGCGCTTACTGTGTGCAGAGCACTGTACTAAGCACTTAGGAGCATACAATATAGCAGAGCTGATTGCAGGCAATCAATCAATAGTACTTATTTAGTGCTAACTGTATGCAAAGCAGTATGTGATTTTTTTATGGTGTTTGTTCAGTTTACTATGTGCCAGGCACTGTACTAAGTGCTGGGGTAGATAAAAGCTAATCAGGTTGGACAGAGTTCATCTCCCATATGGCGCTCACAGTCTTAATCCTCATTTTAAAGACGAGGTAATGGAGGCACAAAGAAGTGAAGTGACTTGCTCAAGGTCACACAACACACATGTGGCAGAGACTGGATTAGAACCCAGATCCTTCATGCTCTATCCCCTAGGCCATGCCGCGTCTCTATATGAAATGCCAGGGAAAACACGATAAAGGTAGAAGATCTTACAGAATGGGTTTCAGACACTTGTTCCTCATGCTTAATGCCCAAATGGCCTTTATTTCCTCTTGCCAGAGACCAGGTTTCAATCAATCAATGGTACTTATTGAGGGTCTACTCTGTGCAAAGGACTGTACTAAGCACTTGGGAGAGTAAAAAAACAAAATACAGTTGGTAGATACTAACACTGCCCTCAAGGAGCTTACAGTCTAGTTGGGGAGACAGACATTGAAAGAAAACATTGATAGGGGAAATGGCAGAATAAAAGAATATGCATGTAAGTGCTGTAGGGCTGCGGTTGGGGTGGATATTAAGTGCTTAATGACCTCAGCTCTGATTTCTTATGTAATGAAGAAGGGAGAGCAAGTGGGGGAAATGAGGGCTTGGTCAGGGAAGGCCCTTTGGAGGAGATCTGATTTTAGGATGGTTTTCAAGGTGGGAAGTGTGGTGGTCTTTTAGCTAGGAAGGGGGAAGGAGTTCCAGACCAGAGGGAGGTGTGGATACAGGTCAGTGCTGGGATAGGTGGAATCAAGGTACAATGAATATGTTGGAATAAAAGGAGAGAAGTGTGTGGGCTGATTGTAGTAGGAGAGCAGTATTGTAAGGTGGGAGAGGGAGAGCTGTTGAGAGCCCTGAAACCGACAGAAAAGGAGTTTCTATTCAATATGGAGGTGAATGGGCAACCATTGGGAGTTTTTGAGGAGTGGAGAGACATGGACAGAACATTTTTAGAAAAATGATGCAGGGAGCAGAGTGGAGTATGGACTGGAGTACAGAGAGACAGGGAACAGGAAAGTCAGTATGGAGGCTAATGTGGTAGTCAAGGCAGAAAATGATAAATGCTTGGATCAATATGGTGGTTTGGATGGAGAGGAAAGACCAGAACTTAAAGATGTTTAAAAGGTAGAACAAATAAGATTTGGTGACAGTTTGAATATGTGGGTTGAAATAATAATAATAATACTGATGGCATTTATTAAGTGCTTACTATGTGCAAAGAGATGATTGAGGATACTGCCAAGGTTAAGGGAGTGGAACACAAGGAGGATGATGGTGTTGGCTTCAGTGATAGGGGAGGGATTAAAAAATCTATTAACTTTTCTTAAACCTTCTAGTATCCCTAACCTTTCCCTCTAGCAGTCCATCATGGTCTTGAGGAGGGCAAGGTTTGGATGGAAAGATGAGGAGTTCCTTCAAGGTCCCAGGCATTCACTGGTGGTAAATGGATGTGTATTCCTTATCATTTGCCCTCATAAACCCACAAAAGCCATACAGTAAACATTTTTGGTATGTATCATCTATATTTCCAAGGTATCTTAAATTAATTTAGTAACTTTCTCACAACTCTTGAGAGGTAGATGGGGTGACCAAGATAATTGGACCCAGGTTCCAGCACAAAGAGACACAGCCCAAAAAGATTACTCACAATACGTGCTGAGAGTCAGCTGGAGAACCATCCCTTAACCTACAGCAGATCTGGGAGGTCTCTCAGCTCTGAGCCATTTCACCCCTCTAAAGGCCAAGAGCAAATAAAGCATATCAAGAAGCTGATCAAGGTTGGTGAGCTGCAGCCTGTATATCTACTGAACTGCCATAGGAGAATACAAAATAAAACTCAAATGGTGTCACTTCACAATTCAAATAGGAAAACATCAGCTGGCATGGGATATTCCTAGGCACAAATGGCAATTGGTAAGATATGAAGATGAATTGGTTCAGGGGATAACAATTGTCAGAGTATTGATCAAAAGAGAATCTCAACATGTTCAGTTCCCTTTGCATGACATGTTTGTGATTATCAAGGTGCAGAAGTTCTAAAGCCTCAGTTGTAAAACTTGTATCTGATTGAAAAAAATTGGGATCAGGAGAATTCCCTTTGTATTCTGTAGAGAAGAAAACATATGGTTTGATAAAGAAGTCAATGAAACATGAAAGTGAATCTAGTAATAAATCAATCCCCGATGATGTTAATTTGCCTGGGGAAATTAGAAATATCTTAGGATGTTTTGATAGCATCAGAAATAAGCAGCTCTGTGGTATTAAACAGAAGTAAACCAACTCAACCCTATGGTTTCAATAGAAAGTGGAGATCAACTGCAGTCACCGAGCAAGACACTCCTGCGAGAGGGTTCTGAGGACACAGCAGCACTTTGTCAGAGTCATGGGCGGTTCCTGCCTTCTCTCGGTTTCTCTCCACATGAACTACACACCCCATCACCAGTGAATGGCAGCTGTTCTTTCTCTACACTGTGCTCAGCTTGAGAAATGAAACTGGCAGTATAAAATTGTCTCCTGTGTTTTATCATGTGTACATCGGACTGAAGATAACCTTTTAACTTGATTTTTGTATCTGTCACCAACGTAGTGAAACCATCACAGACTCAGATTGGGTCACTGAAGGAAGCTTGGAAGAACTCTATGATGGTTGTCCTAAAAGCCTACAATCCAACCTCCCCAACTTTTCTCTCTAATAATATATCACCCAATTCTTATAGATAAACCTGTTAACTTTTCTTGAACCTTCTAGCATCTCTAACCTTTCCCTCTAGCAGTCCACTGTGGACTGCTGGTCCATAAATTCACACAAGTCCCCATGAACCTGCTTAGGTTTTTGGCCTGCTCAAATGTTTCCTTTTGTTGGTCTTGCATCCACTCCCTTCATTTATGTGGATAAAACAAATCTCCAATCATATTAGCAAGTTGTCATTTTCTCACAGACACGATTGAGCATAACATGCAATTGCTCTGAGAAATTGGCCCCCACATCCCTATTCAAGCTCTCTCCCTCCCTCATACCACCTCTTTCTCTAAGAGATTTGGACTCCTTCAGTTCAAGATGCTGAACACAAATATTTTCCTCAAATAAAAATCATGTTTCCACCCTCCCACCCACACCACTGCATGGTTAGGTGGTAGAGCCTTTTACAGAGTTGAGTATTTTGCTGCAAAGAAAATCCAGACATGGATGGTTAACACTGAAGCTATGAAACCAGAAGCCTAGAGGCAGGCACTCCCAGCAAATCGATTATTCCTCCCCAGGAGGAACTAATGTTGTTGGAAACTCAATCTGAGGACCTCAGGCTTGCTGAGTCCTAGAAGCTGAATGTTTCCCATAATGGATTAGTGATCGCCCTTGGGGCATGTTCCATTTCCTCACCATGGGGGGACAGGAGCCTGATTTCTAATATGTGAGGGTTGGAAGGAGAGGGTCAACATGCCAAATTACTTCCATGGAATTGACTGCGAAGATGAGGATTACCAAAAAAAACACCCAAATATAATCACGTAGGTCACCTCTTGGAAGAGGCTGAGAGACTCGTGGTTGAATTCAACCCACAGTACCTTGAATGACTGTGTCAAAGGTTAGCATTCTTTTTTAAATTTTATTTTTTTAATGGTATTTATTAAGAACTTACTATGTGCCAAGCAGAATGCTAACTGCTGGGACAGATAAAAGAAATCAGATTGAAAACAGTCCCTCTTCCACCTGGAACTCACACAATAAAAGGTAGGGAAATCAGGTATCTAATCCTCTCTGAGTCCTACAGGTTAAGTGACTTACCTAAGGTCACACAGCAAGGCTAATGGTAGCATTAGAATCCAGGTTTCTTGATTCTCAATCACATGCTGCTCCCATGACTGCTCAAATTTTGACCCCATGATTTTTAATTGCTCACAGGAAAGGTGAAGAAGAACATGGTTCATAAAACCTATAATTGTCACATACCAGACTGTTCCCATTCATTCATTCAATCATATTTATTGAGCGACTGCTGTGTGCAGAGCACTGTACTAATCGTTTGGAAAGTACAATTCGGCAACAGAGACAATCCCTGTGATGGCTGTCATACAGGTCTAATCTCCCATTGCCTGTGCAATGGCTTTGCAGAAGGGTTAGTAAAAGCTGTCCCCAAGGATATCTGTTACTTGACAGTGCTTTTGCTGATCTG
This sequence comes from Tachyglossus aculeatus, assembly GCF_015852505.1. Taxonomy (NCBI): domain Eukaryota; kingdom Metazoa; phylum Chordata; class Mammalia; order Monotremata; family Tachyglossidae; genus Tachyglossus; species Tachyglossus aculeatus. The sequence continues at coordinate 72,595,559 of NC_052068.1, read as the reverse complement.
TCTCCACCTGCCCATCACCCTTTATCTGGATGTTTATTCGAAAGACCAATTGTCCCAGTTCAAACCACTGGACCTCACTGTGGGGGGAAAGAGGTAAGAACTCTCAAATGCAGAACCATTGCATGTTTTGGTGCGGTACAGAACTGGTATAATTAAGTTAGTCAAGTGCAATCCAATCTCCAGTGCAATTCCACAGATTTCTCCGGTGACGTGAAGCGAACAGGTCCAATGAATCAAAAGAACGGGTTATTACAGTGTGACAGGAAACAACAGACAGTTGTGAGTAGCACATGCTCATAGTGAGACAAAAGCCCTGACATCTTTCACCATTTCATGGAATGAGTTTTTGCATTAAAATAATTGGGAGCGGGAGAGGAACTTGAAGAGGGGCTTGACTTCCCTGTCTTAAGCCGATTAAGATTTTTAATACATTATGGTTACATTTCAATCAAGGAACCCTCTAAATCCTGTGACAGAAGTCAGGGAAATACAGATAACAAAGTAGTCTAAGACTTTAGTCCTGATGTTTTCTTGGAAAAGCTGACATGACTTCTAAAATACAATAGGAAGGTGTCTCCTTCCTCCTGTTTTGTGTTGTTATTCCAGCCACTGAAATGCAAAATGCTTTATCTAAAATAGCATAGGAAATAAAAAAAAAAAGCCAAAGAGATGCTTTTGAAAAGAAGAATTCTCTACAGAGGGGAAATGAGAGCAGGAGAGGGACACCATGTGACAACGCAGCACGGAGTATGATATTGCATAAAGGGATCTATTGGTACCTTGGATACAGTTGCTCAGCTATGTTGAAAAGATGGACACTGCAGGTTGTTTGTGCTTTGCCTTTGAAAACTTTAATTTTCACTTTGGTTAATCTCCACGAAAATGTCCCTGATCACTAATAACCCAGCTTCATATTAGGGGACACACATTGTCCACTCCAGATCCATTAATGAGCTGATCCTCACGTCCCTCCTTCCCCAACAAATAAATTTAAATGGACTCACTCAATTTTAATGAACTCTTCCTCCTTCCCATTGATTTGATGCAGCCTCCATTCAAAGGAGAAAGGCTATATCATCATAGTTGAGAGATAAGTGTTATGAATTATCAGCTGAACAAATACGATAGCCATTTTATGGTCTTTAATTATCATGAGGCCAAGGAGGTTGCAATCCATTTATTGATAAAAGCTCAAAATTTACTAAAATGCCATGCTGGGCTGTGCAAATTGAGATTTTATAAGCAGTGCACAATGACTGCACTGTAAGGCCAGTGCAGTGAGACCTGACAGTTTCTTTATTGACTGTCGAACAGCATCCTTCCCTTCTCTTTAAGCCTCCACATAGCACAGCTTAAACAGTGAATAACACCTTTGCTATCATATAATTAGTAACAAGCTTGGTGTTATTCAAATCCCGCAGTAGCCCAAATTTTGACACTACAGTTTATATTTTCTAGGTTTCTAGCAAGAGCGGGGGCTTTATAAGGATCCAGGTCACCACAGGCCTCTCTCTTTCATCCTCTTCTTCTTCCTTCCTCTACCCCAACGTGCAAGTGAATAGTTTTGACTGGCCTTCCCTGGGACAGTGATCTCTCCTCTGATGAAATGAAGTAACTTTATACAAGACAGCCTGGTTTTCAACTGATCTGTCCTATATTTGTTCATTCATTCGTTCAATCACCCTTTCCTCTCCAACCAAACTACTATCACATTAAAACAATCACTCATCCTATCCCACCTAGATTACTTCATTAGCCTCCTTGCTGACCTCCCAACATCCTACCCCTCCCTACTCCAGTCCATCCTTCACTCTGCTGCCCAGATCATCTTTCCACAGAAATGTTCAGGACATGTCACCCCCCTCCTCAAAAATCTCCAGTGGTTGTCTATCCACCTCCATATCAAAGAAAAACTCCTCACCATTGGCTTTAAAGCTCTCCATCACCTTGCCTCTCCAACCTCACCTTACTTTTCTCCTTCCACAACCCAGCCTGCATATTTCAATCCTCTGGTGCTAACCTTCCCACTGTGCCTCAATCTCACCTCTCTCACCGCCAACCCCTGGCCCACATCCTACCTCTGGACTGGAATGCCCTCCCTCCTTAAATCCACTAGACAATTACTCTCTCTGCCTTCAAAGTCTTACTGAAGCACATCTCCTCCAAAAGGCCTTCCCAGAATAAGCCCCACTACAGATATGGCAGCAGATTCTTTTCTCCTCCCATCTTTGACTTTCAGCATCCAATTTCCCTCACTTTCGCTCCCACCATTAAGCCTGTGGCTTGGAAGCAGTGACAATGTTTACATGGACCTGAGAGGAGAACACAAGGGTCAGGACCAAATGTGGGTCTTTGGTCCCCCTCAGATAAACATTCTTGGTTCAGGCAAACTCAACATATTTTGGCAAAATGGTGGTTATGATGTCATCTTGTACATGTCAGCTTGTACTTCCCAAGTGCTTAGTACAGTGCTCTGCACACAGTAAGTGCTCAATAAATACAATTGATTGATTGATTCATTGATTATACTGTGTGGTACATTAGGTGTAAAGCAAAGAAAGTCATGTGCATCATGAGGTTACCAGGGACCACTCTCTTTACCTCCTTCTAGATTGTAAGCTCGTTGTGAGTAGGGAATGTGTCCACCAGCTCTATTATATTGTACTCCCCCAAATGTTCAGTGCAGTGTTCTGCACATAATAAGTGCTCAATAAATACCACTGATTGATTGATTGATTGGAGAAAGGCAGTGGAGGCAGAGGGATTGACAACTCTTGTCAATGAGTTGCTTCCCTGCTGCTGCTGCTGCTGCTGCAGCTCTCAGTTAAGAAAGAGTCCAGGTTAACTGACCACCATGATCCAGCAGAAAATCACTCCTGGACAATACCCTTGTGAAGACCTGTGTACATCTCAAATCCCTTGGATTCTCAGTCCAAACTTCCAGCCATTGGGCAGTTTAGAACAACCAACTATTTGAAGTAACTTCCAAGCTGGATCTGTTTGCCGATTCTTTTCATCTATTGAAGACACTTTTCTACATGTGGCAAAGCATCAAGGGAAGCAGCATTGCTTAGTGGATAGAGCACAGGCCTGGTGGTCAGAAGGATTTGGGTTCTAATACCAGATCCACCACTTGACCTTGGGCAAGTCACTTTACTTCTCTGAACCTCGGTTTCCATCTGTAAAATGGGGATTAAGATTGTGAGCCTCATGTGGGACAGGGACTGTGTCCGACCTGATTATCTTGTATCTACCCCAGTGTTCAGTACAGTGCCTTGCACATAGTAGGCACTTAACAAATACCATAAAAAAACTACCCTTCTGAGGATTCTGTACCCTGTGAGTTTTCCTTCCAAATGTTCAGAAAACGTATGGAATTAATGAAAAAACCCTACCTTGGAAATTTATCTGACTTTTTTATTTGTTTTGGTTTGTTGGTTTTTTTTTTCCATAATCAGGGTTCTAATTCTCCCTAGCCAACCAAAAAATCAGTAGAAGCAAGAGATGAGTTCAACGTCCTTGCTGCCTTCTACAGGCTATTCTAGTGTGGCTGGAAAAGCATAATAATAATAATAACAATAATAATAACGGCATTTAGTAAGTCCTTACTATGTACAAAGCACTGTTCTAAGCACTAGGGAGGTTACAAGGTGATCAGGTTGTCCCATGTTGGGCTCACAGTCTTCATTCCCTTTTGACAGATGAGGGAACTGAGGCCCAGAGAAGTTAAGTGACTCGCCCAAAGTCACACAGCTGACAGTTGGTGGAGCCGGAGTTTGAACCCATGACCTCTGACTCCAAAGTTCAAGCTCTTTCCACTGAGCCATTCTGCTTCTCCTGAAATGCAACCTGAAATGGAACCTGAAAAACACGGATTGAAGGGAAGACAAAACCTGAAATAGAATCTGGAATGTTCATCTTCATCAATGGTATTCATTGAATGCTTACTGTGTACAAAGCACTGTACTAAGCACTTTGGAGGGTACAATACAACAGAGTTGGTAGACATGTTCTCTGTCCACATGTTTTCTGGTAATATCCAATGTGCCACATGATGGAATGTGTCAAACTTTCATATAACTCAAGTGCTGAGTCCCTTCCTTGGCACTAACATTTCCTTTCACTAGAATTTAGAAAAGCAGTGTGGCTTAGTGGAAGAGCTTGGGTAAGGAGGCAAAGGACCTAGGTTCTAATCCCAGTTTTGCCACGTGTCTACTGTGTGACCTTGGGCAAACCACTTCACTTCTCTGTGCCTCAATGATCTCATCTGTAAAGTGGAAACTAATATTGTGACCCCCATTTGGGACAGTGATTAATGATGGCATTTATTAAGCGCTTACTATGTGCAAAGCACTGTTCTAAGCACTGGGGAGGCTACAAGGTGATCAGGGTGTCCCACAGGGTGTTCACAGTCTTCATCCCCATTTTACAGATGAGGGAACTGAGGCCCAGAGAGGTGAAGTGACTTGCCCAAAGTCACACAGCTGACAATTGGCAGAACCGGGATTTGAACCCATGACCTCTGACTCCAAAGCCCAGGCTCTTTCCACTGAGCCACACTGCTTCTCTTACACAGTGATTGTGTATAACAGTATTACCCTGTATATATCATAGCATATAATTCAGTGGTAGACACATACTGAACACTTAACAAATGCAATTCTAAAATCCTTTAAATGCATTAGAATACTGCAATGAAAGATCCCCCATTTTTCATATTGACTCCCAAAATTCACAAAAACTCTCCCTTTAACTGAAAAAAGGGAGAGGTATAGTCATTGTACAACTTTAACCTGGGGAGAAGCAGAAGCAGGCCAGTGGAAAGAGCACTGGCCTGTGAGTCAGAGGACTTGGGTTCTAATTCAGCTCCACCACCTACCTGCTACGTGCCCTTGGGCAGGTCATTTCTCTTCTCTGTGTCTCAGATCCCTCACCTGCAGTATGGGGATTCAAAATTTCTACTACAATGTGGGACCTGATTATCTTTTACTTACTCCAGAACTTAGTACAGTGCTTGGCACATAGTAAGCACTTAATGCCAAAATTATTAGTAGTAGTTGTATTACAGCCTTTAATAGTGCCTTCTTGTACTCTCCATCAGAGTAATTCTTCGGGCTCACATCCTTCCTCCCAAAGCTATGTGCCTAGAGTCAGTTTTCCAGACAATCACAGGAGACAGCAGGGTAAAAATCCATGTGACAGCTAGTTCTCTCCCTAAATTACCCTTCAAAAAGCTCTAGCTTTCAATTTTATGTGTTTATCATTGCAAATGGCCTAATACCCTAATTTAAGTAAATTAACATTCAAAAGGAGAAACTCTCTTGGCCTAGTGCTCAGAGCTATTGGCATTCTGCTTCTTGAATTTTTCAGACACTCAGTGTTATCAATTTTTATGAGGTTGTTCAACAAATTATAAATGGGCAATTTGCTTTCTGAATACAATTGAGGGGAAAAAAGTGTGTATCTAAAAATGGTCCCAGTCCTGATGTGTGTTTTAATATAATTAAACTCAATTCTATGTGCACGTAAGTTCTCTTCAATGAGCACGCACATTTCATGAATGCACTGACAACTTTTTTCTTGAGTTAAATGGCTAAACTAGTAGAAAATAATTCTAATAAGGAGAAAATGGAACACCTGAAATGTATGGGAAAGTGCTACAGAATTAAAAGAACACTTTGCAGCAGTCTGTCCAGACAATCAGTTACATTAATATCATCACCTTCAGAACATGGAGTTCTAGTTGAAATGAAAATGACTAGATTCACACAGATTAAAATGATAACCATTTTAACAGGGACTTTTCATGGAAAAGGCACAGGACATGGAGTCTAATCCTGGGTTCTAATTCATCAATCGTATTTTGCCACTTTCCTCCTGTACAACCTTAGGCAAGTCATCTAATTTTTAAGTGCCTGTGTTTTCTCATCTGTAAAAGGGGATAAAGTACCTTTTCTCCCTCCTCTAGAATGTAAACTTGCTATGAGCCGGGAACGTGTCTACCAACTCTGTACTGTGCTCTCCCAAGTGCTTAGTACAGCAGTGCATTCAATAAGCACTCAATAAATACCACTGATTGATTGACTTAGTATAACAGGGTCTGTGTCTTACCTGATGATCTTGTGTCTACCCCAGTGACACACAGTGACACATAGTACATCCTTAGCAAATACTACAATTATTATTATAAAAAAACAGTTAACATTTGATACACACTTTGTTCTCATAAATGCATTATCAAACATGATAAAAGATTTAATTGCCAAAGCGTTCTGCTCCTCAGAATGCAAAGCTTTACAGTATTATCTGAAACCTTCTCAGAAAATAGAAGTGAGCAGCTTTTTTTCTACCAAACGTCCTGGTGAGGCAAAACTGCAGATTTCCTGCCTGATTTTTTAGTCCAGCATCCATTCCCCCTCTACTCTGGACTCCACCCTTCCTGCCACCCCAGGACTTCGGTCCTGGTTGCTTATTAAGTTGGGAGCATTGGGACAGTAGGGGAGCAGCGCTGAGGAGAGCTACACAACCCTCTCAGGGTGACTTCAGCAGCTACTATAGAAAGTGTATGCCCCTAAAGTACCGTATCCTCCCAGGCACTTGGTACAGTATTCTGAATACAGTCATCACTCAGTAAATGTGGTTGACTAACTGACTAAAAAAAGCCTGGCATTGAAACAGGGCATACTATTTTCCAGCAGGTCCCTGGATTCAGATAGATGGGGAATCGACATGCCTTGACGCCTAACCCTGTGCTCTGTGGCTCCCTGGGTATGAGGGGTTGTGTGATCCGGAGAGGCAGCTGAATTGATTTGTGTTGTGATCCGTAGGGCTCAACCTGGATTGTCCCTTGTGAGAAGGAAAAACTGGCAGGGGGTGGGGCAGAGGGAGCCTGCCCCTGCCCTCTCCCTGACATTCCTGTCACTTTAGACAGCAGTATTCACTACCATCCTTCCATCTCACAAGCCCACAACCTTGGTGTCATCCTCGACTCCGCTCTCTCGTTCACCCCACACATCTAATCCGTCACCAAAACCTGCCCATCTCACCTCCACAACATTGTCAAGACCCGCCCTTTCTTCTCCATCCAAACCGTTACCTTGGTGGTTCAATCTCTCATCCCGACTGGATTACTGTATCAGCCTCCTCTCAGATCTCCCATCCTCCTGTTTCTCACCACTTCAGTCTATACTTCACGCTGCTGCCTGGATCATCTTTGTGCAAAAACGCTCTGGGCATGCTACTCCCCTCCTCAAAAATCTCCAGTGGCTACCAGTCAACCTATGCATCAGGCAAAAACACCTCACTCTCAGCTTCAAGGCTGTCCATCACCTCGCCCCCTCCTACCTCACCTCCCTTCTCCCTTTCTACGGCCCGGCCTGCACCCTCTGCTCCTCTGCTGCTAACCTCCTCACTGTACCTCGTTCTCGCCCATCCCGCCATCGACCCCCGGCCCACGTCCTTCCCCTGGCCTGGAATGCCCTCCCTCCCCCCATCCACCAAGCTAGCTCTCTTCCTCCCTTCAAAGCCCTACTGAGAGCTCACCTCCTCCAAGAGGCCTTCCAAGACTGAGCCCCCTTTTTCCTCTCCTCCTCCCCATCCCCACCACCTCCTTCCCCTCCCCACAGTGCCTGTATATATGTTTGTACAGTTTTATTGCTCTATTTATTTTACTTGTACATATTTACTATTCTATTTATTTTGTTAATGATGTGCATTTAGCTTTAATGCCATTTATTCTGACAACTTGACACCTGTCCACATGTTTTGTTTTGTTTTGTTGTCTGTCTCCTCCTTCTAGACTGTGAGCCCATTGTTGGGTAGGAACCGTCTCTATATGTTGCCAACTTGTACTTCCCAAGCACTTAGTACAGTGCTCTGCACATAGTAAGCACTCAATAAATACAATTGAATGAATGTTATATTGTATTCTCCCCAGCACTTGGTACAGTGCTTAGCACATAGTAAGCTCCCAATAAATATGATTGATTGATTTAATGAATGTATGTTTATGTCTTCTCCCACTTATTATGAGCCCTTCATGGAAGATGAACCATGTCTTAATTGTTCATATTTCATTTTTCAATCAATCAGTGGTATTTTACTGTGTGCTTACTGTGTGCAGAGCACTGACTAAGCATTTAGGAAAATATAATCAATCAATCAATCATATTTATTAAGAGCTTACTGTGTGCAGAGCACTGTAGTAAGCGCTTGGGAGAATACCATACAAAAGAGTTGGCAGACACAATCCCTGCAAAGAGAACTACTCAATAATCAACAATAATTCTATAATTTAGTATCATATTAGTAACATTGAATCATATTGGTAATAATACTAAGAGGTCGTGCTTTGAGTTCCAATATGCCACTATGGACTGTGATCCTGATGCATGCGTGCAGGTGTGATTGAAAAAAGCCTACTACAATGGACACAGATTAGCCTATTTACTGGTTACAATGACAACCTTTCTCTGCAGACCTGCCTCTTTTTGTAACTCTATCTCTTAGACCCTGGCCCATACCAAAAATGCACTGATAGAGGTCTACCCCTTTCCCAGTTGCCGTTTGCCATGTGTGTTTGTAAATGATCGAGAATTTGGCTGGGGTTCATGGTTGTCCTTCACTCTGTCCTTGGTTGCCCCCCTTGCTTGCAGACACCTCTCTTCAATTCCCCAGTTAGCAGCTGTGGGGGTTGCGTGTGGGGTGAGGGGAAGCACTGTGCTGTCACTCATTCTCGGCTCATGCCCTATCCAGGGAAGTTGTATTACAAAGAATATTGCTTTGATGCCAGCAGAGCTTCTCCTGGAGAATCATTAGAGTCAAAAGCAGTACCCTCTTTGAAAGCAGACATAACCTTTAAAAGTCATTGCCTTGAAATAAGCATATTTCAACATCCCTCATGTCCAACTGAATTTTGCAAATTAGACTTGAACAATTTTCTATCATCTGTGAGGTTTCAAAGGCCATGTATGCACACAGACACACACCCATGCACACAACAAAAAAAATTCCAGGACTCAAAAGTGTTCACCTAATTCCTTTTTCCTTCGTTTTCACAGCACATCTCTCGGTAGTTGCCATAGTAACTTCCACAGTTATCAAAGACATTTGAAACAGCAGCAAGTTTATTTAAAGACTCTAAATTGAGACACACAACATGGCAAAGAGTTAGTAGGAAATTAGGGCTAGCACAAGAGGGAGGAATCAAAATGCAATTCCCAATCTATCTGCAATTCCTAAGATACCAGACATAAAAATGGCTTGATACATATAGCTAGTGGAAGGATCTGTTTCCTGCCATTGCATTGATCCCAGCATGTTTTTTTTGAAATGGTATTTGTTAAGCACTTACTATGTGCCAAACACTGCTCTAAGGTCAGTAAGGTCGGCCACAGTTCTTGTCCTATATGGGGCTTATGGTCTAGGTAGGAGGGAAAACAGGAAAATTGAGGCACAGAAAAGTTAAGTGACTTGATCAAAGTCACACAGCAAGAAATTGGTGGAGCCGAAATTGGAACTCAGGTCCTTTGATTCCCAGTCCTGTGCTTTTTCCACTAGGGCCATGCTGCTCCTCCGATTAGTACATCAGATGATTTTAGGGTCGATTGCAGCAATTTGTCCCCTGTATTTTTCCATGACGGAGGTCTGGAGTTGATAGGCAGGTCAGCAGGGACCTAGAAGGCTTCAGAAGGAACCACCAGTGAAAATATGACCCCAGGCAGGATAGAGAACCTGGGAGGTTGCTCTTAATATCAGCAGCGTGGAGCAGCAAAGTAGAGATGAGCCAACTGTCCTATCCCAGCAGTCTCATAACAATCCTGCTTGCTTGGCCAGTCACGAAAGGGAAGTGGGTGTCCTCACTGCTGGAAACTTGTCCTGGGTGAGGTTAAACCTGTCCAGAATCCACTCATCAATCATCATCATCAGTGGTATTTATGTAGGCATAGCACTGCACTAAATGCACTGCAGAAGCCAAGCACACATTCCGCACCTTCTAGGAGTTTGCAAATCAGTCCCTTTTTCCAAGTATGCCCCTTGACATCCTGGTTTTCATGAAGGTTTTGCTCAAAGTGAACAATTGCACTCCTGATTATTATTGGCTAGCCTCGTGGGCTGTGTGCTTCAGTAGTATTGTAGCTTTTCAGTGCTTTGTTGCAATGTTTAAGAATATGCTTCACTATGTCTTTAAATGATTTAAGGATGATGGGACACTTTGCATTTATGGGCCTATATCCTCATTCTCATTAATCATTCATTCATTTAATCGTATTTATTGAGCACTTACTGTGTGCAGAGCACTGTACTAAGCGCTTGGGAATTACAAAACGGTTCTCCTTTCTCTCTGACCATTCCTTCTCAGTCCCTTTCACAGGCTTCTCCTCTGCCTCACACCCTCTTACAGTGGGGGTGCCTCAAAGTTCAGTTCTGAGTGTTCTTCTATTTTCAATCTACACCCACTCCCTTGGAAAGCTCATTCACTCCCATGGTTTCAACTACCATCTCTACACAGATAATTCCCAAATTTATCCTTCTCTTTCTCTGCATTCTCACATTTCCTCCTGCTTTCAGTGCCTCTCTACCTGGGTGTCCTGCTGACACCTCAAAACGAAAACTTGTCCAAAATGGAGCTCCTCATCTTCCCACCCAAACCCTGTCCACTGCCTGTCTTTCCCACAACTGTAAATAACACAACTATCCTCCCTTTCTCACAAGCCTTTGACATTGGCCTTACCCTCGATTCTTCTCTCATACAACCCACATATTCAAAGTCATCAAATCCTGTTGGTTCTAATTTCATTACATTGCTAAAATCCACACTTTCTTCTCCATCCAAGCTGCTGCTATGACGATCCAAGCACTTAATCCTATCCCACCCTGGGTACTACATCAGTGTCCTTGCTAACTTCCTTACCTCCTGTCTGTCCCAACTCCAGGCCATACTTCACTCTGCTACCTGGACCATTTTTCATAAAAAACCCCCAAAAAACTTCAGTTCATGTTTCTCCACTCCCCAAGAACCTCCATTAGTTGCCTTTTCACCTCCACATCAAATAGAAACTCCGTATCATTGCCTTTAAAGCAGCATGGCTTAATGGAAAGACCACTGACTTGGTCTTCTAATCCCGGTTCCGCCCTTATCAGCTGTGTGATTTTAGGCAAATCATTTAACTTCTCTGTGCCTCAGTTACCTCATGTGTAAAATGGGGATTAAGTCTGTGAGCCCTACGTGGAACAATCTGATTACCTTGTATCTAACAGTGCTTGGCACATAGTAAGTGCTTAACAAATACCATAATTATTACCCCAGTGCTTAGAACAGCGCTTGGCACATATTAAGTACTTAACAAATACCATAATTATTACCCCAGTGCTTAGAACAGTGCTTGGCACAGAATAAGCACTTAACAAATACCATCATCTTCATCATTTAAAACACTCTATCAGCTCACCCCTTCCTACCTCACCTCATTGATATTCTACTCCAGCTCAGCCCACACTCTTCACTCCTTTAGCTCCAGCTTGCTCCCTGAACCTTGATCTCATCTATCTCTCCACCAATGCCTGAGACCTCCTCCCGTTCCTTTTCCGACAGACCACCACTTGCACCGTGATGGATGGAATTGGAAGGGGAGGGAGGAGGAGAGCTTTATACCCCCACAAGACCCCTGAAGGAATCTACCAACTGCCCACTGTCTACCAAGTAGGTTAAACTGTAGTCTCAAGTGCTTAGTACAGTGCTTTGCATGGAATAAGCACTCAGTTAATGCCATTGATTGATTGATACTAAGTACAGGGGCAGATTCAATTCAGTGGGATGACACACTCCTTGATCCCGGAATATCTGTATTAAATCAATCAATCAATAAATCAATCAATCGTATTTATTGAGCACTTATTGTGTGCAGAGCACTGTACTAAGTGCTTGGGAAGTACAAGTTGGCAACATATAGAGACAGTCCCTACTCAACAGTGGGCTCACAGTCTAAAAGTGGGCTCACCCACAGGGAGAAGGAAATGAGGGCTTAGTCAGGGAAGGCCTCTTGGAGGAAATGTGCTTTTAAGAAAGTTTTGAAGGTGGGGAGATTAATCGTCTATAGGATAAGAAGAGGGAGGGCACTTCAGGCCAGAGGAATAATGTAGGCAAGAGGTCAGCGGCGAGATCGACGAGATTGAGGAACCGGTGCAAATGCTTACCTCATCAGCAGCAAGTCCTCATTCTCCCAGAGGTAAGTATCCGGAGGCATTGTTATTGGCCCCAAGCAGAAGACATTTCATTTATTCCATGTAGGTCAGAAATCCTTGTCCTGGACTATGGGAGCTAATACATTAGCTTTCAACACTGTTTTAACTCTAAAGGTCACTCATCTCCAGATAGGAAATTGGATACCCTTCAGCTATATACCACAAGTCTTTCTACATTGTGTCCATACAAGAAAAGAAGTGCAAGAGGTGTGCCGGTTCCTTTTAGAAAAAGGAAAATTAATTAAAAATCAGATTTTTAAAAAGCCAAAACTAATAATAAAAGGCTGCTTTTCCACTGCCACTGTCAATCTAAGCTGGGTCGATACTGAAATGTAATCCACTTCACCCCCATTAATTATTCCCCACATAAAAGAATTTTAACAAGATTAAAAGGTTTTCATCTATTGTTTTTAATTATTTCCCAGCTTACATTAGTACAGAGTATAAAGGAGATAATAAGATAAGTATAAAGGCTTTTAACTAATTTTCCATATAGGCAAGTCATTATTATACTGCATTCCCTTTCCTGACTATGCTTAAATTCACCCCATTTGTTGAAATTGATTGCTTTGGCATATTTTTATTAAACTTCTTAATATGTATGCAGCATTAAAGACCTCATTACAAAGCACTTTGAGTTTGGGTATTTCTTTAGGGTTTATGAATGGCAATCTTTACGATTCGCTCAGTTTTGTCTTAAAATTATCTAAAGATCAATGTTATCACTGCACTTTGATACTCAAAGGAGAGCACATTTGGAACAATTCTTGGTGTCAGTCTAAAACGAGAAATTAGAAGGGGGTTCAGCTCCATATGCCTACCAGAAATATCAAAAATGCACTTCTCTAATTGGATAAACCATTTAAATGCATACATAAGTATGTATAAACACATTCAAAATTTTTCATTTGGATTATCTTTCTTTGCAAACCAATCTCACTTCCATAGGATAAGTTAAAGTTTTCATTCACTTTAAACACCATTGAATAGAAGACAGTTATGAAATATCAAACAAGGGGAAATGTTACCAAGTCCTTATTCTTTTGCAATTTTCCTCATCACTGTGTGAGGGTAAAATGCCAAATTATCAAGATGCTTTAAACAGCTGGAGTGCATAGGTAATATATTAAATTGCCATCTCAAAAATAATTGAGGTAATATTTAAATACTCTAGAGGTCCTTGTCTTCAGAGGACATGGGTTCTAATCCCAGCTCCGCCATCCGTCTGCTCTGTGACCTTGGGCAAGCCACATAACTTCTCTGAGCCTCAGTCACCTCATCTGTAAAATGGGGACTAAGACTGTAAGCCCCATGTGGGACAACCTGATGACCTTGTATCTCCCCCAGCGCTACAAATTAAAAGTTGCCTATGTCTTATAAAGTAGAAATAAAACCATTATTCACTCTATATATGCCAGATAACTCATACCATTGAGCTGGGGGAAAGAATACAAATATCTTGGTCAACCTTAAGGAATCTATTTTTTTTTTGGGGGGGGGGCGGTGAAGAAAATGAAATTGTTTACAAACTAGGAAGTTTGAAACTGAAGTGTACTTTGAGGTTTATATCAGTGAGTTCTGAATTTGATTTCTACGTGGTATAATTTTGAAAAGACAATCCAGGCTAACTGCTATTTCCTCTTGATCTAAACAATTCTGAGTAACAATTTTTCAAAATAGAAATCACCGCCACTTCATAGTGCATATAAACCTCTCTCCTTTTTGTGTTTCTCACATGGCCCCTTTAGCCTCAGTCCAGGAATGAGGTTCCTGGGACTGCCACTCTGGAGACAGGTGGGAATTTCGAGTTGGCATGGTTGTGACCTCAGCAGCTACTGGTGCTACTAGGATCCAACTTCAGGGAGGAAGCGAAAAAGCGTGGCTTAGTGGAAAAAGCCTGGGCTTGGGAGTCAGAGGTCATGGGTTCTAATCCCACATCTGCCACTAGTCAGCTCTGTGACCTTGGGCAAGTCACTTAACTTCTCTGGGCCTCAGTTACCTCATCTGTAAAATGGGGATGAAGACTGTGAGCCCCACGTGGGACAACCTGATTACCTTGTATCTCCCTCAACGCTTAGAACAGTGCTTGGCACATAGTAAGTGCTTAACAAATACCAACATTATTGTTTAGAGAAGCAGCGTGGCTCAGTGGAAAGAGCACGGGTTTGGGAGTCAGAGGTCATGGGTTAAAATCCCGGCTCTGCCAATTGTCGGCTGTGTGACTTTGGGCAAGTCACTTAACTTCTCTGTGCCTCAGTTACCTCATCTGTAAAATGGGGATGAAGACTATGAGCCCCCCATGGGACAACCTGATCACCTTGTAACCTCCCCAGTGCTTAGAACAGCGCTTTGCACATAGTAAGCACTTAATAAATGCCATTATTATTATTATTATTATTATTATTATATTGTTATGCAGTCAAAGTGAAGGTTCACATTGTCTTCATGATATTCCTTCTTATCTACTTAACCTGTCCCCGGCAGAGGAAGCACATCCAAAATGGAACCTGGAGTGGGGTTGGGGGGTCTCCGGCTCATATTTTCAAAATTGCTAGTATTCATTTCATCTTCTAATCTGGAGATTTTCAAAGTCCAGCTGATCTTAGAACCCATTTGCAGTGTTAGTCGATGCACAGAGAAGCAGTATGGTATAGTGGGTAGAGCACGGGCCTGGGAGCTAGAAGGTCATGGGTTCTAATCCTAGCTCTGCCACTTGTTTGCTGTGTAACTTTGGGAAAGTCACTTCCTTTCCTCTGTGCCTCGATTACCTCATCTATACAATGGGGATTGAGACTGGGTGTCCCATGAGGGACAGGGACTATGTCCAACCTGATTCCCTTGTAGCCACCTCAGCCCTTATAGTATGGTGCCTGGCCCATAGTAAGCACTTACCAAATACCACAATTATTATTATTGTTATATTTATTGAGCACTAGTATGTGCAGGGCACTGTACTCAGTGCTTGGAAGAGTACAATATAACAGATATACTCCCTACCCACAAAGAGCTTACAGTCTAGATGGGGAGATGGACATTAATATAAATACATTACAGATATGTACTTAGGTGCAGTAAGGCTGGTTCTGCAGGGAGAAGGGGAAAAACAACTCAGTGGTTATTCATTCATTCATTCATTCAATCGTATTTATTGAGCACTTACTGTGTGCAGAGCACTGTACTAAGCTCTTGGGAAGTACAAGTTGGCAACATACAGAGACGGTCCCTACCCAACAGCGGGCTCGCAGTCTAGGTTATTGTGGAAGCCACTGAAGAAGGCAAAATCTGAATCAATCATACAGCATCTGGGCTGATCAGGAGCAATGTGTAAGATATGATCTCACAGGCACCCAACCGTGACTGCACAATGTCACCCTAATTCTGCTCAGGCATTCCTTACTGTTGTGCCCTCAAAATAATGTGGTTCAATAAGGTTACACACATTTTTACACCACTAAGAAATGAGTTTCATATTTTTTGTTAGGCAGACATTTGCTTATAGAAGGTACATCTCCTCCGAGAGGCCTTCCCTGACTAAGCCCTCAATTCCTTTTCTTCCACTCCCTTCTGCCTCTCCTTAATTTGCTCCCTTTATTCACCCCCACCCCAAGCCCCACAGCACTTATGTACATAGGGAAGCTGCATGGCTTAGTGGCAAGAGCACAGGCTTGGGAGTCAGAGGTCATGGGTTCGAATCCCGGCTCCGACACATAAGCTGTGTGACTTTAGGCAAGTCACTTAACTTCCCTGGGCCTCAATTCCCTCATCTGTAAAATGCAGATGAAGACTGTGAACCCCACTTGGGACAATCTGATGACCTTGTATCTACCCCAGCATTTAGAACAGTGCTTGGCACACAGTAAGCGCTTAACAAATACCAACATTATTATTATTATATCTTAAATGTATTTATTAACATCTGCCTACCCCTCTAGATTATAAATTCATTGTGGGCAGGGAATGTGTCAGTTATAGTACTACACTGAACTCTACAAAGTGCTTAGTACAGTTCTCTTTACGCAGTAAGTGCTCAATAAGTTATGAATGATGGATTGATTGAGTACTCCCATATCCCTGGATTGACCTAGCAGATGCATCAGGAAAACTCTTTGCCAGAGTATAGTACAGTGTCCTGCACACAGTAAGCACTTCATAAATACTACTACTACTATCAATCAATCAATCAATCGTATTTATTGAGCGCTTACTGTGTGCAGAGCACTGCACTAAGCGCTTGGGAAGTACAAGTTGGCAACATATAGAGACAGTCCCTACCCAACAGTGGGTTCACAGTCTAAAAGATAGATACTACTAACAGATAGAACCCTCCAAGTTTTATCCATGCTGGCTTCCCAAACAACATCACTTAATAGTATCAGGCACGATAAGCTCCTTAGATTTTAAGGGTCCAGGTCTTGCTATTAAATTCCATCTGCCAAATCTTTCTACCACTCCTTAAGCCTTTTTTTCTTCATTCATTCATTCATTCAATCATATTTATTGAGCGCTTACTGTGTGCAGAACACTGTACTAAGCACTTGGGAAGTACAAGTTGGCAACATATAGAGGCGGTCCCTACCCAGCAGTGGGCTCACAGTCTAGAAGGGGGAGACAGAGAACAAAACATATTAACAAAGTAAAATAAATAGAATAAATATGTACAAATAAAATAAATAGAGTAATAAATATGTACAAACATATATACATATATACAGGTGCTGTGGGGAGGGGAAGGAAGGAAGGTGGGGGGGATGGGGAGGGGGAGGAGGTATTTTAATGGTATTTATTAAGTGCTAATTATGTGTCAGGGACGGTTACTTGCCCCAGGTCACACAGCAGACAAGTGGTGAAGGCAGTTTTAGAACTCAGGTCCTTCTGACTCCTGGGCCTCTGCTCTATCCACTACGCCATGATGCTTCTCAGGTAGCTTCTCTAGCTTCTCCAGCTTTTGTATTGAGATTCGCTTCTTTGATTCTGTCTTTATTTCCATTAGGAAAGGAAAACCATCTTTGACAGTGATATCGATGCAAATTTAAACTAATACTTTTCAGGCTGCAGTAGAGAAAAGTAGGACTCAGTCTCTTTGTAGGTAAGCGGGCTGCCTAGGAGTTAAAAAGGGGATTTGAAACAGATTCAAAGGCCTTCGTAGCCAGTAACATAAATTTTCCACATAATTCCCCAGACAACTTTGAAGCCTGTTTAAAAGCCTCAGCCTCCATCAACATGTAGAGTGAACATAGATATTTGAAGGAGAAAAGGAAGACGGTGAGTTCATAACTAGTTATAAAAATGACTTCTATGCATATTTATAGAAACTGGTGACACTGGGCTGACCATATATAGGATCGCTCATGGCTAGTATACTAAAACACAAGTAGCAGAATTACATAATTACAGGAGGAGGAAAGAGGCACAACTTTACATTCTGGGAGTGATGTTGCATGGGTTATTGTATCTCACTGATCTCTGATATGTTCCCCTTATGAAGGATATCACAATCATGGTCCCTCCAGGCCTCAAATCACAAACATCCCAAGGGATCTGAAATGGACCTCTCTCATTTCTTGGAGCGGCGTGGTTCAGTGGAAAGAGCCCTGGCTTGGGAGTCAGAGGTCATGGGTTCTAATCCCGGCTCCACCATTTGACAGCTGTGTGACCTTGGACATGTCACTTAACTTCTCAGGGCCTCATTACCTCATCTGTAAAATGGGGATTAAGATTGTGAGCTCCACATGGGACAACCTGATCACCTTGTATCCTCCCCAGCACTTAGAGCAGTGCTTGGCACATACTAAGCGCTTAACAAATACCAACATTATTATATTATTATTGTCTTTCCTACCCAGTGAATGTGGAAATAAAGACAGAATAACTACCATTATAAATGGAATTTATGACTGACAGACATGAAGGATTAGCCCAGCAAACCTAAGGTGCCTCCTTCTGCTAATTCCTTTCAGGTCCTATGTTCTGCTTTCCAAGTGGTCAGTCAATTCATTTATAAACCCTATTGTATTGTCCTTTTTATCGTATTTGTTAAGCACTTACTATGTACTAAATGCTGGGGTAGATAGAAGCTCATCAGGTTGGACACACTCTATGTCCCACAGTGGGCTCATAGTCTTAATCTCCATTTTATAGATGAGGGAATTGAGGCATAGAGAAGTGAAGTGACTTGCCCAAGGTGGCACAACAGACAAGTGAAGGAGAGAAAATTAAAATTAACAGGCCCGTGCTGCTTCCCAAATATTTAGTACAGTTCTCTGCATGCAGTAAGTTCTCAATAAATACCATTGATTGATTGATGGATTGATTCTGGAAAGCTTCCCAGGTCTTTAAAGGCAAGATGAGTCTGTTTTTGCACAAAGATTCCTGAGGGAAGGAAAGTCCTTTAAATACTTGGGTTCTGAAACCCAAGGGAAGGGAAGGGAGGAAGCAGAATGGTGAAGTGAGGTGGAAGAGCTGTTCCTGAGTTGAATGATGTCACTGGGCCCTCTGTAGGGTGAGGATAATAATAATAATAATAATAATGATGGCATTTGTTAAGCGCTTACTATGTGCAAAGCACTGTTCTAAGCGCTGGGGGAGGATACTAGGTGATCAGGTTGTCCCATGTGGGGCTCACAGTCTTAATCCCCATTTTACAGATGTGGTAACTGAGTCACAGAGAAGTTAATCGACTTACCCAAAGTCACACAGCTGACAATTGGCGGAGCTGGAATTTGAACCCATGACCTCTGACTCCAAGCTCCAGGACCATAAATCCCAGCTTGAGAGAGCGGTCTCACCAGCTCGCTCTAGGCTGTCCTAATCTGGACACCCCCACACTCCCAAAACAATACCAGACATATGCTAATAATAATAATAATTATTTTTATGGTATTTGTTCAGTGCTTACCATGTGCCAAGCACTGTTCTAAGTGCTGGGGTACATACATGGGGTACATAGAGAAGCAGCGTGGTGCAGTGGAAAGAGCCCAGGCTTTGGAGTCAGAGGTCATGGGTTCAAATTCCGGCTCCGCCAATGGTCAGCTGTGTGACTTTGGGCAAGTCACTTAACTTCTCTGTGCCTCAGTTCCCTCATCTGTAAAATGGTGATGAAGACTGTGAGCTCCCCGTGGGACAACCTGATCACCTTGTAACCTCCCCAGCACTTAGAACAGTGCTTTGCACATAGTAAGCACTTAATAAATGCCATTATTATTATTATTATTATTATTATTATTACAAGGTAATCAGGTTGTCCCACATGGGGCTCACAGTCTTAATCTCCATTTCACAGATGAGGGAACTGAGGAACAGAGAAGTTAAGTGGCTTGCTCAAGGTCACACAGCAGGCAAGTGGCAGAGCCAGGATTAGAACTCACATCCTCTGACTCCCAAGCCGCTTGCCGCTAAGCCAATGGTATTTAAAGAGAGCCTACTGGGTGCAGAGTATTGTACTTAGCCCTTGTATTCAACTGAGCTTAACTCTGCCCTCTGGAAGCTTACCTTTCAAAAAATGGGAGTTTCCTCCTTCTGGAGGAAGCTGAAAGGCAGACAGGTCTGGGCTGGATGCCCGTAAAGTTTGGAGTCCCCAGTAGCTTGCGAAAGCCGCATTCACTAAGTGGCTGAACCACTGAGGTAGAGACGGTCATTTTAAATAAACATTTTGTGAGGCAGAAACAGAGAAACAGCTATTTTCTTGGCTCTCGCATAGTCTTCCCAGTGGAAGTCAAGAGAAGCAATGTAGCATAATGGATACAGCACAAGCCTAGGAGTCAGAAGGACAAGGCAGCAGTGAAACCTCACCTGATTCCTGGATGGGGCCCTCAACAGTGACATCCCTGTCTTTCCCCCACCCCATCCCCCGGAGGATTTCCTCTTTAGCTTCAAAAGGGTAGCTCCTTTCATTTGCTTTGTATTTAATTTATGTCTCCCTGCATCTTATCAGGTTTTTCACCCCAGCAACAGGGAAATCTGTGGAAACGCAGTGAGCTATTTCTGGGTGGGTATCCACCTTAATAATAATAATAATAATAATAATGGCATTTATTAAGCGCTTACTATGTGCAAAGCACCGTTCTAAGTGCTGGGGAATTTACAAGGTGACCAGGTTGTCCCACGTGGGGCTCACAGTCTTAATCCCCATTAAGAGGAGGTAACTGAGGCCCAGAGAAGTGAAGTGACTTGCCCAAAGTCACACAGCTGACAAGTGGCAGAGCTGGGATTTGAACCGATGACCTCTGACTTCAAAGCCCGGGCTCTTTCCGCTGAGCCACGCTGCTTCCCTAATGTTTAGGGAATGTTTAATATCCTTAATGTTTAGTCTGTCCCAGATCCAAGTCTGTAGCTGCAGGCTAGAGAGCTGTCAGCTGCTGAGGGAGCTGACCTGTTGTTTCTCATCCAAGATGGGACTGTGGGGGTTCACCCACCTCGATCAGAATGTCAGCCCAACATCTTCATTCACCAGCCGCTCCTGGCCACATGCTGGGCCTGCCTATCTTTCGTCTAGGTCTGCTGTCTGTTTACTATAAAATTCAGTTAAAAGAAAAATTGGGGGGGAAATCTGGGAAAATACAAGAATGGCTGGTAAAAATTTAAGTTAAAGCAGAAAGAAAGATCTTCACTCATAAATACTGTTGTGATGAGCAAGAGTGACTCCATCTTGTGTTATTTGACCCTGGGAGCAACAAGGCTAAAGGACGATTTAGAAGAGAAACTGTATTATCTTTCTGAGGAGTTTTGAGAACCTGAATTCTTGGAGGAACCAAATTCTTTTTCAGAGGGCTTAAGGAGGGGCTAAATTGCTCTGCTGGGCAAGAAAAAGACTACTGGATGGGGTTAGGCATACTGGGGTGGGGAACGAGCCCTGGGGGGCGGGGAGGAGTCACCTTCCCCTCTGGTTTACCTGGTAACAAGCATTCATTCATTCATTCAATCATATTTATTGAGCGCTTACTGTGTGCACAGCACTGTACTAAGCACTTGGAAAATGCAAATCGGCAACATATAGAGATGGTCCCTACCCAATAACGTGCTAACAGTCTAGAAAGGGGAGACAGGAAACAAAACAAAACAAAACAAACAGGTGATAATACCATCAGAATAAATAGAATTATAGCTATATACACATCGTTAATAAAATTAATAGAGTAATAAATATGTACCAATATACACAAGTGCTGTGGAGAGGGGGAGAGATAGGGCAAAGGGGGGGGGCAATGGGGAAGAGAGGAGGGCGAGGAGGAAAGGAAAAGGGGGGCTCCATCTGGGAGGGCCTACTGGAGGAGGTGACCTCTCAGTAGGGCTTTGAAGGGAGAAAGAGAGATAGCTTGGCATTCCAGGCCAGGGGTAGGACGTGGGCCAGGGGTTGATGGTGGGACAGGTGAGAACAAGGCACAGTGAGGAGGTTAGCGGCGGAGGAGCAGAGTGTGTGGGCTGGGCTGTAGAAGGAAAGAAGGGACGTGACATAAGAGGGTGCAAGGTGATGGAGAGCTTTGAAGCCAAGTGTGAGGAGTTTTTGCTTCACTGAAGGTTGATAGGCAACCACTTGGAGATTTTTGAGGAGGGGAGTGACAAGCCCAGAGTGTTTCTGTACAAAGATAATCTGGGCAGCAGAGTGAAGTATAGACTGAAACGGGGAGAGACAGGAGGATGGGAGATCAGAAAGGAGGCTGATGCAGTAATCCAGTCAGGATAGGATGAGAGATTGAACAAGCAAGGTAGCGGTTTGGAAAGGGCAGATCTTGGCAATGTTGTGGCTGTGAGACCGGCAGGTTTAGTGACAGATTGGTTGTGTGAGGTGAATGAGAGATCAGAGTCAAGGATGACACCAAGGTTTCAGGTTTGTGAGATGGGAAGGATGGTAGCGCCAACCACAGTGACGGGAAAGTCAGGGAGAGGACAGTGTTTTGGAGGGAAGATAAGGAGCTCAGTCTTGGACTTACTGAGTTTTAGATGGTGGGCAGACATCCAGATGTAGATGTACTGAAGGAAGGAGGAGATACGAGCCTCGAGGGAGGGAGAGAGAACAGGGGTGGAGATGTAGATTTGGGTGTCTTCAGCATAGAGATGATAGTTGAAGCAGTGGGAGTGAATGAGTTCACCAAGAGAGTGAGTATAGATGAAGAACAGAAGGGGACCAAGAACTTACCCTTGAGGAACCTCTACAGTTAGGGGATGGGAGGGGGAGGAGAAGCTGGTAAAGGTGACTGAGAATGTATGGCCAGAAAGATAAGAAGAGAACCAGGAGAGGATGGAGTCCGTAAAGGCAAGGTTGCCTAACGTGTTCAGGAGAAGGGGATGGTCCACAGTGTCAAAGGCAAGCAATCCTGAGCAACCCCCCTGCTGCAAACCCCACCTAGAACAATGGATAAAAGGTGAAAAGAACGGGTCTGCTCTGCCCAGTGTGGAACCACCTAAGCCATGAACTAAGACACCTATGGCTGCCACGGCCAAGCACCTTAAGACTTGAACCAGGATGATGACCAGTTGTGGGCAGACCGACTTCTTGACACTCCTCCAACATGGGATCATCTTCACCAAGACTTGGGGAAAACCAGTTGGATTGGTAACTATAAATGTTGTGGATTTTGTGTGTTTGTGTGTGTGTGTGTGTGTGTGCGTGCATATGCGCCTAACTCCTGTTCTAGTATAAAATAAAGCTTTCCGATGGGACAGTGGTGTTTGGTTTTACTTTTGGAACATGTCATTTGATCACCCAAATTAAAAAGAGAGTCAAATCCCTGGTAAAGGGCTTATAGGTTGAATGCCTGATATTGTAGGGGAGCGATCCCCAGCCGGGGCTCATGACAACTGTGCTCTGTCTAATCATGTGAACCCAAAGCAAAGGAAATATATAAGAAAGGATTTTGGTTACATCTATGACAAAGAAATTAGTCCTGCTTTCCCTCACCTAAACCAAGTTGTCTCAAATTGACAGTGGTGATTGTAGAGGTTTTGATTGCCTTGGCACTCGAGACAAAATATGGCCAGAGGGAAAATATTATCCTTGACATCATATTAGCCAATAAAGAAACAGTAAAACAAAATTAGTTGGGTTTATAGCTATATAAACCCATATATTCATTCATTCATTCATTCAATCTGTTGTATTTTTTGATTGCTTACTGTGTGCAGAGCACTGTACTAAGTGCTTGGGAAGTACAAGTCGAAAACATATGGAGACAATTCCTACCGAACAACAGGCTCACAATCTAGAAGGGGGAGACAATATATATATATTTATATCTATACAAACACACATATATATGTGTAATGATGGCATTTATTAAGCACTTACTATGTACAAAGCACTGTTCTAAGCACTGGGGAGGTTATAAAGTGATCAGGTTGTTCCATAGGGGGCTCACAGTCTTAATCCCCATTTTACAGATGAGGTATCTGGGGCCCAGAGAAGTTAAGTGACTTGACAAAAGTCACACAGCTGACAATTGGCAGAGCCGGGGTTTGAACCCATGACCTCTGACTCCAAAGCCTATGCTCTTTCCACTGAGCCACACTGCTTCTCTACTATGCTTCTTCTTCATGTTGTACATACATATACATCCCAAGCACTTAGTACAGTGCTCTGCACACACTAAGTGGTGCTCAATAAATATGATTGAATGAATATACATACACAATATATATATATATATATATTCTCTCTATATATATACATATAGAATAATTTTGGTATTTGTTAAGCGCTTACTATGTGCCAAGCACTGCTCTAAGCACTGGGGGAGATACAACATAATCAGGTTGTCCCACATGGGGTTCACAGTCTTAATCCCCATTTTCCAGATGAGATAACAGGCACAGAGAAGTTAAGTAACTTGCCCGAAGTTACACAGCTGGCGGAGCCGGGATTAGAACCCACGACTTCTGACTCCCAAGCCCGTGCTCTTTCCACTGAGCCATGCTGCTTCTCTATAGATAGATCGATCTATAGCCATCTATATAGAGATACAGACATACCTAGATAAAGATGTATAGGCAAAAATAGAGCTATAAATGAGAGTGAGCAAGAGAGAGAAATTGAGACAGATTGTCCTTGATATATGAATATCACCCTACCGACATTGATCTTATTAATGCAGGGATAGGAGTTACATCACTGTGATTATGGTTAGAGTGCCCTGAGGCAAGTGTTTTAATTTCTGTAGCATGAATGGAGTCTCTGGGAAGACACGTCACTAGGGAAGACACATGCATAGATCACTTTCTAAAGCGTAATTATTGATGCCACCGCTTGTTCCACATTCTCCTTTCCTTTTATTATTAGTAGTGTTTTTAGTATTATTATATTTGTTAAGCATTTGCTATGTGTCAAGCATTGTTCTAAGTGTTAGGGTACATGCAAGTTAATTAGATTGGACACAGTCCCTGTCCTACATGGGGCTTACAGTCTAAGTAGGAGGGAGAACAGGCATTGTTCTATCAAAGATATTATCATCCACTTGATTTTTCAAGACTTCTCAGTTCAGGCAAAAGAAGCCCCACGTGGAACACAGACTGTTTTTGACCTGCCAGACATCATTCATCTATCCCAGGGCTCAGTACAGTACTTGGCATGTAGCATGCAGTTAACAAATGCCACAATTATTAGAAACAAAGCAGATCACTAATAGAACATGGTTCCCAATAGGGTAAGGTACGTTTCACATGATGATTTAGCTTTACTACAAATACATGGATGGTCAATCCAGCAATCGAAGGATTACAACTGACAATTGTAGCCCAGGTTTTTGACAAAATGGTTCTTCTCAGATGAAAGACAGGGCTGTTTCTCTAATTACAGGCATTATAAATACCTTGGAGATAACATTCATGTCTTCCCATTCAATTTTCATTGCAAGTTCTTATTCTCCTCGCAAGCAGCTTTCCCTTCATCCAGATGATATGTGCTTGAGAATATGCTGGGCTGCTCACATGATCCATAATTATCACTTCCTGACAGAACAGTGCAATATGTTGCAGAGACAAACCTAAGGCAGCTGACATAGAGGTGAAAGTCTGTCTCTGGCAGCAACATTTCTGAGCTCAAGTCACATATTAGGATGATTTTGTAGGTTCAGAGATTTTCATTTATATATTAATTCGTAGGCCGTGCACCTAGAATTGCCCTGAAAATAATGCATCTGCTCTTTGATTCAGCTTTTGTGTCTCACAATAGTTGTAATAATGATAATAATGATAATGATAATAATAATAATAATAATAACAATAATAGTTGTGCAAAGCACTGTAACAAGCTCCTGCTAGACTGTAAGCTTGTTGTGGGCAGGGGACGAAACTACAAACTCTTGCATTGCACTTTCCCAAGCCCTTAGTATAGTGCTCTGCACACAGTATGTGCTCAATAATTACCATTGATTGACTGATTGGAGTAGATACAATATAATCAGATCAGACACAGTTTCTGTCCCAAATGGGGCTCAGAAATATAAAGCAGAGGGTCATTTCATCTTTAATCCCCATTTTATAGATGAGGAAATTGAGCTCAGAAATCAAGTGAGTTTCCAAGGTTTCAAAGCAGGCAAGTAGTCAAACCGGGATTATTAGAACCTAGGTTGCCTTAGTTCCAATCCTGTGCTCTACTCGCTAAGCCACATTGCTTCTCTGTCAAAGCTTTTAACCGCTCATTACTGACAAAGACTCAGAAGACATAATGCCCATTCAGACTGCTCAATGCAGTTGAAATAGGAAATTAAGTCTCAGACTTACTTCATTTTTACTGAGCTCTGTCCCATGATGGGTGATCCCTGGGATCTTCATACAATATTTTGAAGATTTAAGATTGTCCTAGGGGTTTCAATACTTATCGTTAAAGGCATAAAATAAATTGGTGAGAAGATTTTTACATTTCTTTCATTTGGTGTACCACCCTCAAGTCCAGAAATAGATCGATAGCTGACCATTCTACCAGCCCAGGGTATCTAGAAGTTATGTGTTTTGTCAATAACATCGCTCAAAATGAAATTCAAAATCCAAGTTTAACAGTTTTTTTGTTTACTCCCTCAAGCAATTTTAGTCTCAAGCACATAGTTGACTCCAAAACATATATAATGTTTAATTTTAAAACTTTATTTTATCATATAATGATAAATCATATATTCTATTGTGAATTGTATTATAAAATACACAGCTTCTAAATGGAGGAATTGGAATTGAAACTCTGCTAAACGGGTCTGAAATTCAAACCATAGAACCATTTAAAAGACTGAATCACTGGGGAGGAAGAAATTCTGGCAGGAAGCATTTCTGTGCCTGAGTTTTCTGGACATATTTATTTGGGAGCTGAGGACAAATAATCAAAGAACACTAGTTATAAAATGACTGGCTATGCCTTTCTCCACCCCTTGGCATATCAAGTAAATATATGACCAGCTGAAAAATAATCACCTGTCTTCGGTTTAAAAGATGGGGGCCAGAGTAAACAGTGAGCTTAGGGTAAACAGTTAATTCTTAACAAAAAATTGTGCCATCCACTACAATATGTCAGTAAGACCCAGGCACCCCTGCCCTTAGAAAGGACTGTTACATGGGCTCAGAGCAGGTTTCTTGAAAATATTAATCAAATGTAATTATTTAACCTGACAAAGATTTCCTTTTCCCAAGTAAAAATGTTTATCTTACATGGATGGAAATATTCCATGCCCTAGAAGAAGGTATCCTCTCTAATGTTGAAAAAAGTATTGATATTCACATTCCCAAATGCCTCTGCTTTCTATAATCCTTTCAGCTCCAAATCTGTCAGCCTGCTGTGTCCACCTTTTTCTCTCCTCCAGTTTTCTTTATTCTTCTCTTTGCCTTCCCTCTATATTGTGCCCTCCCTTCTCCCTGCCACCCCATTTTTCACTTTTCCCCCCTACCTTCCTCTTCTTTCCTCTCCTGCCTTACCCTGGACCCAGCTATTTCTAATTGGCTATGGCAGAAATCCATACCCCTCTTTAGGCACTCTATACTGCCTTGCAGAGTAAGTGGCCAATGCCTTCCTTTGGTTTTTGTGTGGTGCCAAAAGATCAGCGCTGAGATCAGAATTTTATGGAGAAAGGTAGAAATAGATGGAGAGCAAGAAAAAGTGGGAGAAGAGGACCAGCAGAAGAAATAGGAGGAAGGAAAGAAAAAAGGAAGAAGTAGTATAAGAATGCCTGGCAAAGGGGAAGACCCAGCCTCCAGAGAGCTATATCTGGCCAAGGCTAAGGCTTTATCAGCTTTCAGAAGTGATGGTGAAGTTCTGAAGTGGAACTATCAAAGACGGCCTCCCCAATGTGCAATCATGGCTCTTGGGAAATCAAATGATAATGACAATATTTGTTAAGCACTTACTATGTGCCAAGCACCATTCTAAGTGCTGGTGTAGACAAAAGGTAATCAGGTTATCCCCTGTGGTGCTCACAGTCTTAACCCCTGTTTTACAGATTAGGTAACTGAGGCACAGAGAAGTTAAGTGACTTGCTCAAAGTCACACAGCTAAGTGGCGGAGTCAGGATTAGAACCCATGCCCATGCTCTTTCCACTAAACCATCCCAAAACTATGCTTTGATAGAAGGCCTCTTCCACCTATCTGGACACTAGACTGTAAGCTCATTGTCGGCAGGGAATGTGTCTATACCAACTCTGCTATATTGTACTCTCCCAAGCACTTATTACAGTGATCTGTGCACAGTAAGTGCTAAATAAATACATTGATTGATTAACTCTCCAGATAAAAAGAAGGACTTGAGAGGGTCACACAGAAATTGACTCTTTGGTTTGGATCACCAATGAGCAGATGAGATGTTGAACTCTGTCCTCTGAATGCTTAAAATCCTTCATTGAAAAGATGATACTGGTAATAATAATAATAATGGCATTTGTTAAGTACTTACTATGTGCCAAGCACTGTTCTAAGCACTGCAGGGGATAAAAGGTAATCAGGTTGTCCCACACGGGTCTCACAGTCTTAATCTCCATTTTACAGATGAGGTAACTGAGGCACAGAGAAGTTAAGTGACTTGTCCAAAGTCACAGAGCAGACAAGTGGAGGAGTAGGCATTAGAACCCATGACCTCTGACTCCTAAGCATGTGCTCTTTCCATTGATCCATGCTGCTTCCCAGGGTATGACCAAAAGTTTATAAAATTTCCAGGACTGTATCTACACATTAGGCTTTACGATAAGTTTTTCTTTCACCCACAGTATCGTAAAATGTGCAAGACTGAACTCCTTATCTTCCCTCCCAAACGCTGCCCTCTCCCTGACTTTCCCGTCACTGTTGACGGCACTACCATCCTTCCCGTCTCACAAGCCCGCAACCTTGGTGTCATCCTCGACTCCGCTCTCTCATTCACCTCTCACATCCAATCCATCATCAAAACCTGCCGGTCTCACCTCAGCAACATTGCCAAGATCCGCCCTTTCCTCTCCATCCAAACCACTACCCTGCTCGTTCAATCTCTCATCCTATCCCTACTGGATTACTGCATCAGCCTCCTCTCCGATCTCCCATCCTCCTGTCTCTCCCCACTTCAATCCATACTTCACGCCGCTGCCCAGATCGTCTCTGTGCAGAAACACTCTGGGCATGTTACTCCCCTCCTCAAAAATCTCCAATCAACCTACACATC
Source organism: Tachyglossus aculeatus (assembly GCF_015852505.1). Taxonomy (NCBI): domain Eukaryota; kingdom Metazoa; phylum Chordata; class Mammalia; order Monotremata; family Tachyglossidae; genus Tachyglossus; species Tachyglossus aculeatus. The sequence continues at coordinate 72,566,721 of NC_052068.1, read as the reverse complement.
AGGCAAAAACTCCTCACCCTTGGCTTCAAGGCTGTCCATCACCTCACCCCCTCTTACCTCACCTCCCTTCTTTCCTTCTACAGCCCAGCCCGCACCCTCCGCTCCTCTGCCGCTAACCACCTCACCGTGCCTCAGTCTTTCCTGTCCCACCATCAACCCCCCGGCCTGGAATGCCCTTCCTCCGCACATCCACCAAGCTAGCTCTCTTCCTCCCTTCAAAGCTCTACTGAGAGCTCACCTCCTCCAGGAGGCCTTCCCAGACTGAGCCTTCTCCTTCCTCTCCCCCTCCTCCCCCTCCCCATCCCCCCGCCTTACCTCCTTCCCCTCCCCCAGCACCTGTATATATGTTATATGTTTGTATGTATTTACTACTCTATTTATTTAATTTGCACGTATTTATTCTATTTATTTTATTTTGTTAATATGTTTGTTTTGTTGTCTGTCTCCCCCTTCTAGACTGTGAGCTCGCTGTTGGGTAGGGACCGTCTCTATATGTTGCCAACTTGTACTTCCCAAGCGCTTAGTACAGTGCTCTGCACACAGTAAGCGCTCAATAAATACAATTGAATGAATGACTATGTCTGCCCTGCCTTGAAACATTCAGTTAGACCATTCAGAATTCCTTGAGCTAAGCTGTCTTGATCTTTCTAGAGTCATTCACACTCACTAATAGCTTTGAGATCTTGATATATACAAATATGCACACATATATACAGTACTTGTGTGCTTGTGCGTATATGCCTATAAAAAGCAATTCTCTGAAAATTTTCCTTTTCACCTCAAGCCTCTTTAGATAAATTGGCGTTAAGACATATCAAGGGATAAAGCACATTAGTGTCCAAACTCTAAATGATACTGAAGAAGAATGGATTCCAGCCCCCTGCCTTAGTGGTGGCTGAAGACAACTGTGTTAAATCACAAGCTTTCTGTTTGCAGTTATTTGGTGAGAAAATAAGCTGAAATACAAAGTTAAAATTGTGAAAGTAGACTCCAGAGTTATGGATGACTGCTGGTACATTTTTAAGTGGCTGAGGCTCCCGGTAAACCATACAAATATTGTCCTAGTCGACCCATGGCTATTGGGCATAAAGCAAAACTGCCCCTCTGTGTAAAATGGCGACAACTACTTCAGATATGCTGAGGTTTTGGAACTGCCGGAGTAAAGAAGAATGAGGAACCTCTGACTTGGGAAGAGGATGAGGGCATGGGGAACAGATGGGGAGTAAGATCAAGGAATGAGAGCAAGAGGAGACTGAAGGGTGGAGAGCATAGGACATCAAGACTTGCATCTCTGTGACACCTACTCTCTGTACCTATGTACCTCTGTTTCTCTCAGTCTCTGTTCCTCTCTCTGTCTTTTCTTCCAAATCCCACTTTTCCCTCCCCTGAGGCTTTCCACACATTGAGCCTGGCTGTCATCAACAGCTCCAAAGCCCTGCTCCCCTTCTAGCCCACTGCCTTCCATAAAACCCTGCTGGGTGGTTTTCTTTTTTGAGGTTTATTACTGGTATAAATAGCAGAAGTATTCACCTTCCCTTAAACTCTCCTTTTAGGCATGCCTTTGAACTCTAATGGGCTAATTCATCCTAACACCAATGTCCACGACCTGACAGGTATATATATTTTTTCAAAGGTTTTAAAAAATGACAGTTTTAAAAATCAAATAATGTTACCAATTACCATAGGAAAAATACACTAATCTATGCCTACTGAAAAATATTTCCAATGTGTTTAGGGCTCTTCCTACTGACTTTATTGACCTGTCCCTCACATCAGGGGAAATGAGATACTTTCCGAGAAAGTCCAATATCTGCTTTGGCTAGAAAGCTATTTATTTTTTGAGAAAAGGATATACAATGCAACTGATTCTCAAAGTACTTTTTCTTGTAAGAGCCACTGATAGGAAGGAGAAGGGCATGGCAGCAGTAAATGCATTATCTCTCCTGAACTGAGAGAGGCTGAGGATCCATCAGAAAGGTGAGAAACTCTAATTACTTGATGTTTGGATCATTGGAGAACTGGGCTATCCATTATTGTTTGGCAATTAGCATGGACAGTGAAGTGTGGGATCCATTTTTCTGTTCACTGACACCATGTATCCTGTTACAGACCAAAGTGTTTACTGTCATCTTGTGCCTCTGTTTGTGACATGTTGAATTCTGTGAGCATTTCGAATTGCTTTTGTAGATAACGCAGACTTTGTCCACAGACTACAAACCAATATATTAATTACATGCAGAGGCTTTTGAAACCACCATAATGGCTTTGTTTCAGTAGGGTGCGAATTGTCATTTCTCTGAATTATCCCTCCTAGATTTTGTATCCCCAAAAAAGACGGCTAATAACCGTGGTCAGCTGTTATCAAAAGGAGAGGGTGGTTGAATCAGTCAATCTACTGTATTCACTTACCCCCTACTGTAAGTCAGGGTAATTAATCCATCACTGGTATGTATAGACTGTAAGGTCACCTCTAGACTGTAAGCTGCTTGTGGGCAGGGAATGTGTCTGTTTATTATTATATTGTACTCTGCTAAGCACGTAGTACAGTGCTCTGTACACAGTTAGCCCTCAATAAATATGATTGAATAATGAAATGAGCACTTACTGTGTGCAGAGCACTGTACTAAGAGTTTGGGAGAGTACATTGCTGTGGAGTTGGTAGACACAGCCACTCCCCAGAAGGAGCTCACAGTCTAGAGAGGGGGACAAACGTTAAAATTAATTACCGATAGGGGAAATCTCAGAGTATTAGGATATGTACATAAACATTGTGGCGTTGGGCAAGGATCAATGTGCCTAAGGGGTACAGACACAAAGGGGAGAGAGAATAGCATGGGGAAGTGAGGGCTTAGTTGGGAAGGCCTCTAATTAAAAGGACTAAGCACAATCGAATGGGTAGACATACCCACTACCCTCTAAGAAACACTCAATTTAGTCAGGGAGAAAGACATCATCATAATAATAATGGCATTTATTAAGTGCTTACTATGTGCAAAGCACTGTTCTAAGCCCTGCGGAGGTTACAAAGTGATCAAGTTGTCCCACAGGGGGCTCACAGCCTTAATCCCCATTTTACAGATGAGGTAACTGAGGCCCAGAGAAGTTAAGTGACTTGCCCAAAGTCACACAGCTGACAATTGGCAGAGCTGGGATTTGAACCCAGGACCTCTGACTCCAAAGCCCGTGCTCTTTCCACTGAGCCACGCTGCTTCTCTTCAGAGTAAATTAGAGTAAATAACAGGTAGGAAGAAGTAAAAGACCATATAATCCATGTGCAAAAATGCTACAAGAGGGTTTGAGTACTTAAGTGCTTAGGAGGCCTTAGGAGTCAGGGATGTAATAATAATAACAATAATGATGATATTTGTTAAGCATTTACTATGTGACAAGCACTGTTCAAAGCGCTGGAGTAGATACAAGGTAATCAGCTTGTCCCACGTGGGGCTCACAGTCCTATTCCCCATTTTACAGATGAGGTAACTGAGGCACAGAGAAGTTAAGTGACTTGTCCAAGGTCACACAGCTGACAAGTGGAAGAGCCATGATTAGAACCCATGTCCTCTGGCTCCCAAGCCCGTGCTCTTTCCACTAAGCCACACTGGATATATTTCCAAAGTATCCTTGGGGAACCCAGAAGTTGATATCCCATCCTAGCATGGTTCAGGAACAAATGAGTCCATTGTTGGGAGCACATAAACTGAACTCGCAACCTCTAGCCAACAGCTGGTCAGTGTCATAGTGTTCAATGGCATTTATTGAGCACCTTCTGAGTACGAAGCATTCTGCTAAGCGTACGAAGCAGCAAGTCATGGTGAAGCAGCATGGTGTGGTGGATAGAGCATGGGCCTGAGACTCAGAAGGTCATGGGTTCTAAAGACGGCTCTACCACTTGTCTACTGTGCAAGTTCAAGTGATTGCAAATGACTGCAAGTCTCTTCACTTCTCTGTGCCTCACTTATCTCATCTGTAAAATGGAGGCTGAAGCTGTGAGCCCCACATGGGACAGGGACTGTGCCCAACTCGATTTGCTTGTATCCATCCCAGCACTTAGTACAGCGCCGGGCACATAGTGAACGCTTAACAAATACTATCATTATTATCAGTAGTATGAGAAAGTACAACAGAAGCAAGCCGCATGATTACTTCCATCTGGGGGCATAGATCAAGAAGTAAAAGCTGGAACCAGACTGGCCTAGTGGAAAGAGCATGCACCTGGGTTCTAATCCTGACTCTGCCAACTGTTTGCTCTGTGACCTTGGGCAAGTCACCTAATCTCTCTTTGCCTCAACTTAAAAAAGGGACTCAGTCCTTCTCCCTCCTACTTAGACTGTGAGCCCTGCTAGGTCAGGGACTTTGTCCAATCCGATAAACCTGCATCTGTGGTGAGCCCACAACAAGCTGACTTATTAGTGACTGTTTTTGATCCCACGAACAACAAAAAGGAAGAGAATGGCGAAGGCATTTCTGGGCTCTACTTGGGGCAGGTGACTGCTGGCCTGTGGGGGTGGAGGAGTGAGTGATGCGTTGCTTTCTTTCCCTATTTTATCCGATAACAGGCCTGGACCAATCAATAACTGCCGCGTAGAGCAACAGCTGTGATGCCTAAGGCAGATAAAAGGCACTCATTTTGAATCATGAGGAAGCACACACAGAAGGAGGCACTGGAGGTGCACGCAGAAGCAGCAAGATGAGGGGCAGAAGCCTGCAAAGAAGCAAGAAGGAAGCACGCTGAGAGCAGCAGGAGAGCAGCACTCGACAGCAGCAGAAGGCAGCAGTACTTGGAAGCAGAAAGAAGAAGCATCGGCAGAACGGGTTCCTTTGACCACAGACTGGTATTGGACCCTTGGTGGAGTGGAATGAGTGAGAGTGTGTGTAGGTGTCACTCCCTTGCATGTTGGTAAAATTAAGTAAAAACTTTTCACAGTAACCTTGGTGATCTGAGGGGTGGCTTGACTTGTCACTGGTCCAGGAAGGTCCTGCTTGGTACAAACCAGGGGCTCGCAACAGTGCTTGGCAAATACTAGTGCTTAACAAATAAAACAAGAGAAAAAGACAATATAGCCTGCCTCCTTGCCTCCTTGGCAACTCCTGCCTCCTTGGGCCTCACAGTGCCAGCTGGGGAGGTGACTGGAGCAAGTAAAGTGTGATTTCCACTTGACTAATATTTGTCCAAAGATTCTACTCATGACACTTTAGCCTGTTTTATGTTAACACTCTATTTTCTCCTGTTTGGTCCACCTCAAAAGAGCCCCTTTACAAAGAAAATAAACTAACCACCCTATTTTGATTTCCCCCTTCTTGAATCAGTATTAGTCCAGGAGCTGTAATTCAAAGTATGCTAATGCTTGTTTTGTAATGCAGTGGCCCAAGATCCAGTTTACCTGATATTGTTTTTGAGGAACCAATCACAACCAATAGATCAACTGTATTTATTGAGCACCTGTTTTGTGCAGAGCACTGTACTAAGTGCTTGAGAGACAATAATCTAGTTATTCAACAGGATCCCTGCACTCAGCGAGCATACAATCATGACAGATTCCTGGTGCCCCGTAGGCTATGGTGAGCACTTCATACTGTTGGTGGATTAAGAATGAAGGGTAAAGTTCACCAATGCTTAAGTCCACAAACCAGATCTCATGACCATCAGCTTCATGGAAGCTTGATTTCGTGAAGATGAAATGTTGGGTTCAAAAATCATATGCTCTTTTTAGCATTTCTCCAGGATTTTAATCATAGTGCTAATATTTAACTCACTATATGAATTTCCTCTTTAAATGCTTCAGAATCACATTTTAAAACACCTTGTTCTTCCTAATCCAGTTGTTTTTCTTTATTATGCTAAGGGTAACCATTCTACACTACTACACTGCCCTACATGGATGCCTGCCAATGGAATTAGGGTAAACCCAAAATTAATTTCCTTAAATGAACCATAACTCCACCCAATCCTGAATTCCTGATTTTGCAGGTCATTTATTATGCAATGCGAATGTTATGCTTTCCTAATTACAAATTAAATAGAGCTTTAAAAATAAAGAAACAAAATGATGATGGATGCTGATGCCATTCCCAAGATTGGCTTGCAGATCTCTGGCCTGATCATTTTGAACTAGATTTTCTTGAACTTCTCCCCAAGGCTCACTGTCTGAGTTCCAGAGTTCTAGATCATTGATCCAGCACAGCCTGGTGTGACGGAAGCTGGAGGTCACACAGTATCATTAACTCCTGAAATTGCATTTTGCTTGTTCAGGGAAGAGCCAGACAACTGTGAATTAGGCCAACGGGCTGTGTGGTATCGCACAACATTTGAAAATCATCTTTCACTAAGGGGCATCTCCAGGTGGCACAGAAGAAGTCAGAAAAGCAAGTAACAACTTCAATATGTGAGGCCAAGTGAATGCTGCAGATGGGATAAAATTAAATTCTACAAAAACAAACCATCAGGTATAAATTAAATGAAAAAAACAAAATGTGCACAGAGGGCTATAAAACAGATCCTAAGGAGGCATATCTTCTGGAGAAAATCCACGTGAGTCTGGCGAATCACAAAATAATATTCACTGCACAAACTTGCCTTGATTCAGCAGATGTAGATGAATATATAATGCATAATGCTCTAAATGGAGATAGGTAGACCAGAAAAAGGAGAAAACACACATATGCAGCAGAAAACAAACCAGAGATAAAGGTGCTAACATTATCTTGTCTAGGACTGACTCACAGGGTCAGGAATTTGTAGACAGAGATTAAGATAAGTAAGACAGCTTGGGCCTTTCATCCCCTTTAATAAGAACAGCAGACACCAGTAGTGAGAGTAACTCTGATTTTCAAAAATGTTTTGTTTCCAAAGAAGGACACATAGACAAAATGCAAAGATTCATGTCTCTATTTCTTTTGCTCTTTATCTAATTGTAGAATCATTTCTTTTTGTTTGCCTGTCTCCCCTGTTAGACTGTAAATTTTTTGAATGCTGGAACCCTCTTATCTATCTCTTGCCATTCCCCTCAGTGTCTATCGTAGAGCTGGGCACAAAACAGGCTCTCAGTGAACATTGCTGTGGCTGGATTCCAAGCCCAAATATGTCACTGATTTGTGGTTGGGATGTGGTGGGTGGAATTAACCTCTTTGGTTTCAATTTTTATCTGCAGAAGGGAGAGAAAACCAGACCTTCCCACCAATCTTATCCACCATACTTTATCAATCATATTTACGATTGATAAAATACATATGATAACCATAAAATCAATATGACAATCCATAGGGCCTGTTGGAAAGAACTTGGGACTGGAAGTCAGGGGTTCTGGGTTTTAATCCTATCTCTGACCTGCTGTGTGATCTCGGCCAAATTCCTTAGTATCTCAGCTCCTCAATTTCCTCATCTGTATAATGGTAATAAGATGCCTCCTCTCTTTGACAGCCCAACAAGGGTTCTGCATAGTTGGATTACTGTACATCTAGCCAAAGGCTTAGCTCAATGCCAGGCAAATAGTTAGCCCTTAATATACTTAAGAACCACAGAAGTGCGTGTGGATAGGTAGAGTGATAATGCCCTATTGGGTCCTTGCTTCATCTCTCATTGCAGTGATTATTTGAGTTACATCTTCTAGACTGTAAATTCTTCATCCAGACTGTAGAGCATCACCTTCTTCTTGAAACTTGATCCAACCTTAGCTTCACTGTCATGTCCTCTCTTGGTTCTCCTCCTATCTCTCTGACCGCTCCTCAATGTCTTTCACGGGATCCTCTTCTGCCTCCCACCCTCTGACAGTGGGAATTCCTTAAGATGCAGTTCTGAGTCCCCTTCTAGTCTCCATCTACAGCCATTTCCTTGGAGAACTCATTTGCTTCATGGCTTCGCTACCATCTCTCTTTGGATGAATCCCAAATCTACATCTCCAGCCCTGATCTCTCTCCTTCTCTGCAATCTCGGATTTCCTCTGGCCTTCAGGACATCTCTACCTGGTTGTCCCACTGACAACTCCAACTGAACATGTCCAAAACTGATCTTCTCATCTTCCCACCCAAACCCTGTCCTCCCGCGTCTTTCCCATCACCATAGACAATACCGTTATCCTTCCTGTCTCACAAGCCCATAAATTTAGTTCTGTCCTCGACTCATCTCTCATTCCACCCACATATTCAATATCTCACCAAATCTGTCAGTTTTATCTTCACAGCATTACTAAAATCTGCCCTTTCCTCTCCCCCCAAACTTCTACCACACTGATCCAAGCACTATCCTATCCTACCTTGACTACTACTATAGAAGCAGCAAGACTCAGTGGAAGGAGCATGGGCTTTGAAGTCAGAGGTCATGGGTTCGAATCCCGGCTCCGCCATATGTCTGCTGTGTGACCTTGGGCAAGTCACTGAATTTCTCTGAGCCTCAGTTACCTCATCTGTAACATGGGGATTATGACTATGAGCCCCATGTGGGACAACCTGATCACCTTGTATTCCCCCAGCATTTAGAACAGTGCTTTGCACATAGCGCTTAACAAATGCCATCATTATTATTATTATTACTACAACTGCCTCCTTGCTCACCTCCCCGTCTTCTGTCTCTCTCCACTCCTGGTCATTCTTCACTCTGCTGAGCAGACTGTTTTTCTGCACAGATCATTCAGTCCATATCTCCCCATTCCTCAGGAATGTCCATTGGTTGCCCACCCACCTCTGCATTCATTAATTCATTCAATCGTATTTATTGGGCACTTACTGTGTGCGGAGCACTACAGTAAGTGCTTGGGAACTACAAGTTGGCATCATATAGAGATCGTCCCTACCCAACAAAAGGCTCACAGTTTAGAAGGGGGAGACAGACAACAAAACAAACCATGTAGACAAGTGTCAAAGTCATCAGAACAAGTAGAATTAAAGCTATAGGCACATCATTAACAAAATAAATAGAATAGTAAATATGCACAAATAAAATAGAGTAATAAATCTGTACAAATATATATATATATATATACAAGTGCTATGGGGAGGGGAAGGAGGTAGGGTGGGGGGATGGGGAGGAGGAGAGGGAAAAGGGGGCTCAGTCTGGGAAGGCCTCCTGGAGGAAGTGAGCTCTCAGTAGGGCTTTTAAGGGAGGAAGAGAGCTAGCTTGGCGGATGTGTGGAGAGAGGGCATTCCAGGCCAGGGGAAGGACGTGGGCTGGGGGTCGACAGTGGGACAGGCGAGAATGAGGTACAGTGAGGAAGTTAGCGACAGAGAAGCGGAGGGTGCGGGCTGGGCCAGAGAAGGAGAGAAGGGAGGTGAGGTAGGAGGGGGCAAGGAGATGGACAGCCTTGAAGGTACTACCATCCTTCCCATCTCACAAGCCGGCAACCCTGGTGTCATCCTCAACTCTGCTCTCTCGTTTACCCCTCACAACCAATCCGTCACCTAAACCTGCCGGTCTCACCTCCTCAACATCACCAAGATCTGCCCTTTCCTCTCCATCCAAACCACTACCCTGCTGGTTCAATCTCTCATCCTATCCCGACTAGATTACTACATCAGCCTCCTCTCTGATCTCCCATCCTCCTGTCTCTCCCCACTTCAATCTATACTTCACACTGCTGCTTGGATCATCTTTGTGCAGAAACGCTCTGGGCATGTTACTCCCCTCCTCAAAAATCTTCAGTGCCTACCAATCAACCTACGCAACAGGCAAAAACTCCTCTCTCAGCTTCAAGGCTGTCCATCACCTTGCCCCCTCCTACCTCACTTCCCTTCTTTCCTTCTACATCCCAGCCTGCACCCTCTGCTCCTCTGCTGCTAACCTCCTCAATGTACCTCATTCTTGCCTGCCCCGCTGTCGACCCCCGGCCCACGTCCTCCCCCTGGCCCAGAATGCCCTCCCTCCGCACATCCGCCAAGCTAGCTCTCTTCCTCCCTTCAAAGCCCTACTGAGAGCTCACCTCCTCCAGGAGGCCTTCCCAGACTGAGCCCCCTCCTTCCTCTCTCCCACCTCCTGCTCCCCATCCCCCTGCCTTACCTCCTTCCCCTCCCCACAGCACCTGTATATATATTTGTACATATTTGTACGTATTTATTTTACTTGTACATATTTACTATTCTATTTATTTTATTTTGTTAATATGTTTTGTTGTCTGTCTCCCCCTTCTAGACTGTGAGCCTGATGTTGGGTAGAGACCGTCTCTATATGTTGCCAACTTGTACTTCCCAAGTGCTTAGTACAGTGCTCTGCACACAGTAAGCACTCAATAAACAGGACTGAATGAAGAGTGAGGAGTTTTTGCTTGATTTGTTGGTTGATTGGTAGCCACTGGAGATTTTTGAGGAGGGGAGTAACATGCCCAGAGCGTTTCTGCACAAAGGTGATCCGGGCAGCAGAGTGAAGTATAGACTGAAGTGGGGAGAGACAGGAGGATGGGAAATCAGAGAGGAGGCTGATGCAAACAGAAATTCCTTACCACTGACTTTAAAGCACTCAATCAGCTCGCCCCTTCCTACCTCACGTCACTGATCTTCTATAAAAGCCCAGCCTGCACACTCTGCTCTTCTAGTGTCAGCTTACTCACTTGTGCCCCAATCTCTTCTATCTTGTCGTCGACCCCCTTACCACATTCTCCCTCATGGAACTCCCTACCCCTCCGGACCAGACGACCACTCATCTCCCACCTTCAAAGACTTATTGAGGTCACATCTCCTCCAAGAGGCCTTCCCAGATTAAGCCCTCTTTTCCCAGCTCCCCCTCCCTCCAGGGTCATCTATGCACTTGGATCTCTAACCTTTTAGCATTTGATAGTCACCCCACCCTCAACCCACAACATTTAGGTACATATATTTAAATTACCTGTTATAAATCATTTATTCATATTAATGTCTCCCTCTCTAGACTGTAAGCTCTTTGTCAGCAGGGAACATACCTGCCAAGTCTGTTGTATCATACACTCTGAAGCACATAGTACAGTGCTCTGCGCATAGTAAGAGCTCCATAAATAAAAGCTCAATAAACACCAAGGATTATGTATAAACTCCTTGTGGACAAAACACCTGTCCATCAGCTCTGTTGTATTGTACTCTCCCCTGCATTTAGTGCAGTGCTCTCTGCACAGTAAGTGCTCCATAAATACCATTGATAATTGATGTGGTAGGAGTTCAGGAGGCCGGGAACCAAACCTGAAGTAATATCAGAGGGGACAAAGCAAATTTTCAGGGGAAAGCTGTAGCCCAAAGTCTGTCCTTTTTGGTGAGTATTTATTTTGCTTGCTTAGCACATTTATTTTGAAGCTTTCCAAATGCAGTGCAAGCAATTGGAAACCCCAAAACAAACAGGCCCTGAAATCAATGCACGTGGTTCAATGAGAGGGGTCCAACACAAGTTCTCTGGACCATAATCACACTCCATCTTCAGATCACTTGTTATTAATCCTCCGTTGGGATTTTCCTGCCATTATTTGCCTGGATGGATTAACATTACTTTTAAAATTAGTATACGTTTCTTCATTGCTTTAAATTTTAGATATTTAGGCCTCATCCAAATACTGTCCATTTTTCAAAAAGCAACACTCTCTCAGCAGAAATCAATCAAAATAGAATTTATTGACTATTTACTGTGTGCAGAGTTCAGTACTTGAAAGAGTATGAGAGGATTAGTAAGCACAATGCCTGCCCTCAAGGATTTTCCAGTCTAGCAGAACCACATATAATAATAATTATAATGGCATTTATTAAGCGCTTACTATGTGCAAAGCTTTGTTCTAAGTGCTGGGGAGGTTACATGGTGATCAGGTTGTCCCATGTTGGGGCTCACAGTCTTAATCCCCATTTTACAGATGAGGTAACTGAGGCACAGAGAAGTTAAGTGACTTGCCCAAAGTCACACAGCTGACAGGTGGCAGAGGCGGCATTTAAACCCATGACCTCTGACTCCAAAGCCCGTGCTCTTTCCACTGAGCAATGCCGCTTCCCATATATCAACTATTTTAATAGGATTTCACACGACCAAGCATTGCACTGGTGGCCATTAGGAAAGTCAATGAGCTAGTGCCATGGAAACAGGAAAATATACATTTCCTGTAAAATAAAAATAAAATAAAATAAAATAATATAAATATAATATATATATAAAATATAAATAATATAATATAAAATAAAAATAAAAATGAAATCTTCCTTCTTTATGAAGTCTTGGGTGGGGCCACTTTTCCAACTATTCACTTGGAGAATGGACAGCTGGCCAACTGGCTTCATGTGCAGTGAGTGGGAATGGGACAGAAGGTTTCAGATCGTGATTCCCCAAATCGGGATTCTGGGGATCACTCCAGGTGGTCAGTGCAATAGTTTAGAAAGGGCCAATCATTCCCTTATTCTATGTAGAAGGGAGCAGCAGTAATATACCTGTCTCTATAGTCCGCGTTAGCACACTAAGATAAACTCTCACCTACAAGAGAAGCAGCATGGTCTTAGAGGATAGAGAACAGCCTTGGGAATCAGAAGGACCGACATTCTAATCCAGGCTCCTCCACCCATCTGCTGTGTGACCTTGAGCAAGTCCCTTAATGTCTCTGTGCCTCAGTAACTTCATCTGTAAAATGGGGAAGAAAACCATGAGCCTCATGTGGGACGTGAACTGTGTCCAACCCTATTAGCTTGCAGGAGAGGCAGCATGGCCTAGTGGAAAGAGCACGGGCTTGGGAGTCAGAGGACATGGGTTCTAATCTTGGCTCTTCCACTTGTCTGCTGTGTGACCTTGGGCAAGTCGCTTAACTTCTCTGTGCCTCAGTTACTTCATCTGTAAAATGGGGATTAGGACTGTGAGCCCCATGTGGAACAACCAGATTACCTTGCATCTACTCCAGCACTTAGAACAGAGCCTGGCACATAGTAAGCACTTAACAAATGCCATTAAAAAAAGGTATCCTAATGCTAAAACCCACATTTAGTATTTTATGTACTCCTCCTGACAAAAACATATATTATTCTGATGATCATGTTATCACGTCTTAATTACATCTTCAAGGAATGAATTGAGAGATCTGAGGCAGAAACACCACATAACTTTCAGCGCTGGTCTCCAGGATTGCTGCAGTGCTGATTAGGATGATTTCAGGTGGCAATTTTCATTTGTAAAATGTGTACGCAGGACTCCCTTCAAGCTGCACCACAGGATCCAGAGTGTGTCTACGATCTGCAGAACTCTAGAGGTGTGGACAGGTGGGAGGTGTAGTGAATTCATTATTAGAGGAATTTATACCAGAAGAAAATGCCAGTATTTTCAAGAGGGACTTCTAGACTGTGAGCCCGTTGTTGGGTGGGGACCTTCTCTGTATGTTGCCGACTTGTACTTCCCAGGCGCTTAGTGCAGTGTTCTGCACACAGTAAGTGCTCAATAAATATGATTGAATGAATGAACTAGTTTCTGGTGGGTCATTTGAGGGAGAGTTCGCTTATGTAAAATGGAAATTAAAATCCACTGCCACTGTTCTGAAGTCCACAACCTCAGAAATTTATTCCTCCCTCTTTCTCTACCTTTATATTCAGTGTGTCACAGGTCCTGTTGGTTATTCCTTCATAACCTTTCCAGGATCTTCTTCTTCCTCTCCATCTAAATGTCCTGCTCGCTGGTCTGGGCATATTCATTTGCCAACCTGAATCCTGATCTCCCCAACTCCAAATATTCCTTTAACTCCCTTCAGTCTGCTCCCCAAATCATTTTCCTTTCACACTCCACTCTTCAAAAACATTAGATGTTTACTGATTTCTCTTCAACATCTGTTTCCCCCCGTAAATTGTAACCTCCTTGTGGGCAGGGATTGCATCAGTCGTACTGTACTTTTCCAAGTGCTTAGTGCCATGTTGTGCATATAGTAAATTGATCGACTGACTGATTGATTCTTCAATCCAATATAAGAAAAAGGCCAAGAATGGCTATTCTGGGGCCCCTCTTTCCTCTCCCCTCCCCAACCCCCCGACCCTACCTCCTTCCCCTCCCCATAGCACCTGTATATATGTTTATACAGACTTATTACTGTATTTATTTTACTTGTACATATTTACTATGCTATTTATTTTGTTAATGATGTGCATCTAGCTTTACTTCTATTTATTCTGATGACTTGACACCTGTCCACATGTTTTGTTTTGTTGTCTGTCTCCCCCTTCTAGACTGTGAGCCCGTTGTTGGGTAGGGACCATCTCTATGTGTTGCCAACTTGTACTTCCCAAGTGCTTAGTACAGTGTCCTGCACACAGTAAGCGCTCAATAAATATGCTTGAATGAAAGGAATGCAAAACCTTTATTAAAAGGGAAGCAGTGCTTAGTACAGTGCTTGGTACATAGTACATGCTCAACAAACACCAAAATCATTATTATTATTATTAGCAGCCTATCAGCCACAGGGGCTTGGCAGTTCTTTGATTTCCACTGGCCATGCAATTTGAAAGGCAGAGGACCCTGAGCTGGGAAGCCCTGTTTCTAGAGTTATCTTGAGTCCAGAGCCATAGCACTAGAAAGGTCTATGTGTGAAGCACTGTACTAAGCACTGGAGTAAAGCACAGGTCCAATAAATGCTTAACAAATACCACAGTCATTATTATTAGTGGAGAACAGGTATTGCATCCCCATTTTGCATACATGGAAACTGAGGCAGAGAGAATTGAAGTGACTTGTCCAAAGTCACATAACAAGTGGTGAGGCCATGATTAGGACCCAGGTCCTTTGACTCCCAGTCCCTCACTCTATCCACTAGGTCATGCTGCTTCCCTTTTAATGAAGGCTTTGCATTCCTTGAAAGAAATGATTAATAATAATAATAACAATAATGATGGCATTTATTAAGCATTTACTATGTGCAAAGCATTGTTCTAAGTGCTCAGGAGGTTACAGGGTGATCAGGTTGTCCCACGGAGGGCTCACAGTTTTCATCCCCATTTTACAGATGAGAGAACTGAGGCACAGAGAAGTTAAGTAACTTGCCCAAAGTCACACAGTTGACAATTGGCAGAGCTGGGGTTTGAACCCATGACCTCTGACTCCAAAGCCCATGCTCTAAGGCATTTGATACTGTGATCCCAGAATAATACATGTTGTTGCTGAAGTTTTACAAATCCAAGAATATAAGGTAGGTTTTAACAGACTACCACCTCTCTTAGAGATATCCCTTAGAGATCCCCCCTTCTAGAGCGTGAGCTCACTGTGGGCAGGGATTGTCTCTATCTGTTGCTGAATTTTATTTCCCAAGTGCTTAGTATAGTGCTCTGCCCACAATAAGTGCTCAAAAAATGCAATTGAATGAATGAATGAACTAGTGGGCTTTAAAGTCTCCTCTCACTAAGAAGTTAGGACTATATCATGCTGGGCTGGGCTGGGCTGTCCTCAGGGCCCAGAATAAATATATCACAACAAACAAAGCTGGATGGAAGAAGTAGAATCTTCATCATCATCCGACCACTACCGTTTCCTCTCCTTCCAAACTGCCACCATGCTGGTCCAAACATGTGTTATCAACTACTGCATCAGCCTCCTCACTGACCTACCTGTCTCCAATCACTCCCCTCTCAAGCCCATACTTCAATCTGCTTTGTACAAGTCATCATTTTGATGCAAATTTTATATAAGTGCTGTGGGGCTGAAGTGAGTATCAAAGTGCTTAAGAAGCAGAGCTAAGTTCAGAGTCAATGCAGAGGGAAGGGCAGATAGGGGAAGTAAAGGGCTTTGTCTCGGAGGAGATGTGCTTTTAGGAAAGTTTTGAAGGTGGGGAGAGTGGTGGACTGTGGACTATCAATGAATGGATTCTATTTATTGAGCACTTACTGTGTGAAGAGCACTGTACTAAGTGCTTGGGAAAGTACAATATAATGGGGTTGTATGTGAAGGGAAGGGCATTCCAGGCCCAAGGGAGAATGTGGGCAACGGGTTAGAGGAAGAACAGATGAAATAGAGGTACAGAAAATAGGCTGGAGTTAAAGGAGCAGAGTGCAAAACTGAGTTGTGGGAGATCAGTGAGATAATGTCAGAGGGAGAATGCCAATTGTGTGCCTTAAAACCAATGATAAGGATTTTTGGTTTGATGTGGAGATGAATGGACAGCCATTGGAAGTTTTTTAGGAGTGTGGATGATTTTTCAGAAAAATGATCTGGGCAGTGGAGTGAAGTATGGACCGTAGAGGGGAGAGACAGGAGGCAAGGAGGTGAGTGAGGAGTCTGATGCAGTAGTCAAGGTGAGAAATGGTAAGTGTTTGGATCAGCAGGGTATCAATTTGGATGGAGAGAGAAAAGGCAGACTCTAGAGATGTTGTGAAGGTACAACCACCAGGATTTTAACACAGACTGAATGTGAGGGTTAAATGAGAGAGATGAGTCCATAATGTCATGGTTATGGGTTTTTGAGACCAGGAAGATGTAAGTGCTGTCTATGATGATAGAAAAGTCATGGGGAGAACAAGATTAGAGTGGTAAAATTGGAAGTTCTACAATGGATATCTCAAGTCTGAGGTGTTGGTAGGGCATCCAAGTAGAAGTGCCTGAAAACGGGAGGAAATACAAGACTGCTAGTCAGGGCTGGAGAGGTAGATTTGGGAATCATCCAAATAGAGATGGTAGCTGAAGCCATGGGAGTGAATGTGTTCTCCAAGGGAGTGGATATAGGTGGAGATTAGATGGGGATCCAGAAAAATGGGTCGCCCCTCCCTCTCTGCATCCTGCAGAAATTCCTGTCGATTGTCACATAATCAGTTCCCTCCCCACTACTCCCACAACACTCCAGCTTGCATGCTTCATGCCTCTCAAACCAACCTACTCAATTTGCTTCAATCTGGTCTCTTTCACCCCCATCCTCTTCCTCATGCCACTCCATTGGGCTGTATCGCCCTCCCTTTTCACACCAGCTCCCCTCTCTTCAAAACCGCTCTAAGGTTTTGTCTTCTCCAGGAGACATTCCCTGATAAATCTCTCATCTCATCACCCTATTCATGTTCTACTGCCACTTCAGCACTTCCACATTACTTAAGCTGTGTGACTTTGGGCAAGTCACTTAACGTCTCTATGCCTCAGTTATGTCATCTGTAAAATGGGGATTAAGACTGTGAGCCCCATGTGAGATGACCTGATAATCTTGTATCTACCCCAGTGCCTAGAACAGTGCTTGGCACACATAGTAAGTGCTTAACAAGTACCATCACTATTATTATTATCAAGCACTCGGGTGCCCCGTCTACCGATAACCCTTTTGTATTTATCCTTAAACTTTGTTACTTTCCCTTACCAGTAATTAATTTTAGTATCTATCTCCCCCACTAGATTGTAAACACCTTGATTCATATCTAATGCTATTGTATTTCACGTGTTCTTAGCAGGGTGTTCTGCGCAGAATAAGTGCCCAGAAAATACTGTTAATTAATTGATTGACTCTCTCCTCCATCACCTACTGGTATACAAAATGGTCCCTAGAACCAGTGTTTAAATCCTCCCTTTCCTACTCAACTATCTGTACTGAAGGTTTTAAAATCTCACTTGCCTCTCTGACACAGGAAAAAACCCAACACTACATCTATTTTTTTCCCTCTTCGTCATTATTTGAAGTGTATTAGAAATCATCTGGATTGCTTTTGTAGAGTAAATGCTGTAAATGGTTTTTGAAATTGATTCAATGCCTGAGATTTCCGCAGGTATTTGCTCAATCTCAGCAGGCATTCACCGCTTCTACATTACAAAGCAATAGAAATAATCATTTAAGCAGATCAGTTTAGTTTTGTTGTTTTTACTTAAAATAATTGCATTGGGGGAGTCAATAAAATGAGTGGCTATTGCAGCAATGACTATTTGAATGTCAATGTTTTAAGGTGATAGGAGGTGCAATTGCTTGATAAAAATAGGATTTGCGTTTTTTTCATGCAGAGAAGTGAATTCATCCAAAATTGCCCTCCACTCAGAAGATCACACCTCTCGCGCAGTGAGCCTTACTGTGGGGAGGGGATATACCCGTTAAATTGTTATATTGTACTCTCTCAAGTGCCTAGTACAGTGGTCTGCACATAGTAAGTGCTCAAAAAATACAACTGATTGACTGAACCAGCACAAATCCACTGGATGGCCAGTGGCTGGGCCATTTGTAGAGAAGCAGCGTACCTAGTGAATATAGCACAGGTCTGGGAATCAGAAGGACCTGGGTTCTAATCCTGTCTCACCTCCTCAATGCTGTTTGACCTTGGGCAAGTCACTTAACTTCTCTGTGCCTTGGTTACATCATCTGTAGAATGGGGATTAAGACTGTGAGTCCAATGTGGGACAGGGACTATGCCCAACCTGATTAGCTTCTATCTACCCCAGCTCTTACTACAGTGCCTGGCACATAATATGCACTTAACAAATACCATTAAAAAATAAAATAAAAAAAAGCAAGTGACTGTCAGAAAACGGCTTGGACCATGTTCAGAGGAGGCAGTAAAGGCTCTTGCCACTGTTAGGATAATTACTTTCTGGGGAAATTCTGACCCAAGCAAAAGGAAATTTTGGCTTTTCTCGGCTGCCAGCCTGAATGTTCCAATAAAAGACCCAGTACTGGCTCATCCATTTTATAGGAGGCAATCAATGAATCATTCTGATTAAGGATTTTTCTGGGGAAAATTGCAATAATCTTGCTTCAGGCCCTGTCCCTTCTAAACGAGGGTAGGGGAGACTCACATAGGCTAAAATAATCATAACAACAGCCACCAGAACAAATAAGTGATTTGTACTTTTTGGGAGGAATTAATCCTCACTCTCTTCAGGCTCCTCACCATTCCAGGCAGGGCTAAACCTCTGCAACCTTTCCAGGTGGTGTAACCATTAACCAGGACTTCACTCCCGAGGTCCTGGGGCAGAAGGTGGGAAAAATTCAGGTCATCATTCTGCCCACACCAATTCTGTAATCTGATAGTAAGTAGAAGGTCCACGTATGCTTGACTACATCCAATGCTGCGATTCCCCAGCCCAGTCATGCCCTCTGACACCAGGGTAGTGGGAAGGCCAAAGGCATGGACCCAGAGTGAGTAGAAGGGTACCAGCACTGCCAAGATGGACAACCCTGGGTGAACCTTCCTGAGGGGCCTGCCCCGGTGTCTTCAGGGGGAAACACCTGTGGATCCTTTTTGGTCCCACTTGTGTCTCATTTATAGTCCTTACCTCTAGCCTCATACTCAAATAGAAAGAGCCAGGACGACTGTAATGGACACGCAGACATCACTGCCGTGTCTCAGAAGCTCCACCAGGTGAAGACCAGGTTTCCTTCTCCATAATGAATTGAATTAAATTCATTTTTGATAGGCAGGCAGGTAGTTAATTATGTAAGCGACAGAGGATGAAACATCCCAAAAACCTTCTGGAAAATTATACACAGGGCATTCACTGGAAAATTTGGTTTGGGGTCACTTCAGAAGTGTTTCCTATGTTTTTTTTCTCCTCGTTTGGCTTTTATTGCAAGTGGCATTTGCCTGAAAATCTTCCTTTTAACTTTGAGAGGCCACGCCTCTCCCTTCCCAGTATTCCCTACCTGAAATTATCATCTGGCATTTCCACTGCTAAAACTCTCGATTCTGGAAATTGATTACAATGCAGCAAACTGAAAGTCATGCCTTCAAGGGAGGAACCAGCTGAAGGAACAGATGAACTCTTGAGAAAAAAAGATTTACTCTTCATGAATATAAATGTCATGAATATTAATGTTTAAAATTAAGTCAACCCACCCAATCATTCTTTCACAGCCAAATATTTTCCTCAGGCTTTTCTCTGACGCATTGGCTGATTTCTGAATGAAACAGAGATGTGACATGTATCTGACAGCCTGCTGTGATCATGAATGTGCTCCTCACAACAAGATTTGTCTCTCCTACAATTAAGTCAGTACATTTTCAACACAATCCCAAGGCTTGGGGAGACAGGCATTCCCTTCCCTTGTCCGTGGCAGTGACTGGTACATTTAAATATGCTCATGGAGCAAGGGCCGCATGTATCTCTCTTCATGTACAAAAACTTTGCTAGATTTTGAGTTCCTTGACACTACCCTGTAAGTTCATTGAGGGAAGGGATCGTTTCTTCCGCTCCAATTATCCTCTCCCTAGCACTTAGTAAAGTGCTCTGAAGAGGGCAAGTGCTAAAAAAATACTATCAATCGATTGGATACTTAAGAATTTGGAGACTTTTTGGACCTAGAAGAAGTCAAACATAGCAGCCACAGTAGGAAGGAGACCAGGCAGGGTGCCTCGAAAAAATTCTGTATGCCTGTAGTTATTGACTACAAGACCAAAGTGAGGAGCGAAGTCAGATGGGGAAAGAAAGATGAGCTGGCCGCATATTAACCATCTGCACCCTTTAGGTGATAACAAGACTGGTCTCTAGAGCCAACCAACACCTACTAAAGAATGCTTGTTGTCTGGTGAGGTGCCACTTACAATTTCACCCTATTAAAACTGCATATATCTGGCTGTCTTTTGGACTTCATCAGTGTGAACAGGTGTGGCTGATAAAACCATGGTGGGATTGGCAATCCTTTCTGCACCCCATGCCTGGAAAGTTGGCCCTTTGTTCCACAGTTGCTTTGGTTACCCACAGTGCATACGGCTGTTTCCATTTTTCCCCCTTCGTGGCCCGAGCTGTCAGAACCCGTGCTCCAAAAGGCATCCCATTTCTGATTGCTACAGACACCAAACAGATTTGTCGGCTGCTGATCTCTTCTTCCTGTCCACTGTTATGCCATAGCATTTGAGGTCTTGGCTACCTAAAAGCATATCTTCATTTTTCATTTTTGGCCACTGCTTCGGGTTTGCCAACGAGCACTGTTTGACTATGTTGCTCCTGTCCCTTCTCCTCATATGTTCTGGGGTGCTTTAATGTGATGACTGAGTGTTGTTTCCATGACAAGCATCAGCCTGCTGTCCCAGGCCTTCTTGGTCTGTGATCCTGCTTTCCCACTTGTCATTTATTTATTCATTCATTTGTTCAATTCAATCATATTTCCTGAGCACTTACGGTGTGCAGAATACTGTATGAAGTGCTTGGGAGAGTACAATACAACATTAAACAGACCCATTCCCTGCCCACAATGAGCTTGGATATCATGTACTGCACATACGTGGCACTGGTGGAATGCCTCTAAAAGTCGCATATGGCCTACCAACTCTATTGTACTTTAATAATAATAATAATAATGGCATTTATTTAACACTTACTACATGCAAAGCACTGTTCTAAGCGCTGGGGAGGTTACAAAGTGATCAGGTTGTCCCACAGGAGACAACCCATTTTACAGATGAGGGAACTGAGGCCCAGAGAAGTGAAGTGACTTGCCCAAAGTCACACAGCTGACAATTGGTGGAGCCGGGATTTGAACCCCTGACCTCTGACTCCAAAGCCTGGGCTCTTTCCACTGAGCCATGATGCTTCCCCAAGCAGCTAACTGTTGGGAGAGTTACTGTACCCTCCCAAGGGCTTAATACAGTGCTCTGTACATGATAAGCACTCAGTAAATACCACTGATTGACTGATTGATTGATGTCTTCTGTGGTCGGTCCACATCCACAGTCATTACGAAGGTTGGGCACTAGGATTGCCCTGTACATCTTCAGTTTGCCCTGAATGTTGGTGCCACACTCTGTGGGCAAAAAAATATAAATGTCCTGTAAGGATTACAGTTAAAGGAATGAGGATCAATCAATCATTTAACCAGTGGTAACGTAGCTTAGTGGAAAGAGTACGGGCTGGGAGTCAGAAGACATGGATTCTAATCCCGGCTCCACCACTTACCTGCTGTGTGACTTTGGGCAAATCACTTAACTTCTCTGAGCCTCAGTTACCTCATCTATAAAATGGGGATTAAGACTGTGAGCCCCACATGGGACAACCTGATAACCCTGTATCTACCCCAGCACTTAGAACAGCGCTTGGTACTTGTACATATCTATTCTATTTATTTTATTTTGTTAGTATGTTTGGTTTTGTTCTCTGTCTCCCCCTTTTAGACTGTGAGCCCACTGTTGGGTAGGGACTGTCTCTATATGTTGCCAATTTGGACTTCCCAAGCGCTTAGTACAGTGCTCTGCACATAGTAAGCACTCAATAAATATGATTGATGATGATAATAAGTGCTTAACAAATACCACAATTATTATTATTATTACTTACTGAGCATCACAATTTAGAAAAGAGATATTCTACAATTGGTGAGAAATTATTTTAGGAATACACAGAAAGGGTAACTCCTGCCTCAGCCGTTAGGCAGGAATTTCATACTATATGTTTTCTGAGACACTGAAACATGTTCCAAGAGAGAATATGGATGATTTTCTCAGAGATCTTAAAGAAAAGAGAAGTCATGGGTCAGCAGACAACATTTTCAAAATAGTTTCCTTGCCCTAATGCCTTGAGGTGATAGATTACATCATTTTTCTCTATCCTTAGACAGGGTAGTTTTGTTTTCATAGTCACTGTTTGTAGCACAAGCTGAGACAGGATAATAGGGAATGGGAAGTGGCACCTGACTTGAACCCTGGCTTTTGAGAAAAGACAGTTAGCAAATCATTTAAATCAATTAAAAGAGTAAGGAATTCAGTCCAAAGTATTTAGGCTTAAGTTTATCTAATATCAAATTGTACTCCTTTGTGAGAGTGACTCCTGAATGTGCGATGACCTTTTAAACTAAGGTTGTTGATAAAACACAAGGTGGGCAATTAGCAAAGCTGGTCTGTTGCTAACAGAGTGGGTGTGACAATGCAGAAATTCAAAATGATCGTCAGAATGCATAATGGTTTGACTTAGCAACATGTTCACTTTGAAACTAAATGCAACAACTTACATTATAGTAGTGTTGTGGTATCAAGGTGGAACGAGAGATAGCATGGCCTAGTGGATAGAGCATGGGCCTGGGAACCAGGAGCAACTGGGTTCTAATCCCGGCTCCACCAATTGTCTGCTGTGTGACCTTGGGCAAATCACTTGCCTTCTCTGTGTCTTTTAACTTATCCGTAAATTGGGGATTAAGACTGTGGGCCCTGGTGGGACATGGACCGTGTCCAACCTGGTTAGCTTGTATCTACATCAGTGCTTAGTACAGTGGCTGGCACATAGTAGGCACTTAACAACTATCATTAAAATAAACCCAAAACAATAATGAGCTACTTTCGGCAGAAGACATACACGAGGGGCTCAACAGAGAGAAAAAAGCTCTGCCTACCAATATCAACCACTGAATTTTGTCAAAAGAATTAGAAACAAATACACCCATAGGTAGCTAGCTCCTGAGACTAGATTGTAAACTCATTAGGGCAGGATCATTTCTAGTAATGAATAGTCTCCCAAGTGCTTAATACACTGCTCTGCACAGAGTAGAAACTCAGTATCTCTAGAGTATGTCCTGCCTCCTCTCAAAAGCCACCCCCTCCATCTGCACCTCTGACCCTATTCCTTCCCACCTTAACAAAACTCTCACCCACTCCCTTCTTCCTTCACTAACAGCCGTCTCCAACTGTTCACTCTCAAATGGCTTCTTCCCCACTGCTTTAAAACATTTCCATGCATTCCCTATACCCCCAAAACATCCCTTTACCCCACCATTTCCTCCAGTTATTGCCCCATATCCCTTCTACCATTCCTCTCCAGACTCCTTCAGTGAGTCATCTACATCCGCTGTCCTAAATTCCTCTATTCCAATTCTCCCCTTGACCCTCTCCTATCTGATTTCCGTCACCTTCATGCCACAGAAACGTCCCTCTCATAGGTCACCAATGATCTCCTTCTTGCCAAATCCAGCAGCCTCTACTCCATCCTAATCCTCCTCGAGCCTCTCGGCTCCCTTTGATACTGTGAACCACCCTCTTCTCCTGGAAACATTATCCAAACTTGACATCAATGACTCCGTCCTCTCCTGGTTCTCCTCGTCTCTCTGGCTGCTCATTCTCAGTCTCCTTCTTGGGCTCCTCCTCTGCCTTCCACCCCCTAACTGCGGGGGTCCCTCAAGGTTCAGTTCTGAATCCCCTTCTATTCACCATCTACACCCACTCTCTTGGAGAACTCATTTACTCCCAAGGCTTCAACTACCACCTCTATGTGGATGATACTTAAATCTACATCTCCAATCCTGCTCTCTCTCCCTCTCTCCACTCTAGCATCTCCTCCTGCCTTCAAGACATCTCTACTTGGATGTCCTCCTGTCGTCTTTTACTTAACATATCCAAAATAGAGCTTCTTATCTTCCCATCAAAACCCTAATGTCCCCATGACTTTCCCATCACTGTAGATGGCACTACCATCTTTCCTGTCTCACAAGCTGTAACCTTGGTGTTATCCTTGATTCCTCTCTGTCATTCAACCCATATATTCAATCTATTGCTAAATCCTGTTGGTCCCACCTTCACAACATCGCTAAAATCAACCCTTTCCTCTACATCCAAACTGATACCATGTTAATGAAATCACTCATCCTAACCCACCTGGAATTCTGCATCAGCTTCCTTGCTGACCTCCCAGCCTCCTGTCTCTCCCCACTTCATACTTCACTCTGCTGCCCAAATCATTTTCTACAAAAACGCTCAGGACATGTTACCCCACTCCTCAAAACGCTCCAGCGGTTGCCCATCCACCCCCACATCACACAAAAACTCCTCATCATTGGCCTTAAAGCACTCCACCACCTTGCCGACTCCTGGTTCACCTCACTTCTCTCCTACAACCCAGCCCGCATGCCTCACTCCTCTAGTGCTAACCTGTTCAATTTACCTCTTTCTCATCTATATCATCTCATCCTCTTTCTGGTCTTCTCCGGAAGAAGATGATCTGGGCTCGAGAGTACTGGATGGGCTGAGACCTGGAGACCGGTGAGGAGACTGATCAGAGAGTCCAGGTGGGAGGTGACCAGAGTTTGAACCTCCGGCGAGTGGAAAAAGGGTAGGGAGGAAAGGGGCGAATTCAGGAAACATAGTGGAGGGAAAACTGGTGAGACAGAAAGACAGGCGCAGTGAAAGATAAAACAAGTCAGCAAGTTAGGGATACCCCTCCCTGTCAGGAATTCCTTCCCTTTCCTGGAACAGTTTAGGAAGTTAAGAATTCCTACAAAAGCTCTTTGTCTCTAGACTGTAAGCTCAATGTGGGCAGGGAACATGTCTGTTTATTCTTCTTTTGTACTCTCCCAAGTGCTTAGTATAGTGCTCTGCACTCAGTAAGCACTTAATAAATACAATTGAATGAATAAATCTGCCTTGCCACTGACCCCTGGCCCACATCTTTCCTCTGGCCTAGAACGCCCTTCCTCCCCAGATCTGATAGACAATTACTCTGCCCCCTTCAAAGCCTTACTGAAGGCACATCTCCTCCAAGAGGCCTTTTCAGACTAAGCCCTACCTTTCCTCCTCTCCCACTCCCTTCTGTGTCACCCTGATTTTTTCCCTTTGCTCTTCCCCCCTCCCAGCCCCTTAGCACTTATGTACATATCTGTAATTTTATTGTCTTGTACTGTTGCCTGTCTCTCCCTCTCTAGACTGTAAGCTCATTGTCCGCAGGGATTGTGTCTGTTTATTGTTGTACTGTACTCTCCCAACCACTTAGTACAGTGCTCTGCACACAGTAAGCACTCAATAAAGGCAATAGAATGAATAAATGAATGAATGAATGATAAAATACTAATGAGTGATTGATAGACTGAGACCCAGTACATTGGGGAACTTAAGAAACCTGGACTCCATGAGTTGTTTTCTAAATTCATTTCATTCATTCATTCATTCAATCATATTTATTGAGTGCTTACTGTGTGTAAAGCACTGTACTAAACAATTGGGAGAGTACAATATAAGAACAAACAGACATATTCCTGCCCACAAACAGCTCACGTTCTAACAGCATGGCATAGTGGTTACAGCATGGGCCTAGAATAATAATAATAATAATAATAATAATAATAATAATAATAATAATAATAATAATAATAATAATGTTGGTATTTGTTAAGTGCTTACTATGTGCAAAGCACTGTTCTAAGTCAAAGGTCATGGGTTCCAATCCCAGCTCTGCCACAGGTCTGCAGTGTGACCTTGGGAAAGTCACTTCATTTCTCTGCGCCTTAGTTACCTCATCTGTAAAATGTGGATTGAGACTCCGTTCCCCATGTGGACAAAGACTGTGTCCAACCCAATTTGTTTGTATTCACTCCAGAGCTTAATACAGTACTTGGTACATAATAAGCATTTAACAAATACCATCATTATTATTATCATTATAGGGGAAGACAGCCATGAATATATATACATTAATCAATTAATAAGTATATTACAGATCCATACATAAGTGTCATGGGGTGGGGATGAATGAAGGGAGCAGAGGTGAGGCCTACTAAGCTGATAGTTCCCTAGCAATTTTCCAGGTAAATGTGGTGACAATACATCTGACACCCAAATTCAATCAATCAATTATATTATTTGTGCGCTTTCCCTTTGCAGAGCCCTGTACTAAGTTCTTGGGAGAGTACAGTATAACAATATTACCGACACATGCCCAGATCAAAATGTTCAACTGTTAAGAAATTGTACAACAGATCGTCATGCACTAGGGGCCTCCTACTTAAGAGTTTCTGTAGAGTCCCTGTTGTAAAAAAAAATAGCCTTAATCACCAGAAGATGAGAAACATCCAGCAACAGATTATCTTTTGGTGGAATTTGTATTTGATGACCTTTTCAGAAATAGCTGTAGCTGCTGTTGTTCCTTCTATAGAGTGGAATTCCCACATGAGCTTTTCTGTGGTTACAAATTAAATTAAAATGAAATGAGATATTAACAGTGAACCAATTTAAAAGCAATCTAATTTAACCCCAAAGCATTGCATCCTTTTCTGTATATCCAAGAAATCTTAAGAATGCCAACTGGAATAGGAAAATATTCGTACAGGTTCATGGCAATAATCCTCACAGCAAATGGGTCTGGGGGCTGGCTATAACACTAGCATATTTGTCTCTGAGTCTCCCCTTCCTTTTTAGTGAAATGTAGCAAAATGAAAAATAGGTATCTTTGGCTCTTTCTGCATTTCAAATCAAGGACATTTACTGAGCATTTGCTGGGTACAGAGCAATGTACTGAGAGCTTGGGAGAGTACAGTACAGTAGGTTGGTGGACCCAATCCCGGCCCACAAGGAGTTTACAACCTAAACAGGGAGGCAAGCATTAAAATAAATCACAGTTAAGAGAAATGGTAGAGTATAAGTATATGTATATAAGTGCCATTGGGCTGTGAAAAGCCGTAGGTCTTAGTTCATTCATTTATTCATTCAATCGTATTTATTGAGTGCTTACTGTGTGCAGAGCACTGTACTAAGCACTTAGTTGATAGACCATGGTCCTGGGAGTCAAAAGGTCCTGGGTTCTGACCTTGGCTCCTCCATGTGTCTGCTGGGAGACCTTGGGCAAGCCACTTAACTTCTCTGTTGTCTCAGTTACCTCAGCTGTAAAATGGGGATAAGAGCATGAACCCCCAGTGGGACTATGTCCATTCTGTACAGTGACTACAGATGAAGAGATTGAAGCCGTGTCCAAATTGGTGAGTGGGTAAAGTGGGATGGAGCAGGAGATCAGAGGAGATCAGAAGGGAGAGGAAGAGAGCAGTGGGTAAATCATGAGAAACAGACAACAAACATGCTGGTATTGAAGTCCCTGAGGATAAGTGTAGGAGTGGAGAAAGAGAAGAGATGTGAGAAGGCGATCAAAATAGTTCAGAAATTTGGAGGTGGAATTTAAGGAAGTCGATAATAACGAGCAGTTATTGGGGTGGGAGGGAGAAGTGGAAGATGTGGGCTATGAAGAGGGATGAGGGAGTATGAAAACGGCGTGGTGGGACAGGAAAAAAAACTGACTCCTTCCTCCATCCTTGAAGGATGAGAGAGGATGAGGCCCCCTTGGAAGAGAGAGGCGGGGGAGACAGTGTCATCTGGAGAAAGCCAGGCTTCGGTGATGTTGAGGAGGAGCATGACTGGTTCAGGAACAGGTCGAGGATCAAGGGAAGCTTTTCCATGTAGGAACAAGGGGTTCCACAGGCCACACACAGCTGCGGCTGAGGGGTGGGGGATGGCACGAGGGGTGGGAAGGGAGCTGACGGGAGCTGATGTGGGAGGAGGCACATTTGGGTTGGCACTGGGAAAGGAGGACCAAGATGAACTGATTAGAGGAAGGGGATTGAGGGGACATGGTGAGGTCAGAGTAGTTTAAGAAAGAACATGTAGGGCAGTAGCAGTTTAATCTGGAATTTCCGGGGACTGAATTCTATTTTGTTGTGCTCTGTAGCCAAAGAGCAGCATTTCTTAAGCTGGCGGCTCTGACTGATCACAGACATCAAGCTGATTTAGCCCAGGATCCAATATGGAAGCACGGCCTGTCTCCGCCCGGGGCTTTTCCTACCAGCTCTGGGTTGCTTCCAAGTACAGAATTTGCCTCGGGCAGATTCAGGTCATGAGCAATTTTCCACAGGAAACATTCTTTGCAAACAAAACCAAACCCAGCATGGCCTCAAAAATAGAGCCTGAGAGAGCAGGGAACTGGGGGCTCCATATGGACAGGGGTGAGCGGCTAGTCTCTGTTTCCAAGAGAACACTGGCAAAAATTATCCTCAGAAGCTTAGCTTTGACTGAAAGAGAATGTCCCCGAGGTAAGCCCAAGAGTGAGGGGAAATCCCATCTGGAGGGGGTTGGAACAGTCTGCCTAAGAACTGGACCAGTTTCATTCATTCACTTAATCTTATTTATTGAGTGCTTATGGTGTACAGAGTACACCAAGGGCTTGGGAGAGTAAAATATAACAATAAACAGACATATTCCCTGCCCACAATGAGCATATAGTCTAGATGAATTTCTGAGGCTCTTTCGAAGCCCAAGGTTGTTAAATGTAACCCACAAATCTCTCACTCAGGGATTTACTGAAGTGACTTGTCCTTCTTACTTTTCATTCATGACAAAAAGGGAGAACGACGTCATTTAATTTTGTTGTTTCATCCTCCACAACATCTCCAGGATCCTCCCCATCCTCTCCAAATGAATTGCCACCAAGTTCACCCAGACACCCCTCCTAGGCCTAATAACTAATAATAATTATGGTATTTGTTAAGCACTCACATGTCCAAGACAGAGATCCGAAACCCCCTAACTTCCCTGTATCTGTGGACGGCACTGACATCCTTCCCATCTCACAAGCCCGCAACCTTGGTGTCATCCTTGACTCTGCTTTCTCATTCACCCGACGCATCCAATCCATCACCAGAAACTGCCAGTCTGATCTTTACAACATCGCCAAGGTCTGCCCTTTCCTCTCCATCCAACCCACTACCTTGTTGGTTCAATCTCTCATCTTATCCCAAATGATTACTGCATTGGCCTCCTTTCTGATCTCCCATCTTCCTGTCCCTCCCCCCTTCAGTCTATACTTTACTCTGCTGCCCGGATTATCTTTGTTCAGAAACGCTCTGGTCATGTCACTCGCCTCCTCCAAAACCTCAAGTGGTTGTCCAGTCATCTGTCTGGCTTCAATTTGTTGAAGAAGAGAGACCTCTGTAGCGAGCAATATAATTAGCTGTGGAAAAATTGTGACTCTTATGAGTTTTTAGGGAGTGTTATTCAAGTGTTTACCAGGGAGAGCTCCCTTGTGAGACCTGATTTCTCAAACATTCCTAATGAAACAATGGTTAGGATATTAGAAACCTACATCCATGCCAATTTTCCCTCCTGACAAATAATTCTACAAGTCCTGCTTCCTGCCCCTGCTCTCTCTCCCTCCCTTCAGGCTCGTGTCTCCTTCTGCCTTCAAAACATCTCCATCTGGATGTCTGCCCAACATCTAAAACTCAATATGTCCAAGACTGAACTCCTTATCTTCTCTCTCAAACCCTGCCCTCTTCCTGACTTGCCCATTGCTGTTGACAGCACTACCATCCTTCCCGTCTCATAAGCCCACAAACTTGGTGTCATCCTCGACTCCGCTCTCTCGTTCATCCCTCACATCCAATCCGTCACCAAAACCCCCCGGTCTCACCTCCACAACATCGCCAAGATCCACCCTTTCCTCTCCATCCAAACCTCTACCTTGCTGGTTCAATCTCTCATCCTATCCTGACTGGATTACTGCGTCAGCCTCCTCTCTGATCGCCCATCCTCCTGTCTCTCCCCACTTCAATCTATACTTCATACTGCTGCCCGGATCATCTTTGTGCAAAAATGCTCTGGGCATGTTACTCCCCTCCTCAAAAATCTCCAGTGGCTACCAATCAAACTATGCATCAGGCAAAAACTCCTCACTCTCGGCTTCAAGGCTCTCCATCACCTTGCTCCCTCCTACCTCACCTCCCTTCTCTCCTTCCACAGCCCAGCCCACACCCTCTGCTCCTCTGCTGCTAACCTCCTCACTGTGCCTCGTTCTCGCCTGTCCAGCCGTCGACCCCCTGCCCACGTCCTTCCCCTGGCTTAGAATGCCCTCCCTCTGCACATCCACCAAGCTAGCTCTCTTCATCCCTTCAAAGCCCTACTGAGAGCTCACTTCCTCCAGGAGGCCTTCCCAGATTGAGCCCCCTCCTTCCTCTCCCCCTCCTCCCCTTCCCATCCCCCCGCCCTACCTCCTTCCCCTCCCTACAGCACCTGTATATATGTTTGTACATATTTATTACTCTATTTATTTTACTTGTACATATTTACTATTCTATTTATTTTATTTTGTTAATATGTTTTGTTTTGTTGTCTGTTTCCCCCTTCTAGACTGTGAGCCCACCATTGGGTAGGGACTGTCTCTATATGTTGCCAACTTGTACTTCCCAAGCACTTAGTACAGTGCTCTGCACACAGTAAGCGCTCAATAAATACGACTGAATGAATGAATGAATGAAAGTATCTGAAGCAGAATTGGATCACAGGACCTTCTGACTCCCAATCCCATGCTATATCCATTAGGCAACACTGCTTCTCTCGTGTTTATTCTTACCTCCAAGCTTTTAGTATAGTGTTCTAAACCTGAGTCACTGACTGTTTGATTCAGTGCTTCAAACTCAATAGTTTTTCAATTAATATCATTTATTGATTGACAGATTGAATGATGCTTCCTCAGCTAAATGTCAATTGTCCAGAATCAATTGTCAGTTTTCCAAGGGGACTTGGGCTTTCTATATTGTCTACATGCTCTGTTGAGCCAGAGACCTTGTAATTTTCTAATCACTGATCCTTGGATCCCAGAAAAAGGTAGGAAGCGGAGCCTGGAAGCCCTCCTTCAGATTACAGAGTAACCACATGGCACTGGCCCACTCCCAGCAGAGAGTTTATTTTGGTCTCCTGAAAGGTCATAGGTGCTGAAATTGCCCACCATGCCCATTAAGAATAAATGCCACTGGGCACACTCACAGTTGCCCAGAATTTCCTCTGTGGGGCCGTAACTGAGACAAAAGTGTGGTCCACTCAATGACAACACTTTGAGATTTCTGCCCCTGAGGAGGAACTGCCAGTTGAGATAAATGAAAGCAAAGTCACAATTAACTGTACCAAATGAACTGAGCAAGTCCCTGACAGACTGCAGGGTAAAAGCCATATCTCTGTCCCTATATAGGGACAGGCCATTAATCAATCCATCAGTAAATCTTTTAGAGGGAGACAGCTCCCCAATATTGGCTAAAGCCTCCTGGAGCTCAGGCACTGAGTGCTGCAGTGATTTTCCATTCTATGGCCTATCTTCTTGGCCTAAGCTTCTGAGTAAGAATAATTAATAATAGTTATGATACTTCTTAAGTGCTTACTAGGTATCAAGCACTGCTTTAAGTATTGGGACAGATACAAGTTTAGTAGATTGGACCGAGTCCCTGTCCCTCATCAGGTTCAAAAGCTAAATATGTAGAAGTAAGCTTTAATCTCCATTTCACAGATGAGGAAACTGAAGGACAGTGAAGATATGTGAAGTGACCAAGGCCATAAACATCAGAAAAGTGCAGAGCAGAATTAGAACCCAGGTCTCCTGGTCTATCCATGCTCATGCTCTATCCATTAGGCCACACTGAGAAGAGAGGGAGGGAAATACTGACTAGGTCAAGCCAATCAATCAATCAATCATATTTATTGAGCACTTACTGCATGTAAAGCATTGGACTAACTGCTTGGGCCAACACAATATAACACAGTTGGAAGCCATATTCCCTGCCCACAACAAGCTTAAGTCTAAAGGGAGAGATGGATATTAATAGAAATAAATCAATTATGATTATTTACAAAAGTGCTGTGGGGCTGAGGAAGGGGTAATTCAAGGGTGAAAGTCCAAGTGCAAGGTCAACTCAGAAGGGAGTGGAAGAAGAGAAATTGAGGGATTAGTCTGGGAAGGCCACTTGGAGGAGATGAGGTTTTAATAAAGCTTTGACGGTGGGGAAAGGGATCATCAGTTGGATATGAAGATGGAGGGCATTTTAGGCCAGAAGCAAGATATGAGTCAGGGGTCGGAGGTGAGACAGATGAGATCCAGGTACGCTAAGTAGGTTGGCATTGGAGGGATGAAGTGTGCAGGCTGAGTTGTAGTAGAAAATCAGGGAGGTAAGGTAGATGAGGGCAAGGTGATGGGTGCTTTACAGCTTGGAGGCATAGACAGGGCATGAACAAAAGCTTATATTTTGCATGCCCACCTTCAGGCCTGAGACAGGGAAAACAGGTGATTTAAGAAAAGGTAACTGAGGCACAGAGAAGTTAAGGGGTTTGCCCTAGGTCACACGACAGACAACCACTGGATCTGGGATTAGAACCCAGATCCTCTGACTCCCAAGCTTGTGCTTCTTCCACTAGACCACGCTGCTTGTGTTGGAGTGTTTCTCAGCCTTTACTTCATGTGGCTCCTAACACACTTGAAAACCCCTCCCAAGGGTCAATGGGAGCACCAATCATTTTAGTAGAGATCCAATGGGATTTGGAATTAAACAGCAAGCAGATTAAGTTTCCAAGTGAGTTGGGGATCATTCTCGCCTGTTCTGAAACTGGGGAAATTGCCTAACATCTATTTGGGGCTTTAACTCAAGGATACAGAAAACTCTCAGTAAACCTAGAAGTACAGAATTGAGGAATCAGCATGGGTATGCTTCCTCAGGGTGATGTCCACTGTGCCCCTCTAGACTACAAAATCATTGTGGGCAGGGAATGTGTCTGTTAAGTTGTCATACTGTACTCTCCCAAGCACATACTACAGTGCTCTTCACATAGTAAGTGTTCAATAAATACAATTGACTGACTGATTAATGAGTCAAGGGGACAAAGATATGCAATGGCTAAAAGCAAAAGAGTAAATGCAAATGACTAATTAGTTGAAAGCACGAAGAGATATGAGTGCTGCTGTGCCTAATGGGGTGAACAAGCTAAGAAAGTGGAATTCTGTCATGTAATTGCAATTTGACTTTACTCTTGCTTTGGGAACGGGTAGTCTCATCATAGGGAAAATGGTCATGCAGCCCGAGGGAGAGGCAACTTTCAATTAGGAGACTGGGGCAAACATGAAGACAAATTCCCAGGAACTGGAAAAAAGTGACTTGGCACAAGGAGAAATGAGAAAAAGGAGAGAGATACCTAAAGGCAGTGGGGAAAACATGGAAAAGGGGTTAAGGAAGGTTCATGGCTGGACTAGGGCAGGACAGTAAGGTTGTTGTGGGCAGGGAATGTGCCTGCCAACTCTGTTGTATGGTAGTAATGATAATGATAATAAAAATGATATTTGTAAAGTGCTTGCTATGTGCCAGGCACTGTTCAAAGCACTGAGGTAGATAAGTGATAATCTGGTTGGACACAGTCCCTGCCCCATATAGGGCTCCCAATCTTAATCCCCATTGTACAGATGAGGGAACAGAGGCACAGAGAAGTTAAGTTACTTGCCCAAGGCCACACAGTAGACAAGTGGCGGAGTTGGGATTAGAACCCAGGTCCTTCTGACTCCCAAGTTCATGCTCTGTTCACTACACCATGCTAACAGGCCATGAGCTCGTTGTGGGTGGAATGTGTCTGTTTATTGTTGTATTGTTTTCTCTTAATATCTTAGTACAGTGCTCTGCACACAGTAAGCACTCAATAAATGCTATTGATTTATTGATTGATGAATGAGAAGAGTTTCTAGTCCTCCCTTAAGCCTTAAGGGAGCAAGTGGGTTAGAGAGATGTGATCCATGAGCTGAAGTATGTATAGGTGCCATTTTGGTTTTATTACAAGCCTCTTTCTGAGTCTAAGAGGCAGAGCAGGCTTATTACGGCTGTCGGCTCTGCTCAGAAGTGTTGCGGGGAGATGAAGCAAATGGGTTTATCCCCAGTGTTCCTGTACAACAGGGGTGATGGGACCAATGGTGGCACAAAAATACAAACAAGACTGTTAGAGTACTGTGGCATTTAGAGAATAGAAACACCCAACAGTTTTCCTTTGAGACTTAGTCTTTCTCCTAATTAATTGTACTCCAACTATAGAAAAGTCTTCTGAGAGCTGAGTTTGTAAAACGAACCCATCTCTAAAAGGCCCAAGGATGTTTCTG
Source organism: Tachyglossus aculeatus (assembly GCF_015852505.1). Classification (NCBI taxonomy): domain Eukaryota; kingdom Metazoa; phylum Chordata; class Mammalia; order Monotremata; family Tachyglossidae; genus Tachyglossus; species Tachyglossus aculeatus. Next base: position 72,532,256 of record NC_052068.1, on the reverse strand, counting down.
CTCATAAATACAAATGAATAGAAGATTGGATGTAATAATAATAATAATAATAATAATAATAGCATTTGTAAAGTGCTAACTACGTGCAAAGCACTGTTCCAAGTGCTGGGGGGGAATACAAGGTGATGAGGTTGTCCCATGTGGGGCTCACAGTCTTAATCCCCATTTTACAGATGAGGTAACTGAGGCTCAGAGAAGTTAGGTGACTTGCCCAAGGTCACACAGCAAACATGTGGTGGAGCTGGGATTTGAACTCATGACCTCTGACTCCAAAGCCCGTGCTCTTTCCACTGAACCACGCTGATGTAATCTCAAATCATGGAACTATGTATCAGATAAACTTCCTTATGTCCTAACATTTAAAAAAAAATCAATGATAGCGATCAGACAAGACCACATTAATAAAAATGTCATCACTTTATAAGCAATATTTTAAAGGTTGCATGTAATTCTATAAAAATGGTGAGGTTTGATTTTTGAATCAGTGGGCTCATATTTTAAAAACTCTCAAAAATACTGTATATATGTGGCTATGTAGAACAATACCCTGCTTGAACAATACCTCAGTTAGTGCTGTTTATGGCTTTTGAACCAGGAGCCTTTTTTTTCTTGAAAACTGCTCTTTTCAAAAATTTAAATTAAATCATAAATTATCCTGAATCGGTAGCTTTACTGGAAAACTTTTTTATTAAAATGAAACAAATAACCTATTTAGTGCAATGAATGATAACCCAATACAAACTAGAAAGCAAATGAATTGAATCTGCTCCAAGGGACAAAAATCACTTTACAAAGCCAGAAATGTAAACAATGCAACCATGTCACAAGCAGACAGTGCTTTTTTCCTCATCTCCGACCTCAGTACTCATTTCTATTAGCAAGTGTGTATTTCTGCTGGCATACGTAACAAGCTTTACCCCTTTGTTTCTCCTTTTTGGGCGTTCTGTTGATTGTTTTAGACTCTGAATATTTCCAGTGAAACCCACAAATATCTATGCTAGAATGTGGTATAAATGCCACATTTTGGGCTTGAAACAAATATGCTGAATGGGGTCAAAGAGAGGAGAATGCCAAGCAGATTTGGGCCATTTATTAAACATAACTTCTTCAAACATAATTCTGCAGACTGTGAATAAGAATAAGTATTTTTCCATAATCCCAAACTCTGTTAACTACTCCTAAAGTAATTATTTCTAGGTGCCAAGCAAGTGATGGGAGATCAAAGTGGAGGCATTCACGATCTCTCAAGGGTGGTTTGAACTGTTGAAGTTGCACAGTACCAAAAACTGCATTGGTGAAATGCCAGCAGCCTATGTATTTCCCAACATACTCAATGCAATCAACAAAAAATATAGCTGCCTTCAGCTAGGCTGAAGTGTAGATTGGGTGGACCTTAGGACACAGATGTCTTCCTGCAGTTTTACCTCCTGAGAAAAGTTGTGTGTGGTCAGTTTTCTGAGCTGCCAAAGCCCCTTCCTATGCCCCCATAGGTTGGGGGTGGTGGGGTGGTGATGGGATAAGCGATGCTTCCAGATACTTAAACATAGGAGTCCATGGTCCCACTCAATTCTTAAATGCCTTCAGTGCTGCAGGGGATTTTCAGAGCACCAGCATCAATCCATCGATTGATTAACAGTATTAATTGAGTGCTTACTATGGGCAGAGGACTGTACTAAGTGCTTGGGAAAGTACAGTACAAGAGACATGGTAGACATATCCCTGCCCACAGGGATACAGTCTTCAAGGGAAGCTAGACAACAAAATCAGTTACAGAGATGAGAAACTATTAATAGAGTATAAATATATTTACATAAGTGCTTTGGGGCTGGAGTAAGTATCCAAGTGCTGGAGAGGTCCCCAGCCAAGTTAATAGGTAACGCAGAGGGGAGGGCAGACTGGGGAAATGAGCATTGAGTTAGGGAAGGCTTTTTGGAGAAGATGTGATTTTAAGAGGGTTTGTCAAGGTGGGGAGAGTTTGATCTGCTGAATACGAAGTGGGAGGGGCTTCCAGGCCAGAGGGAGGAAGTGGACAAGGTGCTGCTGGCGGGATAGATGAGATCAAGGAACAGACAGCAGGCTGGGGTGCAATGTGTAAATTAGATAGGGAGGTCTGGGTGAAAGCCAACATTTTCTAGCAATAATTTGTCTTATTCCTGCCCAATCAATCAATGGTATTTATTGAGTACTTACTTTGTGCAGGACACTGTAGTAAGCACCTGGGAGAGTACAATACAGTTGGTAGACACAAATAGCACATATGGACATATGCTTCTACTCTGCCATTTCCCCCATCTGATACTCATTTTAATGTCTGTATCCTGCTCTGGTCTGTAGGCTGTGATCACATATTGTTGTCTTATGCTGTTGAGTGCATATGGACATATGCTTATACTCTGCCATTTCCCCTATCTGATACTCATTTTAATGTCTGTATCCTGCTCTGGTCTGTAGGCTGTGATCACCTATTGTTGTCTTATGCTGTTGAGTGATGTCCGAATCATAGCGACGCCATGGACACATCTCTCCCAGAACGCCCAACCTCCTTCTACAATCATTCTGGTAGTGTATCCAGGGTTTTCTTGGTAAAAATACGGAAGCGGCTTACCATTGCCTCCTTCCGCACAGTAACCCCGAGTCTCCGCCCTTGACTCTCTCCCATGCTGCTGCTGCCCAGCACAGGTGAATTTTGACTTGTGACCAATTGCCTTCCACTTGCTAGCCATTGCCCAAACTAGGAATGGATAGATATGCCTCTGCTTGACTCTCCCTCCCATAGTCAAGACTGGTAGAGTATTGGAAGCTCTGCAGGTATAACCTTGAGAGGTAGTGATCACCTATACTTTCCCTTTTAAACTGTGCTCTCCCAAAAACTTAGTACAGTGCTCTGCACAGTAAGCACTCAACACATACCACTGATCGACTGATTGATTGTTGCCTATGCCTACTATAATGAGCTGGGGAGTAGTTACAGCTGCATCTGATGAACCTATTTTATTATTTTACTCTGTGCTCAATGATATTACATTTTCTGTGTTAATGTGCTTATTTTACTGCTTAATTAATAATGATTACGTTCCCCACTACCCCAGTCAAACCCTCGGGTGTCACTCATGGGTAAGAAAGAAGACTATCAGGACTTACTCTTCCTACTCTGCTTTTGAGAAGCAGCGTGGCTCAGTGGAAAAAGCTCGGGCTTGGGAGTCAGAGATCATGAGTTCTAATCCCGGCTCTGCCATTTATCTGCTGTGTGACCTTGGGCAAGTCACTTCACTTCTCTGTGCCTGTTACCTCACCTGTAAAATGGGGACTAGGACTGTGAGCCCCATGTGGTACAACCTGATCATCTGGTATCCCCCAGTGCTTAGAACAGTGCTTTGCACATAGTATGTGCTTAACAAATACCAACATTATTATTATTATTATTATTATTATTATTATTCACACAATGGTGTAATATTATATACACAATGGTGTAATGGTCTCCTTCAGAATCAGTGCATTAGCATTTCCGTTTCCCATAACAAATCCTGAGAACTAACTGGAGTATTGCTGTATTTGTGACAGTGACCCCGTACCCTAGGATCTATAGGTCAACATTAGATCATCTTGTCTGTAGGATAGCATATTTTAACTGCTGTTCTCTATTTAGACTAATAAATGTCTACAATGACATTTTTGCATAGTGAACTTTGTTTTGGACACAAGACAAATTGTAATCTGTCTGGAGTGACTAAACTTTGTTAAGATGTTCACTTTAAAAAACAAATTCAAATGAGCTTGAATAATTTAGGGAAAAATTAATGCTCCATTCTATCTATAATCGCTTTTGCATTAAACCCCACAAATCAAAATCAGAATGATTTTTATGGATGATGGGCAGTTTCCCACTAACAATTTTCTAAATTGCCTAATAATTTTATGTGGCATAATTACAAGACTCCTACTTGTGTACTATTGCTTCTCTTTATTTCCATCTGAATACAAATTAAGGCAATTGCTCTAGTTAAGCTTTATCGTAGACACTTAAAATATAATATTACAATATAACTCCATAAAACTAACTGAAAAAACTTAAAAATAGTCTTTAAAAGCCCAATTAAATAACACAAAGAAACATTGTTCTATCACTACCGGGACAGGCCCACTTTAATGTCACGGCTGAAACTACTCATGGTCCTCTATCACACCATGAGCAAGAATCTCACATTTCAAATCTAAGTTATTTACCAAAGTAAGTTCCATAACAATAGTGCAATTTTCACTGGTCCTTTGTAGATTTGGTGTTAAAAAAGTGAACACTTGATTTTATTTCCTCCATTAAATTCCACCCTGCCTAACACTGGTCATTGTATTCATTTCAATGATTTTGAATCATTTATTGAGCGCTTACTGTGTGCAGAGCACTGTAGTAAGTGCTTGGGAAGTACAAGTTGGCAACATATAGAGATGGTCCCTACCCAACAGCAGGCTCACAGTCTAGAAGGGGGAGACGGACAACAAAACAAAACATATTAACAAAATAAAATAAATAGAATAAATATGTACAAGTAAAATAAATAAATAAATAGAGTAATAAATATGTACAAACATATGTACGTATATACAGGTGCTGTGGGAAGGGGATGGAGGTAAGGCAGGGGGATGGAAAGGTGGAGGAGGGGGAGAGGAAGGAGGGGGCTCAGTCTGGGGGAGGTCCCACCGAAATATGAACTCGAATCCCTGGATTCAGAGTCCAGAGTGCTAACGATTACACAATTAAATGAAGACAACCTACTGAAATGGTTGCTCCAGTTGCATAGGACTCTTCCTCTCCAAGAAATATGTATTCAGAGAAACAGGATTATCTCATTTCGACTCTGCTTAGTGCTGGCCCTAACTTCTGTAGCAGCTGGTGGGTATGAGAATTGAATTTCATAGAAGATATGCCATTCTCTTCATAGTTATGCTAATTTGACACATAATCTCAGTGGTTTCTGAATCTGCAGTGCCTCCATTCTCTGTGGCCCTGCTCTGTAGCTCATAACCTATATCAAGAAATTTAATACACTTTTCTTAATGTGATGATTTATTGCAATATGAAATAATTAGCATCCCTGCACCCCAAGCTAAATTGAACTAGTTTAGGATGAAGTAAAAGAATAGCTTCTGCCCAGAGTGTAGTTACCCTTTGAAGAATGTTGAATTAATGCATTTTTCTACAAAGACTCTATTTCCACTGCTTATTTTTAAGAAAAGGAGCCAAGAATAACTTTCAAAATATGTTTTTCAGGAGTAATATATTACACAAAGACAAGGATAAACATGCCCTACTTTCATCTGTGGAAAAGTCACTCTAGAAAAGGCCCCTTCGCTGCTGGGAGTTTTCACTTTTGACATTGTTATTAAATCTGCTTCATATTATATTCCTAAAGGAAAAAAGTCAAAAATAAGAAATCTGCCTTGAGCTTCCTTACTGTCTCCTGAAGTGTGGCTGAAGGTTTATGGCCAGAAGATGACATAGAGGCAGGTGGTGGCCAGGACGTCATCTCCCAACTGCGTAGTATAGTGCTCTGCACACAGTAAGTTCTCAATAAATATGATTGAATGAATGAATATGAGAAGGAGTACCGTGAAGAGGTTATGGAAGAAGGGAAACTAAGAAAATACTACCAACTCTGTTATATTGTACTCTTCCAAGGTTTTAGTACCAATAAGCACTAAGCACTCAAGAAGCACTCAATAAATGCGATTGATTGATTGCCTTTCCAACCCCTCTCCCTCCATCCAAGTTTTCACCCTCATCCAGATGCTGCAACCTCTGATAACTGCCCCTATGGAATGGTCCTCTAATTAAACTGAAACCCACCTAATGATAAAAAATGTAACCTAAGTCACAATTTCCTAATTTCAAGGTCTTTGAGGGTTGGGACCATGTTTACTTGCTTACTTCTATCCTCCTGATGCTTCCTTCCTCTGCATATCTGACAGATCAGCACCCTCCCTGTCTTCAAAGACTTATTAACGTCATTTCTCCTCCAGGAAGCTCTTCCATTAGTATCCCTGTTTTCTGTAGCACCTATAACTAACCTCAAGTCACCGCACCCTAGCTTTCCTTCTGTAGCACCAATACACTTGTCCATAACCCCTAAGCACTTTGATGCTCACCCCATCCTAACCCATATAATACACACATGTATTTATTCTCTGCTTCTTTCCCTATCTGTAATTTATTTGAATGTTTGCCTCCCCCACTACATCATAAGATCCTTGAAGGTAGGGATCATGTCTACCAGCTTTATTGTATTGTACTCTCCAAGTGCCTAGAACATTGCTCTGCCCCAGTAAGGGCTCAATAAATACTACTGATTAATTATTTTTTGCATGGGGACTATACTTCTTTTAGTATTTTTTCTCTTAACCCTATTTGCTCAGGACCAATCAAAGGTTTTTATTAGGGTGAATAAGCATAGGCATCATGCCTATGCTTAACATAACATGCCTAACATGACATCAGATTACTTCAGGCTTACTGTTACTCTATAGCAAAGTAGTATCTTTGCAAAGTGAGCATATTTTCAAACACCTGCATGTCTTCTTGAGTATATGCTTCTAAGGCATAGTAGCATATAGTCATTTCTTAATGACTTCCTCAAATAATTTTGAAGGCTTTAGACTTGGAATGGTTTTCCTATGGATTGGAAACCTATTCCTTTTTCTGTTCCATCCTCAAGCATGGTTAATTGATTGAAAAGGTTAGATTGACCATGATTGTAAGCTCTTTGTGGGCAGGGAACATGTCTACCACCTCTCTTGAATTGTACTTTCCCAAGTGCTTATTACAGTGCTCTGCTCAATAAATACCACTGTTTGACTGATTGATTGGAACTACTTCACAGCCTGCTTCACTATCAGAGTAATCAGTAAAGAGTAATACAAGGCACTTTCAACTTTGACTCCACAACTAGATTATCATGGCATCATCTTAAAATCTTGGGAATTTTCTCAGAATGGTCAAATTTGCTTGGCAATTTTCCGAGGCCTGTCCTGTTGATAGTATGAAGTGCTTTTGTAAGGAAACTAGTAGCCATATAGAGGTTTCGGTATTTGTCCCTGCTATTTTCCTGTTGTGCTGGAAAGATCGGATCTGCTGTGCTAGCTTTTGATATGACATCACAATAGGATTCAGGTAGTGTTTTTCAGTGTTCTATTAAAAAGGATTTTGGCTACTATCTAGCCAGTAATGGAAAGCAGGAAAATCATCTAATAGTTTTCAAATTTAACTCTCTTAACAATATTGATTGTGGTAAACTGTTAAGCTCTTATTATGAACCAAGCACTGTACTAAGTGCTGGGGTAAGAGAAGAGATAATCAGGTCAGATACAGTCCCTGCTGCAGATTGGACTCACAATTTAACAGGAAGGGAAAACAGGCATCTAATCCCTAATTTACAAATGGAAGGAAACTGAGGCACAGAGAAGTTGAACAGCTTCGCCAAGGTCTCATGGCAGACAGATGGTGGAACCAGGATTAGAGCCCAGGTCCTCTGACTTCTGGGCCCATGCTCTTTCCTCTATCTTCTTGAAGGTGGTGGATCTCACTGTGGGCAGGGAACATGCCTACCAACTCGATTCTATTGTTATATTGCATTTCCCCTAGCACATAGTACAGTGCTCTGCACTCAGTAATTGCTCAATAAAATATGATTGATTGGTATCTTTGAGATCTTCTAGCATTTCCTCAGGGTCCCATAAATTAAGGAATAGCTCATGCAGATGTTAGAGGATTAGGATCCCTCTTTAATTCTAGATTTCTGCAACAATGACTTCAAGTCAGGGTGCTTTATTTCAGAAATACTTCCTTAAGCAATACTATCTTCAAGTCAGGTACATATTACATCTAATATCTACCTCAATGAATCAGAAGAGAAAGACACTGGATGGAAATAGCTCAGAATGCCCTTCTGAGATTTATAGAAGCCAGAGTTAAATCAATATATCCTAAGTTTCAAGGTTAAGCTAAATTACCTAAGCTTTGAAGAATGTCACACAACTTGAAAAAATGTCATAATTTTGAAATTATTTCAAGAGAACAGATTCTGAAACATCTACCTGAAACTCATGAACTTTTCTGCTTCACCTTCCACTAGAATCTATCAATTAATCCTCCATTATATGATAGAGCAACCTACTATAAGTAAACTGTTTCTATGACTGCATGACATGAAACAGATATCTTCTTTTATATGTTATTCTTTAGATATCAAGAAGCAAAAGCAATGATGACATATTTGCACTTTTCAAGAGGTGGGAAAAGACAGTTCATTCATTCAATTGCATTTATTGAACACTTACTGTGTGCAGAGCACTGTACTAAGCGCTTGGGAAGTACAAGTTGGCAGTTCTAGAACCTATTTGAGTGGACTCTCGCTCACTCTAACAGGTAGCTGGAGGATCTATCGCCAGTGGATGAATTATGCAAACAATTCAACGACATTCACACTGACTAAAAGGAAATGTTCCCTAATAGGAAAAAGCAGCCTATGAACTATTGAGGTGACAAAGTAGATTGCAGTGTGCAATTATAGTGGCTGAAATTATTATTATAGTGGCTGAAATTATTACAAATTTCTACCAATCAATTCAGGGTGTTTACTGAGTGCTTACTGTGTGGAGCACTTGGGAGAGTACAACAATAGAGTAGGTAAACACGATCCCAACCATGAAGGCATTTGCAGTTGTACTCTCCCAAGCACTTAGTACAGTGCTGTGCACATAGTAATCACTCAATAAATACCATTGTTTGATTAGTGTATTGTAATCTCTTCTGTGCCTTGCACAGATTTGCAAAAGTGGTGAATAAGGTTAATTCACACAAATAACAGTTTTCACTGAGAACACGTGGTCAGCAGTCATCATTTTGTTGCTTATGAAGTCCTGTAGATAAAGGCAGCTTAGGTATCATGCTGCCAGGCATTCATTCAACTCATTTAATGTATTTAATGAGCACTTACTGTGTGCAGAACACTGTACTAAGCGCATGGGAAAGTACATTACAACAATATAGCAGAGAGGTCTCTGTTATTCTCCTTCACTGTTCTCTCACTTGCGGTAGATTGCACGATGGCCTGACAGGTCTTCCTTCTGCCTGCATTACTTTCACCTGGCCCCCACCCAGAGAAAATTGTTCCTAGCGGGGATTACATAAATACTTCTAAATTGTAACATCAAACTGGAATCATCCTAAGAAATGGATTTCAGATTCAGTTAGACAGCCCTCTAACTCCAGGTCTCAAATAAATTTCTTGAAATAATATCTGACAACTAAACTGAACCGTTGGGGAACTTTTCTACCCCTGTCCAAAGCATTTACTACTTTGGACAGAGAGTCTTATGGTAAAGAATTATGAAAAGAGGAGTGGAGCTCCTGTTTGGAACCACAAGTTTCTGTCCGACTGAGCAACTCAGAGGCAGAATCGAGAATATCAGCACCTGCTCTGCACATAGTAAGCACTTAATAAATGCTGTCATTATTATCAGAGCTGCAGCTGTGTGTAGGAAAAGTGGAAATGTTCTTTGTGGCCAAGCAGCCGTAAGCCCTCAAGTTGCTTGAAGGAACATTCTGATGTAACTTCAGAATCAGAAAAGGGTTTGAGGTATGTTTACCTGCAAAAAGAGAGCCTCATTTCCAAATAGCCAAAAACCTGCAAAGGCAGACATATTCTGAGAGGTTTATGCCAGTTACTGAAGGATTTCGATTTCTCCCTGTTTCCAGTCTCTCACTGCTCTCATCAGTTGAGAGGATGGAGTTAGGCACCTACAGATCAATTGCTGGATAGAGCACTTTCCCTTACTTCTAAGTGACAGGGTGAATCCCAAGTCATTTTCAGCAGGAGAAAGAGCAAGATAGCAGGATCCGTGATATATGTGAGCAACTCTGTTTCTCTCTCACTCTCCTCCTCTCTACCCCTCCTTACCCCCATTTCACTCATCCTTCTCTTGCTCCCATTCTCCCAGCTTGTCTTCCTGCTCATGTGTGCCGACTTGTACTTCCCAAACACTTAGTACAGTGCTCTGCACACAGTAAGCGCTCAATGAATATCAGTTTATGAATGAATGAATGTTTCTCTCCACCTCTCTCTCTCCCTCTCCACCTGCAATCCTTCCATTGCCTCTTTGCCCATCTACCTCCCCATCTGTGTATCTGAATATCTCAATATTTAGGGGATCTCTAGGTGCTCTTCATTCATTCGTTCAATCATATTTCTTGAGTGCTTATTGCATACAAAGCATTGTACTAAGAGCTTAGGAGAGTACAATATAACAACAGACATATTCTTGCACACAACATGCTCACAGTCTACAGTGGGAGACAGATGTTGATCATTCAAGCTGAACCTTCCATCCGTTTGTATTGCAAACAGATGCAGAGGAGGTGGGCCACCAGGTAAAAAGTAAAATAAGAAAAGATAAAGAGACTGTGGCTGCTGATGGGGTGACAGGAGATGAGTGATACCCTTGGAATAATAATAATAATAATAATGATGGTATTTGTTAAACACTTACTATGTGCAAAGCACTGTTCTAAGTGCTGGGGGGATACAAGGTGATCAGGTTGTCCCATGTAGGGCTCACAGTCTTAATCCCCATTTTACAGATGAGGTAATTGAGGCACAGTGAAGTTAAGTGACTTATTCAAAGTCACACAGCCGACAATTGGCAGAGCCAGAACTTGAACCCGTGACTCCTGACTCCAAAGCCCAAGCTCTTTCCACTGAGCCAATTGATGAAGGGATGCATTACATTTGGGAAAGTCATTTAAAATTCAGGGTCAGGTTTTACCAGTTCAAAACTGACAATAGTGCAACTCTTCACCTCCGTTATCCATTGCACTTCTTAAGTGCTAACTCTGTGGCGAGCCATGTATAAAGAGCTGGAGAAGGGTACAGTGTTATTGCTTCAGACACCACCCCTGACCCATCAGGGACTCAAATACTAAAAGGAACTCGTGTAGTCTCACAAATATGAGGTAACTTATAAGGGGATGGTTAAGGAAACAAATCTTTAAAAAGCATTTTGCTGGCCATTTCAGTTTAAACCAATTTAAAATGCAGCTGTTATACCTAAAAACACTCAGATAAACTATTTTCCAAAAACAAAGGATTTCTGTACCCCTTTCATATTTTGGGGAAAAAAGGCTTGCTAGCGATAAGGACTCTAGAGAAGTATATGACTATCATCCTGGATGAAATGCAGCTTATTAAGGACTGTCTGCATGTTTATTTTACCAAGACACCTATTATGCATGTGAAATGGCAGGTTGTATCAAAAATCCATGCAGGTTGGTTTAGGGAAGGGCCATGCATCAGTGCTACTTGCCCATTTTATTTAGAAATCTTCCACTGTGAAATTCTGCAAATGCTTTAGCTAGAAGCTTTTTTCTCTGTACAGCTAATCTAATTCTAGAAATCCAATTCCTCTGTGGATTGTTACAACTCTTTTATTTAACTTGATCCACCAAGGGTAAAGCCAGATACAAGAGTGTTTGCTACCTCTAAGGAAGGTGGAGGGGGAAAGGCAGGAGTTTAGAATTGTTCAGGCACCATGCAACAATTTATCCAATCCAATTTACAGTTACCCTCTTCCGTTTCACTGAATCAGCGCCAGGGAATGGATAAATAAACCACATCTTCAGATGTTCTAAGAACTGCATTAGACACTACACTTTGCAAGGGAGGAGCCAAACTCTGTGCATCCAGTGAGAAAGAGATTACTGCTTTAAATGCTGATCTCTTCATCCTCATTTGTACCCAGGATGAAACTCATAAATTAGTTAAGGCATATGCGAATTTGAAAGACAGATCCATATAGGTTGATAACTCTGAGCGTGAGAATTGAGAAATCCTCATGAGGTATTTTGAAAAAAAAAAATGTACTAAAGATTAGGGATGAGGGAGAGAGAACATCAGGAGAGGGGCCATTCCCCAGAAAGTTCAGGAGACCATGAGGCAGGCTTGAAAATAGAACCAGGTGCTAAAGAAGTATTGCATAAATCAGTTAATTGAAATCTTACTGTATGCCGAACACTGTCTAAGACCTAGAGAGAGTAGAAAATGACAGAGTTAATGGGCACATTCTCTGCCCACAATTAACTTACTGTAGGGAGGAAATATCTCTGTCCTGTGAGGAGCAGGGTGTCACTGATACATTTGTCTTTTTAGCCATTCCTGTTCATGTCAATAGGCATCAGAATTAGCTTCAAAACAAAAGAGAGCTAGAAATTATCACTGTATCTTGTCCCCCTGAATTTCTTAGAAATACTGTCACTCTTCTTGAATGAAACTGAGGATTCCTTGGTGCCATAGTCTGCCTAGATTACCTATGTACAAAATGCATGAAATGCATCATCTCTGGTAGAAGGAGCTATTTTTCCTTTATTCTTTCCATTGTAGCTTCTAAATCATCTTATCGTTCACTGAGCCAAGAAAACATTTTGATATTGCTTTTCTTCCTGTAATTGTCTCAGCTCTTCACGTTATCTCTCTCCCACACATTTGTGGTTCTCAGTCTATAAAACAACAGATCCCATCACCAAGAAACTCAACAATGGTGAGGAGGAGGAGATAGGAAAAGGTCAGCATGCTTTCCCTCCAGATTAAGCCTCATAAATTATATACCTGAGTCTCCTTTAAGACCAACCTTTTGGGAATGAAGATTAAACTACAAACACCTGTTACATGCTTATAGTTGGTTTTAATAGTGTGCTCTATTGAGCTCTGGTGGAAGTTCCGTAATCAGGACATGCAGAGACTGAGTTCTATCTCCTCAGTTGAAGAGGCAGGGGGAAAGGCTATAAAATGAACACAGGGTGGGAAAAGAGAAATGGAGAAGGACCAGCCAGAACCCTTCAGCCCTGGGCCTTGGACCAAGTCTACAATGAAATGTCATTTCCCTATCCAAGTTGGGACTGTACTTGCTGATCAGGTCAAAGGATGGTGAGATAGACAAGCTCTAGACTGTTAGCTCATTATGGGCAGGTATTGTCACTCTTTATTGTTATACTGTACTTTCCCAAGAGCTAAATACAGTGGTCTTTGCACAGTAAGCCCTAAATGAATACAATTGAATGAATATGCTCTTCCCTTTTATTACATCCCAGAGGCATGCCTGTGTTATATGCCACTGGAGATTTCCCACCACGGAAACGCCTTTCTGTAATGTACAACTCTAATGATTGCTATCTGGTTTAAAAAACTATTTTAGCTAGGACCAAAGTAACCCGAGTCTATAAAACTGTGGCTCCAGTGCCTGTGGTGGGGAACAAATGATGGCTGGGGAATCCTCTCTCTTTGTGTTGAACAACATGGCAGCCAGGCCTACCACTGTAGAAGTGCTTAGAACAGGGCAGAGCACCAAAGGGGTACTCTAGAAACATTACTATTACTACTACTACGGCTATTCATTCATTCAATTATATTTTTGAGTGCTTGCTATGTGCAAAGCACTGTACTAAGAGCTTGGGAGAAGACCATATTACAATAAACAGACACATTTCCTACCCCCAACAAGCTTACAGTTTACTACTAACATTAATACTACAACAACAACATTCTAGGAACATTGATTTACCACTGCCAAAAATAATATGATACATGAGGACGGCCCCTTTAAATGTCGGTCTTAGTTACATATTTTAACACTATTATTTGCACTGTTCAATTTTTAATTTGCTTGCATTTTTTTTTTCTCATTCATTCTCATTATTTGGTGTGTCTGTCCTGTCTAGGGCAGGGGTTGTGGATTGACCTCCTATTTACCCCAATATGTAGAATACAGCTTGGCATGTAGTTGCAACTAAAAAACTGTCCCTAAGAGCAATAATATTCTTAAATGAGAGCAGCTTTTGCCTGCTTCATTTGAGCAGAGAAAATGAAACCCAACATTATGTCTCAATCTGCAACTCTGTTCTGGGCCAAGCCACCCAATTATTCAATCATTTGGTTACTAGGTGGATAAAAAAGAAATAATGATAATTGTATTATTAGTTAAGACCTTACTAGGTGCCAAGGCCTAGGGTAGATACGGGGTATTCAGAACAGATAAAACCCTTTTTCTACATGGGGCACATATACTGCTTAAAAGGGGAAGGGAGACTATTCATGTAATAGTAAGGAAACTGAGACACAGAGTAGTTAAGTAATTTGTCCAAGATCACACAGCAGGTAAGAGGCAGAGCTGGGATTAGAATCTATGTTTCTTGATTCCCAGACCTGTGCTCTTTCCATTAGATCACTCTGCTTCTCTGGAAACTACATACTAGAAAACCTATGGAAATGCTCTCTGAAAAACATGCAAACAAAATGTCTTTCCCTGTGATGAAGCTGGGTAGCTTCATCTGCTAGAATGTAAGACACAGAGGTTCAATGTAGGTGTTTGCTTTTAAAAGAAGTGTAGGTGTATTCAATGAATGTTATTGGTCAAATACCACTAGCGAGCAAGAGCCAGACTTTAAAGAATAGGGTAAATATGTAGTCAATAATGAAATCAACCAGCTCTTTAAAATGATCAAGAATATCTTAATAACAGACATCAGTGTTGAAACTTTACCCCTGACTTGCCTAATGCCTCCTGGATGCTGAGATCCGGAAAATTTCTAAACAACTTTCGGGATTCTGTATCCCAGCAGGAGTCTCACATTAAATCCTTTTAAAAATACTGCTGCTGGTTTCTGCACACATTTAAATAGAACTGCAGATGTGTTCCATGAAAAAATGGGAATGCTCAAATGATTTTCTTAGAATTCCTCTATTTGAGGTCAATCCTTCACTCCAATGGTATAAAAGTTCCCTTGAAGCCACTGAATGCCCAAATCAGGTTCTGGCAAACCCAAGGAAATAAATCCTTTCTAACTACCATCCTTCCCATCTCACAAGCCCACGACCTTGGTGGTATCCTCAACTCTGCTCTCTCATTCACCTCACACATCCAATCTGTCATCAAAGCCTGCCGGTCTCACCTCCACAACATCGCCAAGATCTGCCCTTTCCTCTCTATCCAAACCGCTACCCTGCTTATTCAATCGCTCATCCTATCCCGACTGGATTACTGCATCAGCCTCCTCGCTGATCTCCCATCCTCCTGTCTCTCCCCACTTCAGTCTATACTTCACTCTGCTGCCCGGATCATCTCTGTGCAAAAACGCTCTGGGCACGTTACTCCCCTCCTCAAAAATCTCCAGTGGCTGCCTGTCAACCTACGAATCAAGCAAAAACTCCTCACTCTCGGCTTCAAGGCTCTCCATCACCTCACCCCCTCCTACATCACCTCCCTTCTCTCCTTCTACAGCCTAACCTCCTCACTGTACCTCGTTCTCGCCTGTCCCGCCATCGACCTTTGGCCCACGCCCTCCCCCTGGCCTGGAATGCCCTCCCTCTACACATCCGCCAAGCTAGCTCTCTTCCTCCCTTCAAAGCCCTACTGAGAGCTCATCTCCTCCAAGAGGCCTTCCCAGACTGAGCCCCCTTTTTCTTCTCCTCCCCATACCCCCTGCCCTACCTCCTTCCCCTCCCCATAGCACTTGTATATGTATTTGTACAGATTTATTACTCTATTTATTTTACTTGTACATATCTACTATTTATTTTGTTAATGATGTGCATATAGCTTTATTTCTATTTGTTCTGATGACTTTGATACCTTTCTACATGTTTTGTTTTGTTGTCTGTCCCCCCCTTCTAGACTGTGAACCCGTTGTTGGGTAGGGACCGTTTCTAAATGTTGCCAACCTGTACTTCCCAAGCGCTTAGTACAGTGTTCTGCACACAGTAAGTGCTCAATAAATACAACTGAATGACTGAATGAAGGAATGAAATAATAATGCTAATAATTATGAAAAACAGTTTCAAAGTCTGTTTTTTTTCTGGATTTTTCTAGAACATTCACATATGGACTTGACCTAGCAATTATTGAGCACTCAATTAAGGGTTAGGGAGAGTGAAAAGCAAAAGAGTTAGCAGATGAAATTCCTGTCCTCTGGGAGCTTGCAATTTAATTGGGGAGACAGGCATTAAAATAAATTACAGATAGGGTAAGAACCAGAATATAAGAATATGCACACAAGTGCGTAGGAATGAGGTTAAAATCAAAGTGCTTAAGGATGATATGGTGATGCTTGGGAGTCACTCCAAAGTGTAACTCTCATGTCCCAAACAGACCATCTCTAATCACTGCTCATTTTGTGTAAGGCTCAGCAGAGCTCAGACCCGAGATGTTGATCCTTAACCTGGGATACATGGGGTTAGGGGTGAGGAGAAGTAACATGGTGTGGTGGATAGAGCACAGGCCTGGGAGTTAGAAGGACCTGGTTTCTAATCCTGGCTATGCCAACTGTCTGCTGTGGAACCCTGGGAAAGTCACTTCACTTCTCTACGCCTCAGTTGCCTCATCTATAAAATGGGGAAAGAGACTGTGAGTCCCATCTGGGACAGGTACTGTGTCCAACTCGATTTGCTTGTATCTACCCCAGCACTTAGCACAGTGCCTAGCACATAGTAAGTGCTTAACAAATACAATTACTGTTATTATTATAATAATTATTATCATTGTTGTTGTTATTAAGACCCACATGTCTACAACCTTGATGGGGCATGGCAGCAGGGAGATAAGGGGTCATTCGATCTGGTCAAGAGCTGTCCACTGAACTTGAGCTTTCCTAGACCAGAAATGGAGGAGCATCTGCTCCTCCCATTGTCTCTCCCCCAGGCTCACTGGATTAGAAGGAGCTGGCTTTCTCATGCTCCAGTATCTCCTCTCCTCTGTCTTATGTAACTACTTTGATCTACCCTAATTTCATATCCGTGATGTATTTTATTTATAGCTATGTCTGTGTTCCCCTTGTGAACAGGGAACATGTTTACTAACTCTGGTTAGAGAAGTAACGTGGCCCAGGAGGCCTTCCCAGACTGAACCCCCTCCTTCCTCTCCCCCTCCTCCCCCTTCCCATCCCGCCCACCCTACCTCCTTCCCCTCCCCACAGGACCTGTATATATGTTTGTACAGATTTACTACTCTATTTTACTTGTACATATGTACTATTCTATTTATTTTATTTTGTTAATATGTTTTGTTTTGTTGTCTGTCTCCCCCTTCAAGACTCTGAGCCCGCTGTTGGGTAGGGACCGTCTCTATATGTTGCCAACTTGTACTTCCCAAGCGCTTAGTACAGTGCTCTGCACACAGTAAGTGCTCAATAAATACAAATGAATGAATGAATGAATGAATGAATAGTGGAAAGAGCACAGCCTGAGAGTCAGAAGGCCTGACTTCTAATCCTAGCTCTGCCACTTTTCTGCTGTGTGAACTTGGGCAAATCATTTCACTGAGCCTTAGTTACCTCATCTGTAAAATGGGGATTAAGACTGTGAGCCCCTTCTGGGATATGGGCTGTGTCCAACCTGATTATCTTGTTTCTACTACAGTGCTTAATACAGTACCTGGCACATAGTTAGCACTTAAATACCATTAAAACAAGACAAACCCCCGCCCCCCAGAAAAAAACTAAAAAAGCTCCATTTTACTGTACTCTCCCAAGCACTTAGTACAGTTCTCTGCAAACAGTAAGTACCATTGATTGACTGATCAAATTTACCCTAACATTCAGCATACTGTTCAGTATACCATAAGTGCTCACTAAATACTTGTACTTCGATTTTCTCAGAGCCAATTGGCCACTGCAGAGTGCTCCTCATGGTCTGACTCCCTAAATCTTTGATCAATGCTCCAGTTAGGTTAAGAAACAACAATCCCAGCTCTCTCTGGTGGACGAGGTGATCAGTTGAAACTTCATCTTGCTCTGTTTTGGACTAGCAGGACAATCGCCTGGCTCAACATCTCAAAGGGAAACCTTGCATTTAAAGCCCTGATGGATATCTTAGCCCAAGGAAATTCCAAACAGGATAGTGAAGAGTTATTTCCAAAAGATCTTTTTCTAAATCATTTTGGATCAAAGGGTTAACATTTCTTTAGTCTCTCTGTGGCTGGTGTATCATTGACTATTTTAAGGTCGATGAAGGGAAACAGCACAGAGAGGCTGGTAACCTAGCACTAAGCTCATAATGCTAGAGATCTAGGGCTCTGATGCTTGCCCTCTGGGGTGACAGAATAGCATATTCTTTAAACCTGGCAGTGGCTGGCATTTCCTGGCCTTTCTCCATTTCACTCTGTGTCAGGAGCTGGTATTTCAGGAGCTGGTATTTGCCTTCTACTGTTTGCAGCAGGATGACTCTCATTAAAGTGCCCGAAAGGCAGTTTGGAAGCTCCCACAATAGAACCCACTTCTCTGTCATAAAAAAGACACCAACAAGAAAGCATAGTAATGTACTACTTTCCCTTTCAAAGTGTTCCATATACTAACACTGGTGAAAGTAAATATAAGAATGCATTCTCGATGGATTCTTTTCCTGCATGAGTGAATTTAAAATAACAGTATAGAAGATCTCTTTTGTATGACCTCCTTCTAAATTGACGGGGGCTGTTTCATTCCTCTCAAGCCAAGCTACTCACTGTACCTCATTCTTATCCCTCCATTCCACCTGGAATTCCCTTCCTGTTTACATCTGGCACACCTCGGCTCTCCCCATCTTCAAAGCCCTCTGAAATCACATCTTCTCCGGGAGGTTTTCCTTAATTAATCTCTCATCTCTCAATCCAACATTCCCCCTCCACAACTGCCACTTTAGCATTTCTTCATCACCCAAGTGATTGTATTTGCACCTTGCCTAACAAGGCACTTATTCACAATCAATTGATGGTATTTATTGAATACCAACTACACGTAGTGTACTATACTATGGGCTTAGGAAACTACAGTACAGTAGAGTTGACAGGCACAATCCCTGCTCACAAGGAGCTTATGGTTGACACGGAACATGTCTTCAAATTCCATTACTTTCTTCTACCTGTAATTTGTTTTTGTGTCATACTCTGTTGCTTCCCCTACCTGTAATTTACTTTAAAGTCAGTATCCCCGACTACCTTGTAAACTCCTTAAGGGCATGGGTTGTGTCTATTCATTTATTAATTCTATAATACCCTCCCAAATATTCAGTGCAGTGCTCTACTTGTAGTAGGTGCTTATTAATTAGAAGTGATTGAATGATTGTTAGATTGGTAAGTGAACTGAAGGTATGGAGGAGGTGGGGAGGCAAAGGGGTAGTAGTGGTTTGGATAGCACAAGCCAAAATTCTTCTCTTCCAAAATGTATTCCCTCCAGACAAAAACTATTTTAATAATGATAATAACATTTGCTAAGTGCTTACTATGTGCAAAGCACTGTAGTTTTCTTTCAGCAAGTAGTCTCTGAATGATGGGGCTCTAGAAATGTTAACATCCAACTCCAGATGCCATCCATGGGAAAAATACATCCCCAGGACCCTGCTTCTTCTTTCTCCCTCCTTTCCCTTCCTCTCTTCTTCCTTATCCTCTTCCCTTGCTGCTCAGAGATGCTGCTCTGGCATGAGGAGAATGGACTGCCCAGTCCTTGGGTTCCTGGTCACAGCCACCGGAAAGTTCTGCTATTCATGGGGGGAAGAAGATTAGAGCACATGAAGGGACCACAGTTTCTGGAGTTTAATGTGTAAATTAGGTGTGAGATGGTGATTCAGAGTGCCACCAGTAAGCACCAGCAGCAGCCATGGTCGTTCAGTGGTGGTGGTGAGCGGAGGCTATACTGACTGCCATTTCTCCATGGCTCTCTCTGCTGCCTTCCAGGGACTCTGCCATTACGGACCAAAGAAGGAACTTGTGGGGCTCCATGGGCTATAGTTCCAGTTTGGGTCTTATTCTTCTTAAAACAGGACTCCTAGACATTTCAAGCTCTCATACTCTTTGGCCACATCCTACCATCCTTCTGCTGAAACTCACTGCACATAACATAGCTACACAATTCTACCTACTTGAACATACTTGTGGTCATGTTAGTGCTAATTTATATAAGCCGAGGCTCCCTTCATCGTGGGTCAAAAATTTCTTTCCTTTCAAGAAGGTGACATGAATGCTGTACAACAAGAATGTTGCAATGGAGTTAAAAGACAAAACTCATTAGTTTTGATGCTTAATTGAAAGATCACCCTGCTCATGCATATTCATTCTACAAATGACTATATCAGTACCATGTCATTGGATCTGAGATGCAGAGTTCATTCGTTCATTCATTCAATCATATTTATTGAGTGCTTACTGTGTACAGAGGACTGTACTAAGCACTTGGGAAGTACAAGTTGGCAACATATAGAGATGGTCCCTACCCAACAGTGGGCTCACAGTCTAGAAGGGGGAGACAGAGAACAAAACAGATTAACAAAATAAAATAAAAAGAATAGTAAATATGTACAAATAAAATAGAGTAATAAATACACACAAACATATTTACATATATACAGAGTTTTGCAGGTAGACAGTTAATTTAGAAAACTACTTGAATTACAGCATAATGCGCTGCCACAAGGAACCTTCCATTAATGGTTAAAGATGATAACGATAACAGTGATGATGATGATGGTGATGATAATACTGATGGTGATGGAGTCGAGGATGATGATGATGATATTATTTCAGGGGTGACAAGGAAAATTCAAAGTATTTGAGATGGAGATGTGCAGACTTTGTAAATTAATTATTTCATTCCTGCCTCAATCTATGAAGGATGTCAATAAAGTTTATCCAGCCAGTGTGGTTAAGAAACACAGTCAAGTTGAAAGTTAGGGCTTTCTTTGAAAGGTATTGCATGTCTGGTATTTTAACTGTACTCTGTCCAGCACCTAGTATAATACTATTCACCAAGTAGATAATAAATACTACTGAGAAAATGAATGAATGGATAAACTGTTCAATACTTACGGTGATTAAAAATGGCCATATGTGAAAAATTTTCTATTGCAGCCAAATTTTTCAAGTATCCCATATACAAATTCAGATTAGGTAATTACATGCCATATAAGACTGTGAATGACGTTTACAAAAGGTAGATGGGAGGAATCTTAGATTAATCTGAAGAACCAAAAAATGATAGGGACTGACATACCTGACCAGAGTCACCTGCTTCTATTTTCTTTCTTCCTTGGTTCAAATTTGAAGCAACTCTGCCTCATCATCTTCCTACTTGTCAGTTTTTTACTATAGAACTGCGATGAGTTAGTATGGCTAAAAAGTGTGAAAATGTTTTATCAATTAATCAATCAGTGATGTTTACTGGGCATTACTTGGTGTAGAGCACTGCATTAAGTGCTTGAGAAAATACAAGCGTTGGTAGACATGATCCCTGTTCAAAAGGGTTTACAATCTATAGGGAGAGACAAACATTAAAATGAATTTATGGATAGGGGAAATAGTAGAGTAGTTGAGTAGAGATTTAGAAAGGTTTTCTGTCTGTTTACTCCAGCAGGGAGTAGTGACAGAATAGAACATAGAGGAGTTGGAATTTTAGGGGTGTTGTTGGAAGGGAACACAGCCCCATTTTCTCTCTTCTACTCCTTTCTCTAACCCCTTCCACAGTATTTTGGGCTGGAACTGAATGAAGCAAATATGGGAACCCAAGGAGGTATCCACTTGGATAAAGGGGGAGAGAAGGCAAGAATCAGGGTCACATTAGAACAGGAAAAGCCCAAATGACATTTTTCTACATTTCCTTTATCACTGGATATTCGTTTACATTTCTTGAGGATTCATATTTGTAACTCTTTGTAGCTAGTCTGCAAATGACCTTTAGAACATCCTAAATTGAATACTGTATAAAAAACCATTTTCATTTTTCCAGTATCACCACGGGTTCCAGACAGCTACAAAAGTTTGAGATCATATTCCTTAAGTCTGAATGTTGAGGTAAGGTCATCCCCTTCTATGTGAGACTAGAACAATCCCAAAGCACCTGGCCAAAAAGGAAGCAAGCCAGTGGAGAATGCTCCAGGCTTGCTGGAAACAAGTCACCACACCAATAAAATCCCAACCACAATTGGAAAAGCATAGCCATTATTTCAATTTTCACATTGGCCAATAAGCAGTTCTGGGAAGTCTTCTTGACACCTTCAGTGCTTGGCACATGGCACTTAACAAATACTATTATTATCTGGACCATCCTTATGGGGTGATGAGAGGAACTCCAGTTTTCAGGTTACACGCTAACCCCAATTGGTCAGTGTAGATCAAGTTCCCAGGTTTGGAGTATGGTTATTGCATGTCTACAGACTGGAATGTGTTTTCTCTGCTTTCTGTTCTATATTCAAGCCTACTACTTCAGGGTTTGAGCTCCTCTGGATTTCCAGAGAAAGCAATGCAGATTATGACTGTGATGCCATGAAGCCTACTTCTGATCAGGAATGGCTATGAATGGGATGAATGAATGGGATAATTCCCAGCATTATCTGGTAACTTTGCCTAGGTGATCAGAATAATAATAATAATAATGATATTTGTTTTGCTGCCTAGAAAATTAATCATAATGGCCATAACTCCCATTGCCAAGGATGTTAGCTATAAAGAGAATAAAGCACAGGTTTCAGGGTGATTACATTCCGCAGTTTCCAAGGTCTAGCTCTCTTTCATATAATAATAGCTGAGGTTATTTGATCTGCGCTCCTCCCTAAAGGCCAGTTTACACCCTTTAGGGAAGTCAAACAGACAAACAAAAAAAAAAGAACTATAGGCAGTTAACCTGGAATGGATCACTTCCTTGGTACTGCAGATAAGATAAATGGCCAACACTTTCACCGAGATCATGGAAAGACAGTAAAAGAAGCAGGTAACCACTTCTCCTGGAATAGGTATTGCTTAAATGAACACTGCCCCATGAAGATAACAGTCCTTCCTGATTTGCATCCATTCAGCATGACTTTCTGGATCCTAGTTAGATCAGTATCTCAATGATACATGTTCAGCCAGCACAGCTATAATGGCTCATTCTTCCACCATTCTGTACAATAAACTGATTTAGAGCTCTTAGCTTGAAAGATAGTGCAGCAACCACTATGATTTATAAAATAAATGGGCTATTGTCCTAAATAAGTTAAAAATGATATAAAATGGCCAAACATCGTTAACAAAAGTTTTAATGCCCTTGCACTATTTTCTGGTTACTGAGTTTCACAAACCCAGAAGCTACTTACCTCAAAAGCAACAACATAAATTTATAGCCAACATCCCTTCAACTGAATGCATCTTTGTGAATTTGCAAGCATGCAAGGTTGGTCTTCCATATATTCTTTTCATAGCCAGTCAATTTTCAATTGACTTATTGGACTACTACGTTACTGATTTCTAAAGTTTTCATACAGCAGCAAAGAAAAGCATAATTACTCACTGAGGATGCCATTGTATCATTCAGCAAATAATGCCAATCACAAAACAATGCTTGGACACATGGACGTCAATTTGAAGAAGAACAGTGGAGGCAGCACGCTGAATGTAGAGCATGACATTTTTGCAACATAAACTGGCAGAGGCATGACATGAGGGAACAGGAAAACTGAATTTAATCTTCTAAATGCATTGAATTGAAATCTAAGTAGATATCATGGACTTCTGGGGGTTGAAAAAGGTCTTCATTTTTGCAGCAAAATGAAGAGGGAGAAGGAAGGAAGGAAGGAAGGAGGGGAGGGAAGGAAGGAATCGCTGACTCTATTTTAGTACATGTCTTCACAGTCACTAGTAACAGACTGCTGGGAATACTGTTTCCAAATTATCACAAACAGGAAGGCATAACAAAAATGATGTTTAAATTAATCTCAAGAGTTTTAAACAGAAAAAGAGAAGCCCCCAATCGACCCCTCCTGTTTATGGACACAACATTCTAGGATTTATGCCTTTATGCACATTGTTATGCTTACATTACATCCCTGTATTCCAGCAGTGATTTCCCCTGAACCGACCCTCCTTTCCTCTCTCTTCTCCCTCCCCTCCGTGCCATGTCAACGAATTAGCCGACTCAGCGCTCCTAACAACTCCTCTCGCCACATCCTGGCAGCCTATAGTTCACCTGTCTCTAATCAATCAATCACTCCAATAATGGTATTGAGCAATTATTTTGTACAAAACGTAATATTAAGGGTTTAGGAGAGTACATTACAGTTAGTACACATAATCCCTACCCTCATGGAGCTTACCTTTCAGAGCACTGGTGCAGTTTCACAGACGTGTTTGCTCCTCTTGAATACCCAATCTGAACTGAAGCGATCCAGAGAGACAGTTAGCATGAACTTTTTGAGAGGGGTAGGAAAACCAGATTTGAATGTTGGGTTGGTCCGTTATCAGGGCAAGAGAGCATTCTTTTTGGAGGAAACCCCCCAGCAACATAGACCTGTAACTCTGACTGTCAGCCCCATGAGGGTAATAATAATAATAGTAATCATGGCATTTGTTAAGCACTTACTATGTGCCAGGCACTGTTCTAAGCTTTGGGGTAGACATAAGATATTAGGGTTGGACACAGTCCCTGTCCTTCATAGGGCTCACAGTCTTAATCCCCATTTTGCAAACAATGGAACCGAGGCACAGAAACGTCAAGTCTACCAATTTTACTCGATTGTATTCTCCTAAGCACTTGGTACAGTGCTCCATATACAATAAATACTCAATACCGTTAATTAATTAATTAAGCCGACTCTGTATTAGTCCCTCACCCACAGGATGTTCATGGAGCTTTGCTCGCGGAAAACTACTTGCCAAGCAACTGGAAAATCTCCAGCTAGAGTCCTGTTTTCTAGCTTAATCCATGGTCTCTGTCAGTGTGTTTATCCACCCATGCTAGTTAATTCCGGAAGATCAAATCTAACCTGATGGAGTAAAACACAGGCTTTGGGATTTTTGATTTCTCCAGGACTCTGACACTGAAATTGGCATATATGAATATAGTTAATATTCATATTATAAATGTCATACTATCATTCATTTGACCAATAATTTTTAAGATTGGGGGAGTGACTTTGTTGTATAAGGACTACTAATATCTTAATGTCTGTCTGCATTCCATCCTCTGACATACGGAAAGCAGAGTTTATTTTTCCCTTATGTTTCCAAAATGGCTATCTATATTTTCCTTTGTGTCTTTTTTCAGAGCTGTCATTCCTAGTTTCTAAAGCAATGAATGGACTGGGGCAGAAAGTTACTTTCCCAGAATGGATTAGGGGTTTTTTTTTTGGGGGGGGGGGAGGCGACAGGAACAAAAACGTTGGGTGAGATTGCAAATAAATTAGTCTGTAGTATCAGATTTTAGAGTGAACCCCAGGTCTAGTTCCCCTAATATAATTTAGGATTTTTGCAAGATTCAGGATTAACAATTTCATAACTAATTCAGTCATTTAGTGTTTATTGAATACTCACCACACGCGGAGCACTTAATTAAGTGCTTGGGAGAATACAATATAACAGAGATGGTAGGCATTTTTCCAGCCTACAATGAGCTTACAGTCTAGAGGATGAGGCAGACATTTAAAAAAGCAATCATGGAGGTAGTGGAGTCATCTCCAGTTGAAGTGAAGAGAGGGACTTCAGAGAAGACCTAATCCTGGCTCTGCCATTTGTCTGCTGTGTGACCTTGGACGAGTCACTTAACTTTTCTGCGCTTCAGTTACCACATCTGTAAAATGGGGAGTAGAAGTGTGAACCCCATGTGGGACAACTTGATTACCTTGTATCTAACAGTGCTTGGCACATAGTAAGTGCTTAACAAATGCTATAATTATTATAATGGGCAACTGTAGGTTGTGCATATAAGGGTCAGCACTGGTGGTTCTGCAGCAGTTTTTTGCCTAGTGCGTTTTTTCTTCCCTGAAGTAGTGCATCTGTCCTCAAAGGACGGAACAGCCTAGTGACTGATCTGGCACCAAGGGGACCTACAATGGAAGCAGGCTCCCAAACACCGCTATTGATGGAGCTGGGGAGCCTGAGGGAGGTCTTTACCACCGGTCATGTCTGAAGTGTGCCTCAGCGATGAGCTTTCCATAGGATATCACCTCAGAGACCCTTTCATCATCCATTCAAGAATCCACCATGGCAGCTGAGCTCACTCTAATAGTCATACCCTCTGGGCCTGTGACCCAGCAATGGTTTAGAACCTCAGTGTTTGGGATCTTGCCATTTTTAGAAGCAGCGTGGCTCAGTGGAAAGAGCACGGGCTTTGAAGTCAGAGGTCATGGGTTCAAATCCCAGCTTCGCCAACTGTCAGCTGTGTGACTTTGGGCAAGTCACTTAACTTCTCTGTGCCTCAGTTACCTCATCTGTAAAATGGGGATTAAGACTGTGAGCCCCCTGTGGGACAATCCCATCACCTTGTACCCTCCCCAGCACTTAGAACAGTGTTCTGCATGTAGTAAGAGCTTAATAAATGCCATTATTATTATTATTATGCTATCCACCTCTGATGGCACTAGTTGAGTTGTTTTAAGTCCTGTCTGTAGGATGTCCATGCTTCATCACCACCACAATGCACCCATTTGTAATTTTGGTGGGATTATCCAATTCTTAGAGCATTTAAGAGGAAAATTCTATGGCTTTATTCTCATCTCCATCCTCATGATTCAGCACTTTTCAGGACTCACTAAGGAAAATAAATGCTTTCAAACTTTTCAGCATATTTTGCTTGCTGCCTAGCTCTGTACAGGGACATTAGCCCAGAATATTGTTCCCAAGTGAACCTCATCTCATTTCCACCTGGTCAAAAATCCTGGACTGGGCTAGGCTGAACCTAAAGCCAATGGAGGAAGCTCAATGGCATGTTCTCTGGTGACTGGGGAGCAATCCCAAAACCATGCCACTTCCTGGGGTTACTTTAGGGCTGAAACAGCCTGAGTTCACACTTCGTGCCTTCTAATCCACAGATCCATCAACAGAAACTTTTCACTGAAGGGTGTGCAGAGAATGTGGCCCAGCTGATTTTTGTCTTTCTTTCACAACCTATGCAACTTCTGAGCAGGCCAATAACGATAATAAACTTATTTGAAGGGTCTTGTTGAACCAGGAAACATATCTGACCTATTTTTTTCCCTGATAAATTTCGTTCTCCCTCTTTCTTAAGGAAAATTCACTTTAAAATGTCTTATACATCCTTTTCAAGCCATTGTTGGTTTTTAGATGTAAAACCCTTAGGTAATTTGTTTCATTCGATGGATTGGCTTCTAGGGACAGCATGGTTATGTGCACCACAAACAGATGGACAAATCTTCTGGGATACTGACAAGCCATGCCTATTCTTTCTGTTCGACATCTAAGTCTTCTCAACATCGGAAGCTCAGCCTCAGAGATTTTCGAAGGGCTTATGTTGCCTCGGAAATCCCAAAATATTTTAAGTGCTAAAAGAACTGTTAATTAAGAACTAGTTTCACATGCAGTTTCCATGACAAAAGGCCGACTGGCAGAAGGATGACAAATTGTATCCAATTTATTGTGCTCCGGGCTTCCTTCACAGATGAAAGGCCAGGAGAACGAAGCAGGGCTGAGTCCATTTGGACAACGGTGAGCATTTTTTACCTAGATTTACTAGGCTCTGAAAATGCCCAGAGAACTGGCTGCAGTCACTGGCGGATGGCAGCTCCACTGGCATCAGACAGCAGGGAGACCTTTGGAGCCAGCTAGGTGATTAGCATTTGTCCTCTCCCTTCTCCAACCAATAACAATAATAAAAATTCTGATATTTATTAAATGAGTGCCATGTGACCAGCACTGTACTAAGCGCGGTGGTAAATACAAGATAATCACATGGGATGGCACAACGTGGGGGCTCACAGACTAAGTTAGGAGGGCTAACAGGTAAAATTCCCCATTTTACAGATGAGGACAATGAGGCACAGTTAAATTAATCAAGTATTCAATGGTATTTACTGAGCCCCTAGTGAGTGTTAAGTGCTGTATTGTGTCCTTGGGAGAGTATAATGGACCCTTGTTTCCTGCACTCAAGAAACATACAATCTAAGGGGGAGTTAGGCAGAAGAGCAAGGTTCATCAATTCATTCATTGAGCGTTTACTGTGTGCAGAGCACTGTACTAAGAGCTTGGGAAGTACAAATCGGCAACATATAGAGGCGGTCCCTACCCAGCAATGGGCTAGAACAGGAAGTAGTGCAAATGTATCAAATGGATAGCTGAATAAATTATTGAATATATGAATAAGAATAATATCTCCCTATATTCCCTAGAGTAACAAGATAAGATCTCTTGCCTCCTCTCTAAATCTATCCCATCCACCTGTGGTTCTGACCTCATCCCTTCATATATTTCCTAAAACAGTCTCCCTCTCCCTTTTTCCCTCCTTGATTGCCATCTCCAACTGTTCACTTTCCAATGGCTTTTTCCCCACTGCTTTCAAACATGCTTAAATATCCCCTAACCTAAAAAAAAAACCCTCCTTTGACCCCATGGCTCCCTTCAGCTATCGCCCATCTTCCTCCAACCATTTCTCTCCAAACTTCTTGAGAGAGTTACTTAAACCAGTTGTCTCCCTTTCAATCTGGCTTCTTGCCCATTTCTCTCCACAGAAACTACGCTTTCTAAAATAACCAGTGACCTTCTTCTTGTGAAATTCGATGGCCTCTACTCTACCCTAATCCTCCTAGACCTCTCATTCACCTTCAAAACTGTAGACCTTGAAATTGTATCCAATCTTGGTTTCACTGACACTGTCCTCTCTTGGTCTTCCTCCTATCTTTCTGTCCACTCCTTCTCAGTTTCTTTTGCTGGCTCCTCCTTTGTCTCCCACCTTCTGACAGCAGACTCTCTCAAGGCTCAGTTCTAGGTTCCTTCCATTCTCCACCTACAGTCATTCCCCTGGAGAAGTCACTCACTCCCATGGCTTCAACAACCATCTCTATGCTGTTGATTCTCACCTTCCCTGAAATCTCTCACTGCCTTCAGGACGTTTGTACGTGTATGTCCCCCTGATGCTTTAAACTGAACATGTCCAAAACTGAACTCCTTATCTTCCCGCCTAAATCCTGCCCTCCCTGCCCTCTGTCTTTTCTTCACTGTAGACAATGCCACCAGCCTCCTTATCTATAAACCCATAACCTTGGTTTTGTCCTCTATTGGTGTGTCTAATTCCAACCACATATTCAGTCTGTCACCAACTTCTGACTTTTCTACCCTCACAACACTGCAAAAAGCTTCTCTTTCCTCTCCCTCAAACTGCTATCATATGAATCTGAGCACTCATCCTATCCTGCTTTGACCCCTGCATCTGCCTCCTTGCTGAATCCTGGCATTCTGTCTCTCCCCATTCCAGTCCATGTTTCATTCTGTTGAATGGATCATTTCTCAACAAAAATGTTCAGTCAATGTCTCTGGGACTCCTCAAGTACCTCCAATGGCTTCCCATCCATATCTGAATCAAAGAGAAACTTCTCACAATTGTCTTTAAACCACTCAATCAGCTCACCCCACTGATCTACTACAGACCAGCCCACATACTTTGCTCCACTAATGCCAGGTTACTCACAATCTTGTCTGCCTCATTGCCATCTCTTTTCCCACCTTAGCCTGGAACTCCACCACTCTCCCCAGTTTCAAATAACTATTAGGGTCACATCTCCCACAAGAGGGCTTCCCCAGCTAAGCCCTCTTCTCCCCGGCTCATTCTCTCTTCTGCATCATCTATGTACTTTTAGACTGTGAGCCCACTGTTGGGTACGGACTGTCTGTATATGTTGCCAACTTGTACTTCCCAAGTGCTTAGTACAGTGCTCTGCACACAGTAAGTGTTCAATAAATACGATTGATGATGTACTTGAATCTGTGACTATTGGGCACTTGATATTCACCCCACACCAACCCCACAGCATTAGTGTACAAATCTTTAAATTATACATTATAAATTATTTATTTCTAGTAATGTCTGTCTTACCATCTAGGCTGTAAGCCTACTGTGGGCAAGGAATGTGTCTTTCATAATTCATAACAATGCAAAATACAACAATTGCGCTCTCCCAAGTGCTGAGCGTGTGCTTTTCACGTAGTAAACACTCAATTAATACCATTGATTGATATGTGCTAAGCACTCCACTAAGTGCTGGGGTACATACAATACAATCAGGTCATTCCCAGCTCTGTTCCTCATCAAGCTTATAGACTAAGTAGAAGGGAGAATGATATTTCCTCATTTTACAGATGAGGAAATTGAGAGGCACAGAGAAGTTAAGTGACTGGTCCAAGGTTACACAGCAGGCACAGAGCTGGGATTAGAATCTAGGTCCTCTGACTCCTAGGCTTATGCTCATTTTAACTAGGCAAATAAATCACAAATAAATATATATATAAATATACAAAAAAACACATATATATGCATACATTGACATATGTGTCTGTGTGTGTGCATATATATATGTGTGTGTGTGTGTGTGTACACATTATGTATATATAATTACATATTTGTACGCAAAAGTGCTGAGGATAGGAATAAAATACCTAAGTGCTAAGGGTGGGTGTTGGGTTGATGCCACTGGAAAATTGGAACTTAATCAGGGAAGGTTTTTGAGGATGGGGAGAGCAGTGAACTGCTGAATTTTGCTGGAGAGGGATTTTCAGGCTGTGAAAACAGCATGAGAGAAGGATTAGAGGTGGGAGAACTGATGGTAAAATCCTAGTAGAAAGAGAGGTTCAGAGGAAAGAAGACTGTGAGCTGAGGAGTAGCAGGTAAAGTTTGTTGGAGATCCTTAAAGACAATGCAAAGGAGTTTCTTCATGATGAAGAGGGAGATGGGGAACCGTTGGGGATTTTTAGAAGCATGGAGAAAAATGTGCTAAGCTACAGTCTATCACCAAATCCTGCCGATTTTTCCTCTGCAACATTTCCTGAATCTGCCCCTTCCTCTCCATCTACACTGCCACCATGCTAGTCTGAGTACGTCATATCCTGATTTGAATTCTGCTTCAGCTTCCTTGCAGACCATTTTCCCTCTAGTCTCTCCCCTCTCACTCGGCTGTCCAGATCACCTAGCTAAAGCGTTGTGCTGCACACATCTCCCCACTCCTCAAACATCTCCTATTGTCATCCAGTTCTTTCCATAACAAGCAGAATTTGCTGGCCATTGGATTTACGGTACTTGGTCAGCTCTTTCCTCTCTATTTACCTTTGTACCTCTTCTATCACACCCTGGCTCACATGCATCACTCCTCTGAAGCTACACTACTAACTAAGCCTCCTTTTAATCTGTCTTCCTTACAACTTCTTGCTCATACCCTCCCTTCTGGCTGAAACTCCTTCCCTCAGTGCTATTCCAGAAGCTGACAATTCATCCATTGTGTTCTTGTATGAGTGTGCCTACTCACATTCACACTTCACACCTACACAACACATGAATCACACACAGCACAAACCACAGTGTATATACACATTCACTTGTAAACATCACACTCATATGCCACAGCCATACATACACTGTGCACACACACATCACGCCACCCCCACAGTACAAACGCACACACACCATATCCAGTTTGCCTGAACAAATCAGTCAACTGCTTTATAGGAGATTAGCACTATATAGAGGCTGCTTTTTAAATTTCTTAATAAAAAGTGGCCCCATTTGAGTGTCTAAAATGGGTCATCTCACACATAGGTTGCTTTACCTATGTCTAAATACATTTGACATATTATTTCCAGAAGTCTGTATTGGATATGTTAAAAAATAAAAATCAGAACTATACATTTTTTTTTACTCTTTCTATTAATTTTTATTTCACACCAGCTCCATGAACCAGAGGTGGCAGATCTTTAGAGCAGGCCTAAAATGAACCTTAGGAGACTCCAACTGCACCCTAATTATCACTTTATTCCAAGAGTTTCCTTATCACTGCATTCTTGCTGCCAATTTCTTCTCAAGCTATTTGTTTTCTCCACTGTAACATTAGCCCATCATTAGCCTTCCTTTTGTCATGGTTCACCAATGTTTCCCCCTGCTGTGTTGTTACCCAGAGGCACAAATTAATCCCTTCCTTCCAGCTACAATACACTGGGGCCTCTAATTGTGCTTCTCTGTCCAAAGAGCAGTGGACATTTTGGATCAGTGCCAAGGAAGAAACTATTAGAGAGCCATGTCTCAGTGGCATTGTCATTGGATATTGTTTCAGCATCTGACTCCATACTCCAGATTTCTAATCTCAGAGCTGTGGGGACAGATTTTCAGTGCAGCTTCCAATAAACGAGTCAAACCCCCATCCATTTTTACCTATAACTCTTGGTGGATTGGGGAGATACAGCTGAAAGAACATTAAGACAGTACATTAAATGAAAAAAACCTCAAAGGTCACCCAGTTTGGATTAATTGTATAAACAGCTTTCATTCTCTATTTCTCCTACCCACTGTCCTTCAGATTCTGCTGCTCAACTGACTCTCATACATAGTCTGGCCTCTCATACATATTCTGGCATGAAGATCCAAAATCTGAATTGTCATTCTCTTCCACCATGCCATGGGAGCTTTGTGTGGTCCAGAAAGAAATCCAAAATTAAATGGAGATTTTAACTTCCGGGAAATGGGGTCTCATTACTTACATAGCAGAACAATGAGGGCAGAAATTCTTATATCCTTAAGTCACTGTGTTGCTAATGACTCTCACTGTGAAAATGGAGAAATGAAAAACTGCTTCTAATGGATGAATTTCTTGAGATTTGAACTCACTTCTTCTAGAAAGGTGATTAATGTTGGGAAAAGCTTGACTATTTCGATCCCATTGTTTCAGAAAAGGCTAAATGTATTGTGGTCACATCCATAGGACAGTCAGTCTACCTTTGATTACAAGGTTACAATGGTTAGAAGGACAACATGTGAATCAAGCACAAATTCCAATAGCCTGGTCCCTGTTGGAAAGGAGAAGATTGTGGTCGTCTACTTCCAAATCAGTTTTTCCTCAACTAGCTCACCACCAAGTGCCCTGATTGACTCTAAAACTCCTATGCAGTGATTGGTGAGAAGGACTGAATCATGGAAGGACTGAATCAGGAGAGGAAATGGAAGGATCAAGCTCTAGAGGTTTAAAAAGGACAAAGAATAGGGGGAGTAGAGAAGAAGTAGGAGTAAGAATATACAGCAAAGGAGGAGAGGTAAAATGTAGAGGTTGGAGCTGTCTTGTGTCCACGTCAGGGATTTCCTTTGTACAATCATTTTTCATTTTGGCTAATACAAATGCTTCTCTGCTATGTTCTCTAAGTCATATGCCAAATTTTCTTTGTTTCTTTTCTATAGTTCATCCAGGGACCCTAAATGAATTAACTTTAACTGGCCCCGCATGAGTTGAAGGGTGTAGAAGTAGATTCAACATCCCTGCCCTCACTTTTAATACCCCACAGTGCTCTAGCAGAGGAAGAAACAGAGAAGCCCACAGGTATTGACTTGATGTGTTATAATGTAACCAGCAACCATCACAAATTAGTTCAGAACTATAATTGCAGCTTTGTTTTTTTGTGGTATAATGTAATTGCATTTTCTACTAGAAGGTCAATTCCTTTACTTTTGAGATGCATAAAACAATTTTAAATGGTGTTTTATTTTAATTTAATAGACTGATCTGTTTGCCTACTAACTTTACTTGGAGGAATAGAGCCAAAAATGTGTTACCTACAATCAAGTGAATACAAAGTGGCAGAATCTGGAAATGTAGCTGATTTCTGCTTGCTTGAAAGGCTACTGAACCTGGGATGATTTAAATGAGTTTTCTACAGTCTGATGGATGTGCATTTTGAGTTTCTTCATTGCAGAGGAAGATTCGGCAGAAAGTCTGACTCATTGCCAGTTCATCTGAAGGGAGGTTTTTTGAAATGAGATAATGGAATGTTTATATAGATCAACTCTAGACAACTGGAAATGGGCAGCGATATGCTTAGTGATGGGTTACAAAATTATTGTTCAGGCTGACAGTTTCTTGGGGAAATGACTTAGGAAACAGTTATTTTTGGCTCTTTGCCTTGACCAGAAAACCAATCAATCAATCAATCAATTATATTTATTGAGTGCTTATGAGCACTGTACCAGGTGCTTGGGTGAGTACAATAAAATAGTATATAGACATGATCCCTGTCCACAAGGATCTTACAGTCTAGAGGGAGAGGTGGATAGTCAAATAAATTACAAATAGGGGAAGTGTGGATATGTTCAAAAATGCTGTACAGGTGGGAGTGGGAGAAGCCCTAGGGGGTAAGCTCCTTATGCCCTGGGAATGTGTCGACCAATTCTGTTATATTTCACTCTCCCAAGCAATTAGTATGGTGCTTAATACATGTGATTGATTGATTGATTGATTGATTATCAATTGCTTGAGAGATGCAGATACAAATGCAGAGGCGACAGAAGGGGAATGGGAAGGGAAAATGTTGGCTTTGTCAGGGAAGGCCTTTGGAGGAGATGAAATTTTAGTAGTGCTTTAAAGGTGGGGAGAGAAATGGATAGTCAGATGTGAAGGGGGAGGGAGTTCCATGCCAGCGGAAGGATGAGGGAAAGGGTTTGGCAGTGAAACAAGTAAGACAAGGGAACAGTGAATATGCTGGCATTAGAGAGAGAATTGAGAAGGTTGATTTGCACTTGGGTTTGGCTTCCATTTTGTCTAAAGTTGGAGCTTTTACCAGAAACTATTTTGCCTCAATCCAGCAGAACGAAAAGCTTCTTCAGGTCTCCACTTTTTATTTCAACTTACACCTCCAGTTTCATATCTTGGAGCTGTACCCTGTTCCTAAAGGATGCTATTTCAGCAGGCAGACTCAAACTACAATATTTAGATTGCTTGGCAAAAACACCTCACTGGAAGAGACATTAACATTTCACAAATATTTGAATAACTTTTGGCACCTGCATATACGAATGTAAATTTAAAACCCATCACTGATCTGAAAAAAAAAAAGCAGAATTCTGATGGCTTTTGCAGCAAATTCATTTTCAATTAAAAAAAACTGTAGCAATCAAATGCGTTAAGTATGTGCTACTCCAGTAATATGCACTGTTTATTAATGGCTCACCTGGATGTTAAATACTCTAACAGGGATTGGAAAGACGCAGGATTTCATTAATTTGGGAAGTCCGCATGTAGAAAGACACATTTATTCAAGTATTGGTCTATGTCATAGGTGGAGAAAGTATCCAACAGTATAAAAAATACCCTGACAGCTTAGATAAAATAGTGGATTTCATTGTAAGCAGTAGGCAAAACCAAATACAAGAGGTATATGTGGCAAAATCATATTAAGAATGTAACACATCACAAAATGCCAAATTCCTCCTAAACCCAAATCTCTCCTATTTTTTGATGCACAAATATTTCACTACTTCAAGATGCTGCAATAGCATACCCAGACTCCCTGTTGGTGACCGATTGAGATACCATCAGACTGACTTCTTCTTCTGCAAGACTGACAGCAGGTTTATTAAATTTAACATTCTTACTTTACCAGGGAGGCCAAAAAAAAAAAAAAGAATATATGGATATTTAATTTTCAAGCAGGGAACTATGTGGACCTAAAAACCTGAAAACTATTTTGAAATACCATTTTAGAGGCTGTAGAGCCAAACAACACCACACACACACAAGTATACGACCACACAAAACCTAGAAATAACAATAATAATAATAATGGCAAGAATGGTGGAATTTTGTACCAGATACTGGGCATGACACCCTGTCCTCAAAAATCTCTAGTGGTTGTGTATCAACCTCTGTTTCCTGCAAAAACTCCTCACTATCGACTTCAAAACTCTCCATCACCTTGCCGCCTCCTACCTCACCTTCCTTCTCACCTTCTACAGCCCAGCCCACACACTCCACTCCTCTGGAGCTAACCTTCTCACTGTGTCTCGTTCTCGCCTGTCCCGCCGTCGACCCCTCGCCCATGCCCTGCCTCTTGACTGGAATGCCCTCCCTCCTCAAATCCTCCAAGCTACCACACTTCCCCCCTTCAAAGTCCTATTGAAAGCTCACATCCTCCAGGAGGCCATCCTAGACTGAGCTCCCCATTTCCTCTGCTCCTCCTCCCATCCCCATCACCCTGACTTGCTCCCTCTGCTCTACCCCCTTCCCACCCCACGTCACTTGTGCATACATGTACATATTTATTATATTATGTATTTTAATAATGATCTGCATACATCTATAATTCTATTTATTTATATTGATGCTATTGATGCCTGTTTACTTGTTTTGATGTCTGTCTCCCCACTTCTAGACTGTGAGCCCGTTGTTGGGCAAGGATTGTCTCTGTTGCTGAATTGTACTTTCCAAGCGCTTAGTAGAGTGCTCTGCACACAGTAAGCTCTCAATAAATATGATTGAATGAATGAATGTAGATGCAAGATGATTACATTGGACACAGTCCCTGTCCCATATGAGGCTCGCAGTCTAAATAATGGCTGTGTAAAAGAGGTCTTCATATGGGAAAAAAAAAGAAAGAAATCATCCTTTCCAAAAGCAATGGAAAGTTTTCCTGAGAGAGAATAAGAACAGCAGGTCAGGTGCAAACATAAAATTAAGCTATTTAAACAAGAGTCTGAAGAACATCTTTAAAAAGATGGTAAAGATAATAATAAAACATTCTTCAAATACATCAAAAGCCTGCACCTGGCTAGGCAGTCAGAGGGGCCTCTTCGTGATGGTGGTTGTAGAGTGCCTTTGGGGATGAGAAGGACATGCTTCTCAGTGAATTGTTTATTGTGGTTTTTACTGAGGAAGATTTTTGAGCCATTCTTCATGTGTACATTGCTTTTCATTGTAGTGAGGCCAGATAATTTGGATCCAATTACATACATACATACATACATTACATACTCTTTTTGCAAATGATCTCAAAGAGAGGTTTACAGATCACCCTAAGTTATTACAAGTGGTGAAATGCCACGTAGATGTGGATACATTGTCAAGAAAATCGCATAAAGCTGAATGAGTGGGCTGAAAAGTGACAGATGTCTTTTGGTGTGAGCAAGAGGAAGAAAATTAATCTAGGGAAAAATAATCCAAATTAAAGCATCATTGTGGTGGGGTCAATGCTATTGATGACAAATCAGGAAAGGCCTGAGTCATTACTGTTTTTCATATCATCCATCGACCGAATGATCTAATACAAAGAGCTGGGGATGGGGAGTCAGAAGACCCAGATTCTAGTCCTGGTTTAACTACTGGCATGACATCTGTAACCTTGGGCTAATCATTTAGTCTCACAGGACCTCAGTTTCCTAATCTGTAAATTGCGAATACGATGCCTACCCTCCCTACCTCTTAGTGTATCCTATGTGGGACAAGGGCTGTGTCTGCCCCTAATTTGCCTGTATCTACTCCAGCAGTTAGTATACAGTGAGGGTTTAATACCAATACCATAATTATTATTAATAGTTATTAATGCCTAATCATCAGAATTAGAACAGAACACAAAACAGAAGTGCAGTCTGTACTTCTTTATAAGACCTTATACCTACCCCTGGGATACTGTGATTGCTGCACCTTAGAAGCATATAATAGAATTACAGCATTTCTAGAAAAGGAAGAATCATTTCTTTACCCAGCAGGAGGCAAGCACATACTGTCCATTTCCCCATAAAGTGGGGTGGCTGAAAATCTCAGCAGTTCAAGAAAAGTCTGGATACATTCATGGACAAGACCTACTTAATAAGATATTAGAGGGAAAGTTAGAGATGGAGAAAGAGAACCTTTGGGGTAATGGATGGTTCATCCTCAACCATGATGATGGATGTCCAAGCAGGCACATGTTTCTTCCAAGTCCAAAGTGATGAGGCTTTTGGAGCCAGAGTCTTGGACTGGAAAAAGTTAACCCATGAAGGCATCACTTAAGTTCTTAATTAAGCTTATTTGGGGCAGGGATCACGTCTGTTGGATCTATTGTACTCTCCCAACTGCTTAGTAAGAGCTCAATAACTACCACCGTGCTGGACTGATTTGGTAACAATAGTTTCCCTTAGTGGTACCTGCTGAAACCTCTCAAAATTCCAGGCTGCGTCTCCAAGGGGCAAGTTATTTTTGAAGACATTTTAAAGAAGAATCTCATTAATGCCTAGCTCAGCCCAGAGCAACACTCTTCGTGACAAGCATGGAGCTATTATTGTTCTTCTTCCACATCCAAGCCAGCTGTGTGGTCTGGCCGAATGACCATATTTTGGCTTTTTGTCCCTCCCATCTGGACACCCCCACTCCACTGCTGCCCTGGCAATCCTTGGCCTGTTTCCAGAAAAGAGGAGAGCACACGGATGCCGATTCATCCTTCCAGGACCCCACCAGCTCAACTTGATATTTTTCAACCCGACTGTGACACTAGGTATTAGTTGCAAATTAGCCTATCAGCTGGCTAGCAAGTCAGGCACCATTAATAGACAGGAATAATGTGTGAAATTATTTTCCATCTGCCTTGAGGCTTGCACCTTAGATCTAAGCTTAGATATGTACTAGGGAAAACCCTCTCTATCAGAATTGGATACATGTATGGACTAACTATTGTTTCAGCAAACAATTGTTCTGATTATTCTTGCAAATAGGAGGTGCTAACATGGATACTAGAAACTAAATAAAACAGACTATATGATACTAGAAATAAAATAAAATGAACTATATGATTTGTTCCTTGGTAAGGGATTCGGTCTGAATAACTGGAAGCATTTGGATGAGCTGTCCTTGGATTTAGAATATAGATGTACAAATAGACTTTCTTTTAACTTTACTCTGCCCTTTAAAATGCCTTAAGCTTTGAATGAGTGCCTTCATTGTTGATTCATAACCTGCATCTCCTAGGCAAGCTTCACTGCCTACAAAATAGGAAGGGATTTGGAAATTAAACTGTTTAGTAAACAAAGTTGTCCAAAGGGAAATCATTAGGAAAATCTGATCCACTGAATGTGCTCAGTGGAAAGCAAAATAGTTCTGCTGCAGCCAGGGCACCCTGAGAAGAATCACAGGGGAGGAGACAGGACAATTAAGAACTTTTCTAAAATGTCTATCCTGAAGTTAAGCACTTTTTTCGGGGGGGGAGAGGGGAGGGGCACCCCTGCTTCTCTGAAAAACGTGTTTTAAAACCTGGCAAGAAGATGTCAGAGAGGTTTCTCTTAAGACTGTTGTGATGTAGACCTGACAGCATGTGTTGGATCGGAATCACTCTCCAATGGACTGGAGTCAAGGCACTTGGGCTTACATGTCTTTTTCCAACAGCAATTTAATGGTCCATCTGCTCAATTTAAGGAGGCGATACTTTGTTCAAAATGGAGTTTTTCTGTAATGAGGCTAACAGTGTTTTTATATTTTTTCACATATAAAATCATTTTGAGAAGTTGGCAATCAATACTGGTGCCCAGGTACTTGAAGATGCAATGAGCAAGGCTTTTCCAGCTCCATCCTTTGCTCATGCTGTTCCTCAATCAATCAATTAATGACATTTATTGTGTGCTTACTATGTGCAGAACAATCTATTAAGCATTGAGGAGCGTAAACTATGACAGTTGGTAGACATGTTTGCTGCCCACAGTGAGCTTACAGTCTTCCTCCACCTGAAATTAATACCCTGCCTGATCTCAGCCATCCTATCCTTGATGCCTTCCTAAAACCCCACCTCCTCCAGGAGGTACTCCCCAATTAATTCCCAGCACCCCAGGCATGCCACCCTTTAATGTATATTAGAATCATTTTTA
This sequence comes from Tachyglossus aculeatus, assembly GCF_015852505.1. Lineage (NCBI taxonomy): Eukaryota > Metazoa > Chordata > Mammalia > Monotremata > Tachyglossidae > Tachyglossus > Tachyglossus aculeatus. The sequence goes on along the minus strand of NC_052068.1, from coordinate 72,492,643 downwards.
GCATTAATATTATCCATTTGTATTAATTTACAAATATTTATTCATGTATGTATCTTTCCATGCTCCTGCTAACCAAAGTTGTATCATAGTTCATCCTTTTTCCTACTCTCAACACTTGAAAATAAGTTGTTTCTGCTTCATTAGGTCGTAAGCGCCTTCAAGGTGGGATCACCACTTTTGATCCTGTGTTTTCTCCCAAGTGTTCAGTAGGATGTTCTCCATGCAGTAGGTACTCAGTACAGAGCAATGCACACAGAAGGAGCAGGGGCACAATAGTTGACATCCAATAAATACTATTGATTAATGATTGACAAGAACACCCTGCTGACTGTGAGAGATAGATTTAGAGACAAACTCTCAGTTGCTCCTGGAAGGAATGGGAGGGCAATCCTGTGTGTACCCTCCCCCTTTCCCAGGCTAGTAAAGAGACTCATTAACTTCCAACTCAAAGATTCCCTTTCTTTAATCCTTAGGGCCCTGAATCACTGTGGCCACAGTGCTCTTCTTTAAAGAGAGCATGTTCTCTTCCCACAAGACCTGGTCTTCTTTTAGCCAGCAAGTTGCATCAGATCAGTTTGTTCCTTCCTTCCATTAACTTCCACAAGGCACCCTCTGAGAGCTGACAGACAGAAAGAGAGACATTTGAGTAAAGAACCAAAAGAGAGAAAACAAGGGATGAGAAGAATCCTATGGAACGGGCAAGTTGGTATTCTCTGCAAAAATATGGAGTGCCATACCTCTCCTCTAGAGAGGTCACGTGAACTGGAAAAGATCTAATCTAATGTCTCCAGCCTCAAGCACTTACAGTTTTACTCTTCACAGAAGGTTTCAACTAGACCTTCCACGGAGACGAGAGCATAAAGTTGAAAACCTCCATCCAATTGGCAAGCAGTAAGAATCAATTTAAATTTGTTCATATTTGGTTACTTTTTGGGCCCAAGTCAAATGACACATTCATGGAAATTTGGCACTTCTCTTCTTCATCTTCATGTAATTTAAAATACATGGTTTCAAAAATACAAGCCTGCTCACTGACCTCCCTGCCCCCTGTCTCTCATACTTCACTCTGCTGCCCAGATCATTTTTAAAAAACCCACTCAGTCCATGTCTCTCCTCTCCTCAAAATACTCAAATGGTTGCTCACCCACCTCTGTAACGATCAATCAATCAATGGTATTTATTAAAGGCTTACTGTGTGCAGAGCATTGAACCAAGTGCTTGGGAGAGTACAATACAACTCCTTACTTTAAGTGCTTAAAAGCACTTACTTGAGTGCTTTAAGGTACTCAATCAGCTTTCCCTCTTCTACTTACCTCACTGACTTCCTACAACAGCCCAATCTGCACACTTCACTCCTCCAACATCAACCTACTCACTATACCTCAATCTCATCTTTTAACTGTTGATTTATTGCATACATCCTCCCTCTGGCTGGAGCTCTTTCCACATTCATATCTGAGAGACCACCATTTCCCCATCTTGAAAGCCCTACTCAATTCACAGCTCCTCCAAGAGACATTTCTTCATTGTCTGCCCTTCTGCATCCTTTCCCCTACTTGCCCTCCCCTCTGCTTCACTTATACACTTGGATCTGTAATCCTTGATTTGCTGCCCACTCCCACAGGACTTTTGTATATATTCTTCTGTAATTTGTTTTAACGCCTGTAAGCTCCTTGTGGACAGGGTTCTTGACTACCTAAATCTATTGTATTGAACTGTCCCAAGCACTAATTACAATACTATGCCCATAGTTAGTACACAATACATATTAGACTATTTGATTCTGAGATTTCAGTACTGAAAAACAGCCTGGTCTGGGAGACTGAATAATAATAATTATTCATTCATTCATTCATTCAATCATATTTTTTATTGAGCACTTACTGTGTGCAGAGCACTGTACTAAACGCTTGGGAAGTACAAGTTGGCAACATCTAGAGACGGTCCCTACCAAACAACGGTCTCACAGTCTAGAAGGGGGAGACAGACAACAAAACCAAACATGTGGACAGGTGTCAAGTCATCAGAATAAATACAAATAAAGTTAGATGCACATCATTAACAAAATAAATAGAATAGCAAATATGTACAAGTAAAATAGAGTACTCAATCTGTACAAACATATATACAAGTGCTGTGGGGAGGGGAAGGAGGTAGGGTGGGGGGATGGGGAGGAGGAGAGAAAAAAGGGGGCTCAGTCTGGGATTATGGTATTTACTAAGTGCTTACTATGTGTCACGAAGTCCCTGCCCCATAGAGGGCTCACAGTCTTAATCCTCATTTTACAGATGAGGTAACTGAGGCACAGAGAAGTTAAGTGACTTGTCCAAGGCCACAAGTGGCAGAGCCGGGATTAGAACCCATGACCTTCTGAACTCCAGTCCCAGGCTCTATCCACTACATTCATTCATTCACTCAATTGTATTTATTGAGCGTTTACTGTGTGCAGAGCACTATACCAAGTGCTTGGGAAGTATATTGGCAAAATATAGTGATGGTCCCTACCCAACAGCGGGCTCACACCATATGGCTTGCAGCCAGCCTTATATAACATCCATAACCTGGGTATTCCTCTTTGCTTTTACGACCACTGAGTTGAACTCCCCCCAAATATCAACTATTTAGGAGTCCTTCTTCTTGATGGATGGATCACAATGCTAAGCATGATGCAGATAACATAAACTACACCGTTCTTGCCCGTAAAAGAATATGGGTATGCAATGAAGAAGATGCTGCTGAGGGAGCAATTTCAGCTGGGTGCATGTAGCAAAATGACATCCCCTTCCATCCTATAGGTGCATAAGCATAACAGTTCTCTAGTTTCTTGGTCACCCAGGTGGATCAATGTGATCCTAAATAAGGGTGGACCTGCCAAAAGAGGCTTCTCTCCAAGATAGTAATAATAATGGTATTTGTTAAGTGCTTACTATGTGCAAAGCACTGTTTTAATCTCTGGGGGGGATACAAGGTAATCAGGTTGTCCCACGTCGGGCTCACGATCTCAATCCCCATTTTACAGATGAGGTAACTGAGGCACAGAGAAATTAAGTGAGTTGCCCAAAGTCACACAGCTGATAAGTGGCAGAGCTGGGGTTCTAGAACCCATGATCTGCATGGCTCAGTGGAAAGAGCATGGGCTTGGGAATCAGAGGTCACACCTGAAGCTCAAAGTCTAAATAGGAGGGAAAACAGGTATTGAATATCCATTTTTCAGTTGAGGAAACTGGGGCTCAGAGAAGTTAAGTGACTTGCCCAAGGTCACACCGAAGGCAAGTGGGAGAGCTGGGATTAGAACCCAGGCTGTGTTTTCCCACTACATCGTGTTGCTTCCCTTTATATTAGACTGCTTTTGGGGGGTTCATGTATAAGGGGGTGAGAGAGAGAGAGAGAGAGAGAGAGAGAGAGAGAGAGAGAGAGAGAGAGAGAGGTAAGGGAAGGAGAGAGTGGATTGCTACTCTCAGTGGGGATGGGGCTTGAGGAGTGGAAGGAGGGGTTTGTATAATCCATTAATATGCTCTCTCTCCTGATCCACCTGTTCCTCAACTTGTATTGTGAGATGTTGGACCAAGAAACTGCGTGCAGCTTGTGGTCATGGAACAAAAGTTCTCATCTACTTCCAAAGCCATGGCTTAGTGTGACGGGTATAATATGGTTAAAGATTAGAATCAGCTGAATTTGTCACTCAAACACACTTCAAAAGCATCACATCTATCACACACTCAGTTGACATGTCAAGATCTAGACACTGTGTATGAATTCTTATACATATACATGACTGAGAGTCATATTAGGTAGCTTATCATTAATATTATTATCATTATTATTACTGTATTTGTTAAGCACTTACCATGTGGCAACCAATGCTTTAAGTACGTGGTATATACATGTTAATTCGGTTGGATGCACATGTACATAAGTGTGTATATATTTATACATACATGTATATATATTTATATATATCTAGTATGTTTTATTTTATAGTCTATTTTAGTATTTAATTTAATTAACTTGAAGTTGATTCCCTGAAGGAAGTGTCATATCAGTACTACCTAACATAATCATGTCCATCTTCAGTGACCTTCCCATCTAAAGATTACAGATGGATGGAGACTCCTATCAGGAACAGAAGATGAGCCTTAATCCTGAGAATCTAAAATAATAATAATAATGGCATTTGTTAAATGCTTATTATGTGCAAAGCACTGTTCTAAGCACTGGAGGGGATACTAGGTGATCAGGTTGTCCCACGTGGGGCTCACAGTCTAAATCCCCATTTTACAGATGAGTTAACTGAGGCTCAGAGAAATTAAGTGACTTGCCCAAAGTCACACAGGTGATAAGTGGGAGAGCCAGGATTAGAACCCATGACCTCTGACTCTCAAGCCCATGCTCTTTCCACAGAGCCACACTGCTTCTCTACAGAGAATTGAATATAGTCCTAGTGGCTTGTTCAAAGTCTCTCACATTTTCTCACATTTCCCTGCCAGTTATTTACCCATTGGCGAATGGAGCGCATCTAATGAGTAAGCAGGCAGGGGCACAACTCAAGGTAAGGGACATGTGTAATTTTTGCGCACGTTAGCCAGCTCCAGGCAGAACTAGGACTAGAATCCAGATTTTCTATTTCCCAGGCCAGTGCTCTATTCACTGCCAAGGTTGCACAGACGGCAGGGATACTGAAACGAAAAGAAAATTCATATTGTGAAATACGATAACAGCCCTATATCACAGCATTATTAAATGCAGTGCAACTTCACTCTGAAAGAGGCAGAAAGGTCAGCGTGGTAGACTCTCCCTAGGACTGTAGCAAAGTCTCTGGGGATTAGATGGTCCTGCTCTTCCCAGAACCAATCAACAGGACACCAACAGTTCCTTCCCTGCAGCCAACAGATCGGGCATGGGATAGTTGGGGGTTATCCAGCCCATAGCCCCCATCTTCTTCCTCCTCAGAGGATGGAGCGCCATGGTCCCACACCACCTGCCTCGACTTTGAGATAACTTGAGCCACCGCGTACTGTGGGGTGTTCATTGCAGAGGCCTACCTTAGCCCAAGACCCTGAGCAGCAGATTTAAATGTCTCCCCTCCACAGCTCATTTTTTTTCAGGTTAATTTTTAAGCAGTTATTAGGTACCACACACTGTACCAAGCAGTGGAGTAGAAACAAGTCATTGTCCCCCATTGGGCTCACAGTCTTAATCCTCATTTTACAGATGATGGCATTTGTTAAGCACTTACTATGTGCAAAGCACTGTTCTAAGCACGCGGGAAGATACAAGGTGATCAGGTTGTCCCACATGGGGCTCACAGTCTTAATCCCCATTTTACAGATGAGAGAACTGAGGCACAGAGAAGTTAAGTGACTTGCCCAAGATCACACAGCTGACAATCGGCAGAGCTGGGGTTAATCAATCTTTCAATCAATGACATTTATTAAGTGCTTACTATGTGCAGAGCACTATACTAAGTGGTTGGCAAGGTGCAGTGTAACAATTACCAGACATGTTCACTGCCCATAATGAGTGTACAGTCTAGAGGGGGAGACAGTCCTTAATATAAATGAATAAGTAATTAATAATAATAATGGCATTTATTAAGCGCTTACTATGTGCAGACCACTGTTCTAAGCGCTGGGGAGGTACAAGGTGATCAGGTTGTCCCGCGGGGGGCTCACAGTCTTAATCCCCATTTTACAGATGAGGGAACTGAGGCCCAGAGAAGTGAAGTGACTTGCCCAAAGTCACACAGCTGAAAATTGGCAGAGCCAGGATTTGAACCCATGACCTCTGACTCCAAAGCCCGTGCTCTTTCCACTGAGCCACGCTGCTTCTAAATTAATAGTATTTAATGGGCACTTCCTATGTGCAGAGCACTGTACTAAGCACTTGGGAGAGTAAAATGCAACAAATTTAAAGATGTGTACATAAGTGCTGTGAGGTTGGGAGTGGTTGGAATCCAGGTCCTTTAACTCTCAGGCCCGTGCTCTTTCCACTACGCCACACTGCTTCTCTAGGAGAGCCAGCTATTGCTCTTGAGCTTTAGGATGTTAACCTGGGTATAGGCCACTGCTGACTGTCAGGTTGTAGGACATTTTACGGCACCTTAATTATATCCTTTTCCTCATGGTCTTTTGCTCACTTTAGCATCACGATGGATTCCCTCCAACGAAGTAACAAAATAAAACTGGAAAATGTATTACAGGTTCACACTGAATAAACAGGTGTCACAATATCACAAGATATTGTAAAGCAAGATACATATTTCTTGAAAAGCTTAAGCACAGCTCCACTGATGTAGAAAAGGAACCTGCATTATAATTTAAAATGTTTTTCATGACAAGGGCAATGAGCAGACCTCTCAGGAAAATCATTGGCTTGTGAATAGATCTGTAGCAAATTGCTTAAATTATCTTTGGGTGGCGGAAAATATCATCAGCTGGAATGCTTCCGTGTTTACCTTAGAAAAGCAATGATGAACTTGAGATATATTTAACATTTTCATCCTGTTATTGCTTACTTGCAACTTGCAGATATTATGCCGCATCTCTCCAGCAAGGGACCCCAAAGCCTAAATTTGCTCCCTGAAGCAGCAGCCCAGCTTTCTTTGAAAATGTCTCTAGCTACAAATACAGAGCTTTCTTGGTAGCTTTTCACCCAGTGTCATGGGGGGAAGATGGGTGCACAAGCCGAAAGGCAAATTCCTAATTGACATCATCAGCATCATAACTACACTAGATCGCATTCTTCCAGATTAGCCAGCTGCTCTCTTGGAAATGGCACCCCAGTGGTCGGGAAGAAATAACGAACCTCATAAAGTGCTTTATATCCACGATGAGCAGAATCTCTCTGAAAATCTGACGGAGAAAATCTATCAAGGAGCTTAATATGTATTCAGTTTGCTCTTGAAAACCTACCTCTGTTGAATCCTGATGTTCAGAACTGGCTTTATGCCTCACCCTAGACTAAGTCTTCCAGACACACTGTACCTCTACATACAGGCAACAGTTCTGCTGCTGCTGCTGATAATAATAATAATAATAATAATAATAATAATAATAATAATAATAATAATAATAATAATAATAATAATTGTAGTATTTTAAAGTGCTCACTACATGCCAGGCACTTTATTCATTCATTCAATTGTATTTATTGAGCGCTTATTGTGTGCACAGCACACTAAGCACTTGGAAAGTACAATTCGGCAACAAATAGAGACAGTCCCTACCCAACAACGGGCTCACAGTCTAGAAGGGGGAGACAGACAACAAAACAAAACAAACAGGCATCAGTAGCATCAACATAGATAAAGAGAAATATAGATATATACACATCATTAATATAATAAATAGAATAATAAATATGTACATATATAGACAAGTGCTGTGGGGCGGGGAGGGGAGTAGAGCAGAGGGAAGTCTGGGAAGGCCTCATTAAGCACTGGGGTGTATACAAGCAAATTGAGTTGGATACAGTTGGTGCTTGTTAAGCAGCTTTACCTATTTGCCAACATGTTTACCAACCCTATTGTATTTTACTCTCCCAAATACTCAGTACAATACTTTGCACTCAATAAATACCATTCATGATGAAGCACTGAACAAGGTAATCAGGTTGGACCCGGTCTCTGTTTCTCACGGGGCTAACAGTCTAAACTGGAGGAAGACAGGTACTTAATTCTCATTTTACAGATGAGAAACTGCAGCACAGAAGGGTTAGGTGACTTGTCCAAGATCACATAGCAACCAAGTGGCAGAGCCAAGAGCAGAACCCAGTTGCCCTGACTCCCAGGGCTGTGCTCCTTTCACAAGTCCAATCTGCTTCATAAAAGGAAGCACCTTCATGAGGTGGTTGCATTATTCTAATGTCAAAGGTGTGGATGTTTGATTCTAAGATTCGGAAAGGCAGCTTAGACCACAATGGGAGTAGGAAAGGCAGCTAAGATAGACCACAAGGGAAGTTGAATTGTAGCAGGCCGTGGTCACCTAAAACTATTCAGTAGGAACTGAAAAGGAAGACACCCCTGAATCCCAGCGTGGATCCTTTTTGCTTTTCCCAGGCCTTGCTCTGTCGTCTTTCAGTCAAAGAAGCTCCTCTGGTGCCATGTCTGTTGGAAACCTTTACCTCTCCCGTAGTCATTCCTGGCAGCCCCATATTTCCAATGCTCCAAGGAGCTTTGTGATAGCCCAGCAGCTTTCCAAAATCATCAGCTGCACTACTGATGGTCCCTCTTCCAAGGCCTAGAAAATCTATTCTGTGTTTGGGCTGGGGAAACCGCCAAGGCAAGTGTCAAGAGGATAGGTGAGACACATTACTTGAAAGCTTGAATTTGACCTCCAAACACTTCTGGTCCATTTAAATCCTACTAAGTCTTAACTTTCAAGAGGTACTGCATCTCTGACTGATGCAAAAGAGTGGCCCTGTTTTGCTTTGTTTTATGGTATTTGTTAATAGCTTACTATCTGTCAGGCCCCCCTCTCAGGATGACACCTGGAGAGTTTCCAATACTCTACCAGTCTCAACTACAGGAGGGAGGGTCAAGCAGAGGCATACCTATTCCATTCCTAGCTTGGGCAGAGGCTAGTGGGGGGAAGGCAATCTGCTACAAGTCAAAACTCACCCGTGCTGGTCAGCAGCAGCATGGGAGAGAGTCGAGGGCAGAGACTCAAGTTTACTGCGTGAAAGGAGGCAATGGTAAATCACTTCCCGAATTTTTACCAAGAAAACTCTATTGAGGCACTACCAGAACGACTGCAGATGAAAGTGGGGGGCTCAGGGAGAGATGTGTCTGTGGTGTTGCTATGGGTCAGAGATGACTTGATGGCATAACACAAGATGTGTCAAACACTGGTCTAAGCTCTGGGGTACATAGACTGTGAGCTTGCTGTGGTCGAGTTGTCACTGTTTATTGTTGTATTGTACTTTCCCAAGCACTTGGTATACTGCTCTGCACACAGTAAGCGCTTAATAAATATGATTGAACGAATGAATAAGTGAATGAATGAATGAATGAATGAATGAATGAATGAATGAATGAATGAAAGTTGGTTAGGTTGGACACAGCCCCTGTCCCAAGTGGGGCTCCCAGTCTAAGTGGCCTTTCTGCCCACGCTCCATTTTGCTCATCCTGCCATTTTTTGAATATTTCTCTCTCAGGCTGGTGCTAGCATTTGTTTTTCACTGCCTATTTTAATATTTTTCTTTTCAACTAGTAAAATCACAGGTTTCTGCAATGTGATCATGAAAAAGTCACTTGGAAAATACATTAAAGAGTTGCAAACTCAGGTGAAGGATCATTACGAGGTAAAGTATAACAGTAATGATAATAATAATAATAGTAATAATACTACTAGATGATGGCATTTATTAAGCACTTACTATATGCAAAGCACTGTTTTAAGCGCTGGGGTGGATACAAGGTGATTAGGTTGTCCCACATGGGGCTCACAGCCTTCATCCCCATTTTACAGATGAGGTAACTGAGGTCCAGAGAAGTTAAGTGACTTGCCCAAAGTCACACAGCTGACAATTGGCGGAGCCAGAATTTGAACCCATGACCTCTGACTCCAAAGCCTGGGCTCTTTTTCCACTGAGCCACGCTGCTTCTCTAAAATTTTTGTTGAAATAACATCCAAAGGCTGTCAATGGCAAGTTAAGTTTGCTAACTTTTCTTATTCAAACAGTCTTGAAAAACAACAGAATGGGATACAACAGCTCATGGTAGTATCATGATAAAGCTTTCATTACTAATAATGTTTATTGAATGCTTACTCTTTGCCATGCATTGTACTTCTTACTTGGTTGGGAGGTGTGTCTATGAAGTGTTTTAGGCAGCTAATTGCATTTCAAATGAGGGGATTTCTTAAGACTCATAAATTGACTAAATAAAAGCCAGCTCTGCTGACAGAGTACCTTCCAAGCAACCTGAACCACCTCAATAGTACATGGGAGTAAGCCTCGCTCAGTGAGAGAACACTTGGGTCAAGGCACTGAGTAGTGCTTAAGTATGAAAGATTGAAATCTGTGCTTCTCCCCCTCATCAGGACAGTTCAAATGCTTATAATTCTGTAATGGACAAAAGCAAGATGAATTTGGGGAGTTAGCTTTAGCTTTGAAAACCAAAACTTGCCTGAAGCACTGGTACTCATAAACTCTGCCTCATGTTGGGTGGAGTTGGGCCAAGGACAGGGAGAAAAGAATGAGCTATGCTTCTGGCTATTGCCTTTCTGGAGTAGTCATATGTATATCCACCCTTCTCCTCTGTCTCTGTCCCTTCTGAATCTTTGCATGCCTCACCTCCATCATATATTTAAAGTTATGCCAACAACCACTTTCTGCCCTGCCCGCCACAAGCGAGCATAAAAAGGGGATTTATGACACTAAAGAAAAAAAGACTGCAGAATAAATAGAGGGGTTACCAATTACACTTCAGAAATTGGTGACAAGTAGCAGACTCAGAGAGTTGGGAAGGAGGCAAGTAGAGTTGTATGTTATTATGTTATTTTCAAGGAAGATATTGTAAATGATCATCTTCAATTTGGAATGGTCTTAGTTTAAGATCAAGGTGATTAGGAGGATCAATAGACTAACCGAATGCATTTTTACTTAAACTGTAGCCCACTGTGGGAGAAGGACTCTGTCCATATGATTATCGACCTCAGTGATTAGAACAGTGCTTAACACATAGTAGGCACTTAATAAATATCATCATCATCTGCAAAATATCTTGTGCTTCATGATAATAATAATTTCTTACTATTATTATGAAATATTCCTTTGTGGATTACTCCTAAGGACCCCTGAATATCTCAACCATTTTAAAAGAACAAAGCACACAGATGGGGCATACCATTTTTATGTTAAAATAGAAAATACAAAATAAAACAAATAAAAGAGAACGTGCCACAGAAAACCGATATTCTTTAGAAGAGCATATGAAAGGGAGAGTTGGAATTGATTAAAGTGAGATTTTGATTCCTCATTTAAACACCCTTCCCCAGCTGGATCTAAGTCAATACTATTTTTCTATTAACTATTCCATAAGGGGCAAAATGCGCTTGAAGAAATTGCTTCTCAAATCACCATCTTATTTAGTAACTAAATTATATTTTGAGTCTTGGCTGATGTGAGACCCAAATCATTTTAGCAGCGTAAGATAATAAGGGAGGTGAAAAGAATGTGTGTAATTTGTTCAGGCAAGAATAGATTATGTACTATGATCTGATGCACAACCATTGTGTCCCCCAACTTTTCTTTTGCTCAATTCATCAGGCATATTTAACCCTGATTAGCTAAACTGTGATCTAGGGTAACTAAATTAAACCATATTTTCAGTGATTGACCATCTCTTCTCTGGAGACACTTTGGCAAGATGAGAGGAGAATGTCAGTTCAGATGGAGATGCACTATTCTAAGGATGAAGCTCACACTGCAGCTATCCGAACAGGATAATAATGATAATGACGATGGCATTTGTTAAGCGCTTACTATGTGCCAAGTACTGTTCTGAGTGCTGGGGTAGATAGAAGGTACTCAGGCTGCCCCACATAAGGCTCACAGTCTTAATCCCCATTTTACAGATGAGGTAACTGATGTACAGAGAAGTTAAGTGACTTGCCCAAAGTCACACAGCTGAGTAGTGGTGGAGCCGGGATTAGAATCCATGACCTCTGACTCCCAAGTCCGTGCTCTTTCCACTAAGCCACGATACTGGAAACCTGCGTATTCTCAATGCCTCTCTGGCTGGCTGTCTCTCTGTCTCTCACTGCCTCTCTCTCTCTCTCCAATCTATAAATTAGTCACTGAAGACAAACATTTACATCACAATAACTTCTCTTCATTAAAACATAAATTAGAGGGTTGTATTTTTCAAGTTCTGCTCAGATCATTTTATTTATATTATTTGTTAAGTACTCACTGTTCTAAGTGCTAGGGTAGACACAATTTAATTAGGTCAGACACATTACCTGTCCCGCATGGGGCTCTCGATCTAGGCAGGAGAGAGAACAGTTAGTGCATCCCCATTTAACAGTTGAGGAAACAAAGGCACAGAAAAGTGAAGTGATTTGCCCGGGTCACACAACAAGCAATTGTTAGAGCAATTGGCAGAGCTGGGATTGTAAACCCAGGTCTTCCGACTCCTAAGATGATGCTCTTTCCACTAGGCCATGCTGTTTCTGTAGAAGGAGGCAATTAAAGACTTGTCTTGTCTAATGCTGTCGAACTGTCACTGACCCATAATGAAGCCATGAGCACATTTCTCCCAGCACACCCCACCTCCATCTGCAATCGTTCTGATAGTGTATCTTTAGAGTTTTCTTGGTAAAACTATGGAAATCATGTGCCATCGCCTCCTTTCGCACAGTAAACTTGAGTCTATGCCCTCGACTCTCTCTCTTGCTGCTGCCGCCCAACACAGGTGAGTTTTGACTTATAGAAGATTGCCTTCCGCTTGCTAGTCACTCCCCAAGCTAGGAATGGAATGGATATGCCTCTGCTTGACTCTCCCTCCCTCAGTCGAGACTGGTAGAGTACTGGAAACTCTCCTGTTGTGACCCTGAGAGGGGAAGCCTCACGCTTAGCACAGTGCTCTGCACACAGTAAGCACTCAATAAATACAATTGAATAAATGAATGAATGTAGGAACTGATTATCCCTGATTATCTTGTTTTTACCCCAGCGTTTAGTACAGAGCCACACATAGAAAGCACTTAACAAAACCACACTGTTATTATTATTATTATTAGCCCCACGTGGGGCTCACAGTCTCAATCCTCATTTTACAATGAAGTAACTGAGGCACAGAGAAGTTAAGTGACTTGCCCAAAGTCACACAGGAGACAAAGTGTCAGAGCAGGGATTTGACCTTCTGACTCTTAGGCCCATGCTCTATCCACTATGCCATGCTGCTTCCCTAAAAATAATGGTATTTGTTAAGCGCTTACTATGTGTCAGGCACCATACTAAGTACTGGTGGGGATACAAGCTGATTAGGTTAGACACAGTCTCTGTCCCACATGGGACTCACAGTCTTAATCCCCTTTTACCATTGAGGAAACCGAGGCACAGAGAAGATAAATGACTTGCCCAAGGTCACACAGCCTACACATGGTGGAACTAGGATTAGAACCCAGATCCTTCTGACTCCCAGGCCTGTGCTCTATCCACTAGCCCATGCTGCTTCTCTTGCAGTCTGATAAAATAAAGTGGGATAGGATCAGTGCTTGGATTAACATGGCAGCAGTTTGGTTGGAGAGGAAATGGTGTTTTTTTAACAATTGTGTGAAAATTGAAGCCTTCAAGATATACCTAAAACCTTCAAGGTAAAGCAAGGCCTCCAGGACCCACCCTGTGCATCACGCTTTGGAGCTAGCATGATCCATAGGATCTCTAGAAATGGCTGAGCAAGAAATCCAACCAAAACTGAAGAACAGAAGCCGTATCTTGGTCCCAGAAAGAGCAGAGAGTGACAGAATGTCCTCCACTGCTAAATGTTCTTATCTCAGCCTGATCTGGGATTAGGTTACAGAACCAGAACAATGAGCTTCTTAGCTAATTAGAGAATCCACAACTCCCATAATGACTAAACTATGCTCTTATGAAACAGGACTCTGGGGTCAGGTCCAATGTTGGGAAAGCCAATGTCCAGGTAAATATCAATCTGATTATCATCACTCTGTCACAGTGTCATGAGTAGCAACTCTCTCTGGCTACCCAACCATGGATGTTGGAGCAAAGCCGTCAGGACTCTTTTCCAACAACTTTGTTCTCCATGTGGGATTGATCCACTAGCTCTTAAATTGCCGAATCTTTCCTGCTGCCAACTGTAATTAGTTAAAGACTCCTAAGGTAGCAACTGCAGGATACAAATCACTTGGTGACCTTACTAAACAGTGAGGAAAAAAACCCGTAAAGTTTTATGATATTTCTGGTGAGAAAAATGTCCTCATTTTCCATGCTCCATGACTCAGAATAATTAATTTAATCTTGGTGCCACAGGAGGGGAGGGGGGTGGGAACAAATGATTGCTGGAGCATTCCCAATCAAAAGGAAAAACAAAGGAGATTGCTAAAAATGAAATGTCAGGTGGGCCATGATTTTCTGTTGCTAGTTTGGTTCCTAGAGGGTACAAAATCAGACCAAAACTGCCATCTTATTTCCACTTGTCTCAGATTGGTTTCTTTTAAATAGCAGTAGTCTGGACTGAACAAAACTAATTACACTGAAACTTGACCAATATTGGCTAATTGACTTCACTTAAATAGGCTGCCTATTGGAAAATATTTACCAACCTCAGCAGGGGTTTCATGCAGTCCAGTTGAATTCACAGGCAGGTGAACATATAACATCCTTCATCACCTCTAGGACACACCTAAGACTCCTTTAGGATAATAAAACGATTAAAGCTCAGAGTGACCCCCTAAAGGCTTAGATGAATGAGCACTAATTGTTCTAGAATTAACCTGGTCCCTTCATGAGACTTTGGTTTCCTTCAAAGCATATTTTGTAGGTGCTAGAAAATTACTCAAAGCTGGCTGCTGTATACTGGTTACTAAATTGATGATGTAAAGACATTCAAATAAGCACAGACTTAGCAGTGCATTTATCTAGGCATTCAAAAGTCAGCTTCCTTAAGTGTATTTCTGAGCACTGCGAGTACTAACCATGTTCATTGCGTTCCCTCCATTTTTACTGAGGCCCACTTTGTTTCTCCCTACCTCTTTTTTTACCACAATCTTTTCTACAGAGTGGTTGGTTCTTCCCAGAGGAGCATGTTTTATAGGGATCTCCTCTGTCTCACCCTCAGACACTCTGAAACAAAGGGAGGTAATTCGTCATCAGGAATTTACCGGCAGTGTTTGTGGGATCCAGTCAAGGTCTCGATCACAAAGCATTCTCCGTCGTTCAAACAGTATGCAAGATCCTTGTCTTTGCACGGCTTAAAGTGCTCTGAACGCTCGGTGGAATATGTAGTCGTCTCTGTCAACAGAAGACATCAGAAAGGAGAAATGAGGTCATCGTTTCATCAGAAAGAAGCAATACAGGCCCCACAAGCTGTTGTTTAAATGTGTGCGATGGGGAAAACTGACAGTATAAAAGGTCATCAGTCCCTAAGGTGTTTTGAAGCCAACGATAATCCTGACAATTCACTGAGAACATGAAGTAAAGTGAAATATGGCCGTTTTACTCAACTGTCATATTTCTAAATTTAAGTTTAATAATTGGTTTCAACCTAGAGTATCTCCAGTTTAAAGAACTTAGTAGCAGTAAAAACTGAATTATATGGCAGTAAAGCTTTCCAAATTTGCTTTCTTTAATTTAGATTTTAACAAATATGTTGCATGGAAAATAGAAGCATCCTTCTCTTTTCTTTATTGCTACCAAGTGTTATTAAACATCTGATCAATGAATAGTGTAACCACACTCTGGAAATCTATGTAAATTCCTGGTTTGGTTTTTTTTTTTTTTAGCTGCAGCTGTAATTGGCTAATAGCAGAACCAATTATTCCTTCACTGTTTCTCTCTTTATTGTGTCATTAAAATGCAAATGCTGCAAAATACTAAAACAAGGTTTCCTTGTGAAGAATGGTTAGTTTAAACAGTTAACACCACGAAAGAGCTGTATTTTATTGTTTCATCTAAGAAAAATGAATTTACTGTCCAGCATTGACAGCATTTCTTCAGATCTTTTCTCTTTGAACATGGCTGAGTTTAAAGTAGGTCGAAGTCAACTTTCCAACATGAAATAGACATATTTATGTGTTATTTATGGAACTGAGACTTTTTTTCTTTTACATTGGAGCCAACGCCAGTACTAACTGGAGTACAGCTACTCATAAATTATCAGGTGAATAAAAAAGAAATCAAAGGTGAATAAAATATTCTGCATTTCCAAGCTAACTCTTTTCCTCACCAACGAAATTAAAATGACTGAAATATTTACAGTGTTCATATGAATCTTCAAACAGTAAATGTATTTCAGACCAGATTAAATCACATATTATTCAGGGCTAATAAAAGAGAATGTCAGTGTTTATTCAAATCATTAAATACTTGCTAAGTAAAACTCTCACCCAAGGAAAGGCATATTGGAATCTCATGTAAGGAAAACTGATATTTTGCTTCAGAGACCATTCATTCATTCATTCAATCATATTTATTGACCACTTACTGTGTACAGAGCACTGTACTAAGCGCTTGGGAAGTACAAGTTGGCAACATATAGAGATGGTCCCTACCCAACAGTGGGCTCACAGTCTAGAAGGGGGAGACAGACAACAAAAGAAAACATATTAACAAAATAAAATAAATAGAATAAATATGTACAAAAAATAAATAGAGTAATAAATACGTACAAACATATACACATATATACAGGTGCTGTGGGGAGGGGAAGGAGGTAAGGCGGGGGGATGGGGAAGGGGAGGAGAGGGAGAGGAAGGAGGGGGCTCAATCTGGGAAGACCTCCTGGAGGAGGTGAGCTCTCAGTAGGGCGTTGAAGGGAGGAAGAGAACTAGCTTGGCGGATGAGCGGAGGGAGGTCATTCCAGGCCAGGGGGATGATGTGGGCCGGGGGTTGACAGCGGGACAGGCAAGAATGAGGCACAGTGAGGAGATTAGTGGCAGAGGAGCAGAGGGTGCGGGCTGGGCTGCAGAAGGAGAGAAGGGAGATGAGGTAGGAGGGGGCGAGGTGATGGAGAGCCTCGAAGCCAAGGGTGAGGAGTTTTTGCCTGATGCGTAGGTTGATTGGTAGACACCAGAGATTTTTGAGGAGGGGAGTAACATGCCCAGAGCATTTCTGCACAAAGACAATCCAGGCAGCGGCATGAAGTATGGATTGAAGTGGGGAGAGACAGGAGGATGGGAGATCAGAGACGAGGCTGATGCAGTAATCCAGTCGGGATAGGATGAGTAATTGAATGAGCAGGGTAGCGGTTTGGATGGAGAGGAAAGGGCAGATCTTGGCAATGTTGTGGAGGTGAGACCGGCAGGTTTTGATGATGGATTGGATGTGAGGGGTGAACGAGAGAACGGAGTCAAGGATGACACCAAGGTTGCGGGCTTGTGAAACGGGAAGGATGGAAGTGCCGTCAACAGTGATGGGAAAGTCAGGGAGAGGGCAGGGTTTGGGAGAGAAGATAAGGAGTTCAGTCTTGGACATGTTGAGTTTTAGATGGCGGGCAGACATCCAGATAGAGATGTCCTGAAGGCAGAAGGAGATGCGAGTCTGGAGGGATGGGGAGAGAGCAGGGACAGAGATGTAGATTTGGGTATCATCAGCATAGAGATGATAGTTGAATCCATGGGAGCGAATGAGTTCACCAAGGGAGTGAGCATAGATAGAGAACAGAAGGGGACCAAGGACTGACCCTTGAGGAACCCCTACAGTAAGGGGATGGGAGGTGGAGGAGGAGCCCACAAAAGATACTGAGAATGAACAGCCAGAGAGATAAGAGGAGAACCAGGAGAGGACAGAGTCTGTGAAGCCAAGGTTGGATAGTGTGTTGAGAAGAAGGGGGTGATTCACAGTGTCCAAGGCAGCTGAGAGGTCGAGAAGGATTAGGATAGAGTATGAGCAATTGGATTTGGCAAGTAGGTCGTCATTGGTGACCTTTGAGAGGGCAGTTTCCGTGGAATGTAGGGGACAGAAGCCAGATTGGAGGGGGTCGAGGAGACAGTTGGCATTGAGGAATTCGAGGCAGCACGTGTAGACGACTCATTCAAGGAGTTTGGAAAGGAATGGTAGGAGAGAGATAGGGCGATAACTAGAAGGTGAGGTGGGGTCAAGAGAGGGTTTTTTTAGTATAGGAGAGACATGGGCATGTTTTAAGGCAGAGGGGAAGGAACCAGTGGAGAGTGAGAGGTTGAAAATGGAAGTTAAGGAGGGGAGAAGGGATGGAGCAAGAGATTTCATGAAATGAGAGGGAATAGGGTCAGAAGCACAGGTGGCCAGAGTAGCACTTGAGAGGAGGGAGATCTCCTCTGAGGATACTGCTGGGAAGGATGGGAGAGTAGTAGAGAGCGTTGAGAGCCGGGGTGTTGGAGAAGCAGGGGGAAGAGACTTTGGGGAGCTCAGACCTGATGGATTTAATTTTATTAGTGAAGTAGGAGGCCAGATCGTTGGGGGTGAGGGAAAGAGGAGGGGGAGGAACCAGAGGCCTGAGAAGGGAGTTAAATCTATGGAAGAGCTGACAAGTATGATGGCCATGGGTATCAATAAGGGAGGAGAAATAGTTTTGTCTGGCAGAGGAGACCAGTGCGAAGGCCTAATTTACATTTGTTAACCCACTCAATCAATCAATCATAGTTACTGAGAGCTTATTCTGTACAGAGAGCACTGTATTAAGCACTCGGGAGATACAGTACAACAGAATTACCATGCACATTCCCTTCTTATAGGGAGCTTACAGTCTAGTTTATAGATAAAACAACTTCTTTCTCTTTTCTCTAAGTCATTGTCATTTTAAGAAGGATTTTCCCATCTCTTGTTTAATATAATCAGGTATGCTAAAAGACAAGGAAACACTGAAAAACTGGAAGTGGTTTAAAGTTTGAATTTGGAAAACAGTTGGGTTTATTATCCAGAATGGGACATTTATGAATTTCACGCAAAATATCAACATGAGAAAATTAAGTGCTGAGGAGAATGAATAATTAAAAATAATGGACAATCATAATAATAATTGCAGTATTTCTCATGCACAAAGTATGTGCCAAGCATTTTACTAGGCTCTGGATACATACAAGATAATTGAGTTGGACTCAGTCCCTGCCCCTTATGGGGTTCCCATTTTTTTTTATAATGGCATTTATTAAGCGCTTACTATGTGCAAAGCACTGTTCTAAGTGCTGGGGGATACAAGGTGATCAGGTTGTCCCACGTGGGGCTCACAGTCTTAATCCCATTTTACAGATGAGGTAACTGAGGCACAGAGAAGTTAAGTGGCTTGCCCAAGGCCCCACAGCTGACAAGTGGTGGAGCCGGGATTTGAACCCATGACCTCTGACTCCAAAGCCCCATTCTAAAGGGGAGGGAAAACAGGTACTGAATCCTCATTTTTTAGATGATTAGATTGAGGCACAGGAAGGAACTTGTCCAACAATATGCAGCTGGCAAGTGGCTCAGGCAGGATTAGAATCCAGGTCCCCTGACCCACCCCCTGCATCAGCACCCCAGGCCGGTCCTCTTTCATTCAATCCTCATTCAATTGTATTTATTAAGCAGTTACTGTGTGCAGAGCACTATACTAAGCTCCTGGAGTGCAATGCAACAAGAAAAAGTAACATTCTCTGACCACACCAAGCTCACAGTCTAGAGGCGGGGAGACAGACATCAGTACACAAAAATAAAATTACATATATATACCTAAGTGCTGTAGGGCTAGGAGGGTGGAGAGAGTGAAGGGAGCAAGTCAGGGTGGCGCAGAAGGGAGTGGGAAATGAGGAAAAGTGGGGCTTAGTCTGGGAAGACTTCTTGGATGAGATGTGCCTTCAATAAGGCTTTGAGTGGGGGGACAGTAATTGTCTGTCAGATTTGAGGAGGGAGGGTGTTCCAGGCCAGAGGCAGGACATGGGTCAGGGGTTGGCTGGGGGGACAGGTGAGATCAAGGCACATTGTGAAGGTTAGCACTAGCAGAACAAAATATGCAAGTGAGATAAGTGCAGTGAGATAGGAGGGGGCAAGGTGATGGAGTGCTTTCAAGCCAATGGCAAGGAGTTGTTGTTTGATTTGGAGGTGGATGGGTAACCACTGGAAATTTTTGAGGAAGAGAGTGACTGATGACATGGCCTTTGCTCTTGTCAATAGGCCATGTATTTATATATTTATTTATATTAATGCCTTCCTACCCCTCTAGACCATAAGCTTGTTGTGGGCAGGGAACATGTCTACTAGATCTGTTGTACTGTATTCTCCCAAGCACTTAGTACAGGGCTCTGCACACAGTAAGCACTCAATAAGTATACGATTGATTGACTTATTGCAATGTAATTTCCCAGGTATCAGTTTCTGAGATTTTCTCAAAATCAAAAAATTCAGCTTTTGATATCCTTAACATTTTAGGAGGTGGTTTTAGTTTATTATCCATCTCTATTCAAATTGAATGTGCATTCCATAATGATGAAATGAATATGTGTTCTTTCCTAGAAAATGCATCTGAAATCTACTGTAGTGAATCTATCTTTAAACATACTCTTGCGACTTGAAGTGAAAATAAAAGCTCTGCAAAAGGGTTAACTCAGCCAGATGCAAAACATATTTAGGATTTTGACAAGAAAACTTTCCTTGGAAAGAAAGTCGCTTCATTTGAAACACAAGCTGCTGTCGGGTGCCTTCTAGACCTAGGGGTCTTGGCAAAGTATGTCGCACGTGCTGCCCTCAGCCATAGGATAGGCAGACTTCATGGGGCCGCCTGGGCAACCAGATGGTTGGCCTAAACCCTGGCACAATCCCAGTCTACCCCTCAAAGAATTCTTCCCCATTCCTCTCTTGTAGATGAAGCAAACTCTTCATTGCTCTGAATTTTAAAATGGCTCCATATGCTTCCCGATTATCATCACTGAATCCACATTCCATGAGATTAGCATCTTTCTAATTATCCTTGTCCAAATCAGGGTGTTTTCATCTAAACTTGGATTGGGCTTGCCCTACGCTCCTGTCTCTTGGGAGTTGTCAAGAGGAGTCAGTGTGTCCCTGAATCAGATTGGTTGCTGGTTTTTGCCCAGTGACCTTAGGGCATTTTGGATGCAGAAGAGGTCAGCGTTTACATGTACACCAAATGAGTCTCTCCCAGCAGTCAGGATCGTTTTATCACGCATGAGCTTAAACCAGGAAATTAGATATGAAATAAAACATACTTGACTGCTTCTCTGTCTGTTGCACTACATTAATTCACTGCCAGTTAGTTAACTTTTCCTCTAATTTCTTATTATCTGTTTATTGATATTCACTGGTCATTCCACAAAGACCATCTCAGTCATTAACACAACCTACAACATAGAAAGGGTGATTCTTAGCATTTAATCGGTGATCTTAACAGGTTACAAACTCAGAAGGCAATACAATGACAAACCAATTACAATCAATTAGTTTCCATCTGACAACTGTGGTCTCTAGAGTTGCCATACTGTACTACCAAATGCTATTTTATATTCTCTCTCACATGAACTCAGAGTCTAAACTAAATGTTTTTTCAAATATGAAAAAAGCCCTGCAGAAAAACATAGGCTGAATATGCACAGATATGGTTTCTGCGACCTGATTTAAGGACTATTCCCAAATAATTTCAAATATCACCCTGCTGCAAACCTCATATTCCGTGGTTGCAAATAAGGTCTCTGCAATAATGCAGCCCACTGGCTCCATGTTGAGAAACCAGACATTAGGTGAGGTTTTGAGAAATGAGGTTGTTTCAAAGGTGCCAGTAATTGTGATATTTTGTTAAATGCCTTATTATGTGCCAAGCCCTGCTGGGGTAGATACAAGATAATCTACAAGATAATAAAATACAAGCTAATCTCTAAACCACATGGGGTTTACAGTATAAGCAGGAGGGAGAACAGGTATTGGATCCCCATTTTGCAATGAGGGAAATGAGGCACAGAGAAGCAAAGTGACTTGCCCAAGGTTACACAGCAGGTACGTGGTGGACCCAGGATTAGAATCTAGGTCACTTAACTCCCAGGCCCATGCTTCTTCCACTAGGCTATGCTGCTTCTCTGAATAGAAATGAAAATGTGAGCAATCTAGATGGATACACTTTACACTGAGTTCCACAAAACCAAGACTTACAGTGGAGCCCCTACATGGGAAAAGGATCTGGGCAAATCCTATAGGTGAGAAACCTACCCTGTGGTAGAAAGGGAGGTCCAGAGCGTAGGTTCATTAATACCTCTAGTATAAAATGCATATTTAAAGTCGACAACTGGAAATTGGAATATTTTGGAGGAACTAGGGACTTAGAAGCAGAAATATACATTCCCAAGGTCTGATTTATCACAGTTACCTGAGGGATTTTGCCCTTCACAACAAAATCCTCGTTGAATATGATAGCTCACATCAGCATTGAACATGACACTGAGGCCTTGAGAGCAAAGATCCACAAACTCCAAGAATACAACAGAGTCAAGTCCAGCACCCTACACATCAAACCTCTGCTGGAAAACAACTGAATAAATAATGTTTATGTGACTCAATTATCTTCTCATCTCAAACCTCCCTTACATATTTCTTGTATGTCCTACACCACCTAAAAGAGAGAGGGGCAGGGAAGAGATGGCAGAGATGTTAGGCTTAGACTTTTTTTTCCCAAACGTGTTAGGCCCATCCTATGATTTCACATAAGCTGTCCTTACGTCTCATTATTTCATTTACCTTTAATTCATCCCTGTTGATCTGATGGAAAGAGAAGTGTTCTGAGAATCAGGAGAAGTGGGGTTTAGTTTTGGTTTTGCCTGTTGGGCAGTGCCACCAGTGGCAAAGCCTTCTGACTGAAGAACCATTTAGAGTATTCTGTGAAATGGGCAGAAGAGATTCTTCAAATAGCTGCTTAATGGAATGACACCTTTGGGATCATCGCCTCATGGTACTTCAGCCCTCAGTGGGTCTTGCATGTAAGAAAAAATCCCCAGGAAAATTTCAGGTGCACTTTGCAATTGTACTGCACTACTGACTGCTTACTTCCTCGATTCACTATGCCCCAGTGGGGACATTACTGGCCAAAAAGAGAGCATAAGTGTAGCACTGCACAAACTGCTAATAGTACAATCAGTTCCTCTGTGGGAATTTTCAGATCTTTGTTCTCAATAATAGAACTGCAGACTGTAAGTTCTAGACTGTAAGCTCACACTGGGCAGGGAACTCTATTGTATCACACTCCCCCAAGTGCAGTGCTCTGCACACAGTGAGCACTCAATAAATACCTTTGATTGATGGACTGATCAAGAGAGGACATCATCATCACTGCTAGTAAATAACAATGATTAAAAAATCCTCCTCTAGAAGACCCCGTGTGTGAAAGGTGAGAAGGATCAAAAGGTTCAGGTCTCCCCCATCTCCATTTTCCCTTTTCCCTCCTCAAGGAAATTACTGAAGATGGAGCTAGGAGCTAGATGAACAGAGAGTTCCTGTGAGAGCCTCCAAAGAAACATCAAAGACTTGATGAATGAGCCCATGTCCACCAGCCCAGCATTCTGTCTCTGATGACAGTGCCAGGATGCTGGGAGGAAACATAATAATAATAATGGTAATAATAATAATGGCATTTATTAAGCGTTACTATGTGCAAAGCACTGTTCTAAGCACTGGGGAGGTAACAGGGTGATCAGGATGTCCCACGGGGGGCTCACAGCCTTAATCCCCATTTTACAGATGAGGTAACTGGGGCACAGAGAAGTTAAGTGACTTGCCCAAAGTCACACAACTGGCAATTGGCAGAGCCGGGGTTTGAATCCATGACCTCTGACTCCAAAGCCCGTGCTCTTTCCAGTGAGCCACGCTGCTTCTCTATTATTAACCTCCTGGAAACCCACTCTCATGGCTAGAAAAGGACTATAAACCACCCCTAACTTTGACCCCTCACATCCAAGCTGTCACCAAAACCCGCCGGTCTCAGCTCCGCAACATTACCAAGATCCGCCCTTTCCTCTCCATCCAAAGCGCTATCCTGCTCGTTCAAGCTCTCATCCTATCCCATCTGGACTACTGCACCAGCCTTCTCTCTGATCTCCCATCCTTGTATCTCTCCCCACTTCAATCCATGCTTCATGCTGCTGTCCGGATTGTCTTTGTCCAGAAACGCTCTGGGCATGTTACTCTCCTCCTCAAAAATCTCTAGTGGCTACCAATCAATCTACGCATCAGGCAGAAACTCCTCACCTCGGCTTCAAAGCTCTCCATCGCCTCGCCCCCTCCTATCTCACCTCCCTTCTCTCCTTCGACAGCCCAGCCCGCACCCTCTGCTCCTCTGCTGCTAATCTCCTCACCGTGCCTCGTTCTCGCCTGTCCCACCATCGACCCCCGGCCCACGTCATCCCCCGGGACTGGAATGCCCTCCCTCTGCCCATCCACCAAGCTAGCTCTCTTCCTCCCTTCAAGGCCCTACTGAGAGCTCACCTCCTCCAGGAGGCCTTCCCAGACTGAGCCCCCTCCTTCCTCTCCCCTTCGTCTCCCTCTCCATTCCCCCATCTTACCTCCTTCCCTTCCCCACAGCACCTGTATATATGTGTATATGTTTGTACATATTTATTACTCCATTTATTAATTTTACTTGTACATATCTATTCTATTTATTCTATTTTGTTAGTATGTTTGGTTCTGTTCTCTGTCTCCCCCTTTTAGACTGTGAGCCCACTGTTGGGTAGGGACTGTCTCTATATGTTGCCAACTTGTACTTCCCAAGTGCTTAGTACAGTGCTCTGCATACAGTAAGCACTCAATAAATATGATTGATTGATTGATTGATTGACCTGAACTATTCTTTGGTTGATCCTCTAGATTGTAAGTGCCTCATGAGTGGGGAATGTATAATAATAATAATGGCATTTGTTAAGCACTTACTATGTGCCAAGCACTGTTCTAAGCACTGGAGTGGATACAAGGTGATCAGCTAGTCCCACACCGGGTTTACAGTCTTAATCCCTATTTTACAGATGAGGTAACTGAGGCACAGGGAAGTTAAGTGATTTGCCCAAAGTCACACAGCTGACAAGCAGCAGAGCTGGGATTAGAACCCATGTCCTCTGACTCCCAAACCTGTGCTCTTTCCACTGAGCCATGCTATATCGAATCTACCAACTCTGTTATAGTGTACTCTCCCAAGTGTTTAGCACAGTACTCTGCACACAGTGTTCAATAAATAGGATCGATTGATTCATTATCTATGAATGTATCAACTCTTCTTGGGCCTTTTAAAATCCTTCTAGGAAACCATCATGGATTGCATGGATCACTGTCCAAACTCCATCTTAATCTGGCTGATATTAAAGCACCTTGAGGACAAGGATCATGTTATTGATGTACACTGTGCTTCCAAACAAGAATAATTTTGGCATTTTTAAGTGCTTACTATGTGGCCAGCAGTCAATTAATAAATCAATCATATTTATTGAGCACTTACTACGTGCACAGCATTATACTAAGGGCTCGGGCTTTGAACATAAGTGCAGGGGGGCTAAGGGAGGGGTTAATAGAGGGTGCAAAATCCTACTGGAAAGGCCACACAGAAGGGAGTGAGTGAAGAGGAAATGAGCTTAGTCAGGGAAGGCCTCTTGAAGATCTGATTTCAAAAATATTTTTGAAGGTGTGGAGAGTGATAGTCTTTTGGATACAAAGAGGGAAGGAGGCCAGAGACAGACATGGGTGAGGGGTGGATCGCGAGAGAGACAAGATCAAGGTACAATGAGTAAATTAGCTTTAGAGGAGTGAAGCATGCCGGCTGGGTTGTAGAAGAAAATCAGGGAGGTAAGATAGGTGGGGACCATGTGATTGAGTACTTTAAAGCCAATGGTAAGGTGTTTCTGTTTGATGTAGAGAATCAGCACGGCTCAGTGGAAAGAGCATGGGCTTTGGAGTCACCGGTCATGGGTTCAAAACCTGGCTCCACCAATTATCAGCAGTGTGACTTCGGGTAAGTCCCTTCACTTCTCTGTGCTTCAGTTCCCTCATCTGGATAATGGGGATTAAGTCTGTGAGCCCCCCGTGGGACAACATGATCACCTTGTAACCTCCCCAGCCCTTAGAACAGTGCTTTGCACATAGTAAGCACTTAATAAATGCCATTAATATTATTGTTATTATGTAGAGGTAGATTGCAGGTGAAGGTTCTTGAAGAGTGCAAGCACATGAACTGGACATCAGAGTGAAATGTGGACT
Source organism: Tachyglossus aculeatus (assembly GCF_015852505.1). NCBI lineage: Eukaryota > Metazoa > Chordata > Mammalia > Monotremata > Tachyglossidae > Tachyglossus > Tachyglossus aculeatus. The sequence continues at coordinate 72,466,777 of NC_052068.1, read as the reverse complement.
GGAGTGGGAAGAGACAGGAGGCAGGGAGGTCACCAAGAAGGTTGATGCCGTAATTAAAGTGGGATAGGATAAGTGCTTGGATTAATGTAGTAGCAGTTTGGATGGAGAAAGTAGGGTGGATTTTAGTGATGTTGAGAAGGATTTGGTGACAGATTGAATATGTGATTTGAATCAGAAATGAGTCGAGAATAACGCCAAAGTTACAGGCTTGCGAGACAGGAAGAATGGTGGTACTGTCTGCAGTGATGGCAAGTTAGCACTGAACTTGGGGGAGGGACAACATAATTAGGTTGATCACAGTCCCTGTCCTACATGAGACTCGAAGGCTCAGAGGAAGGGAGAACAGGTGTTAAATGAGGCCCAGAGAAGTTAGGTTGCCCGATGTCACACAACAGACAAATGGTGAAATCAGGATTTGAATCCAGCTCCTCTGACTCTCAGACCTGTGTTCTTTTCACTAGGACATGCTACTTCCTAAATGTTTGCTTTCTCTCTTCTTCCTAATGACAATCAGTCTTCTGCTGGTCTTGTTGATTGCTGCCACAAATCGGATGGATGCTTTGAAGGAACAGAAAAAATGACTCCAAGATCTCTTTCCAGTCATGAAAGCTCAGGGTCCATCAACGTGCATTACATTGCACTTGCTCCCATTAGCACGAATCCATCTTGGGAATTGCAACGGTATCACCAGAAATGGCCCTTGCCTTTAAGGAACTTACACTCTAGTCTTAAATTTCATTTGACATTTTCATCAGATTTTAAATTGTCTCAAGAAAACTTGATTGCATAGCAGGACAGAAATTCACATAAGATGATGAAACACATACCATTTTTTTTTGTCCCAGGTAGTGGAATGAAGTATTGGAAGAATCAAGAGAAGATGACAAGGCCTTCACATTCCACTCTCATTTGTCTTAACAATATTTTGAAGACCTAATGTTGATAATTAAATATTTCCTGCTAATTTTCTATTTCAGAATATTACTTAAATTTGGTAAAAGTGTACTTCTGGGAGTAAGCGATTTTTTTGTTCATGATTTTGGTGATTCCACAAAATTATCGGATTGTCTTCTCTCAAATTCAAACTTATTTATAAGTTTGGAGACTAGACTTGATTTTTCGATTCCTTGCTGGAATCTCATCTGTAAAATATGTGTGAAATTCTAAAAGAGATTAAAAAGTTGGACATTAACCTGAAAAACTATGAGGGTCTTCCAAACATATCTACTGTTCAAAATAGAATCGAACAAAATCACCTGAAACAGAAAATATTTGGTAGTTTGAGAGTGTGCTCACTTAAACAATTTAGGATAAAGGACTGCTGTGTCCTTGAAATTTTAGCTTCGTGTGCTGATTTGAGCTAGCTCTCCATCCGTCGCCGGGAAAGAAGTGATGGCTACAAATAGAGTTATAAAATATTTAATAGGCAAGGAAAATTGTCTGAAGAACGCAGTGGCAGTTTGAAAGAAAAGCAGACCATTTCTCTGCTGGTAGAAGTCAAAGATCATTTTCCTCATTCTGTAAAAGATCAGAGGATTGTGCACATTCCTGGGACAGGAGAAACAGATCGTTTTCAGCATTGAACTTAAAAGTTCAACTGAGTCAAATGGCTGCTGGGAGAGCTAACGGATCATGCTTTATCACATGGCTAGCCATTCTGCTCAGAACCATGAAAGTGGCTGTTGTGAAATTTGCAGAATACAAGTGCTGTTTCAGGAGGCTAGAACTTTCAAAGGACTGCTTCCAGCTAGGTGAGATGCACCTATTTCAGAAGCAAAAGTTCAAATCAACGGAATAAATACATAATGCCTAGCAATCCAGATTCAGTTTGGCGATACCTGGACTTGGTACAAGCCCCAGATCCAGAGATAGACCCATGGCCAGGATCAATCCATCAATCAATCATATTTATTGAGCGCTTAATATGTGCAGTCACTTTACTAAGAACTTAGGAGAGTACAATAGAATTAACAGATATGTTCCCTGCCAGTAATGATCTTGCAGTCTAGAGCACTTGTCTAGGCCACTTGTCAGCTGTGTGACTTTGGGTAAGTCACTTAACTTCTCTGAGCCTCAGTTACCTCATCTGTAAAATGGGGATTAAGTCTGTGAGCCCCATGCAGGACAACCTGATCACCTTGTATCCCCTCCAGCACTTAGAACAGTGCTTTGCACATAGTAAGAGCTTAACAAATGCTATCATTTTTTTTGAGAGGGGAAGCACTAAAGTCCCACTGAGCATTGTCCTCCTAGCAGAAACAGTGGTCCCTCTGAGCAGAAATGAAAGTTGTCTATCTGATGGGCTCCAAAAGTATTCAGGATCATAAATTATATATATATATATATATTTTATATATATATATATATATATAATGGTATTTGTTAAGTGCTTACAATGTGCCAAGCACTGTTCTAAGCACTGGGGGAGATACAAAGTATTCAGGTTATCCCACGTGGGGCTCACAGTCTTAATTCCCATTTTACAGATGAGGTAACTGAGGTGCAGAGAAGTTAAGTGACTTACTCAAGGTCATACAGCTGACAAGTGGCACAGCGAGGATTGGAACCCATGACCTCTGACTCCCAAGGCTTGGGCTCTTTCTACTGAGCCACACTGCTTCTCTAAGTGGCTTTGCATAGTAAGCACCTAGCAAATGCCATAATAATAATAATGATACTGGTAAATATTGGATGGTAAATAGTGGATGGTAACCACCTCCCCATCCCCCCCGCCTCTCCCTCCCCATCCCCCTGCCTTACCTCCTTCCCCTCCCCACAGCATCTGTATATATGTATATATGTTTGTACGTATTTATTACTCTATTTTATTTGTACATATTAATTCTATTTATTTTATTTCATTAATATGCTTTGTTTTGTTGTCTGTCCCCCCCTTCTAGACTGTGAGCCCGCTGTTGGGTAGGGACCGTCTCTATATGTTGCCAACTTGTACTTCCCAAGTGCTTAGCACAGTGCTCTGCACACAGTAAGTGCTCAATAGATACAATTGAATGAATGAATGAAAAAATGATCCAGAACAAACACTACAGTCAACACAAGCTTCCCAGAGCATTTATGTACATACCCATATGTATTTTAATGTCTCTCCTCTGGATTATAAACTCCCTGTGGTCAGGGAATGGGCTACTGACTCTTTCTACCAACCACTTAGTACAATGCTCTGTACACAGTGAGTGGTCAATAAATAAATAATTGATTGACTGCATAGGGCAAGTAGCCCTGGTCCCGCTTCCTCCCACTCTCAGGCATTGGTGTGTTGCTACTCACCCTGTACAGGTGACAAAGGCTAGTACTGCAATCCTAACATTAGCACATGAATGACAGGTAGTGTTCTAGGATTTTTCTATGGCAATCAAACAATAGTTTTACCTTAATCCTTGTCAGGAGGCATTCAAGGCCTGTTCTGACTCAATCAATCAATAGTTTATACTGAGTGTCTTCTCTGTGCAGAGAAAGAGTTCGATAGAATTAATAGACATGATCCTTGTCTTCAAGAATCTTTAATCCAGCAGGGGAGACAGATACTAAAATAGATCACATTTTATGGAAGAACTTCTCATTATTTTCTTCAGAGCTCTCCATCAGCTTGCCCCCTCTTACCTCACCTCCCATCTCTCTTTCTACAGCCCAGCCCGCTCACTCTGCTCCTCTCCAACTAACTTTCTCACTGTGCCTCATTCTCGCCTGTCCCGCCATTGACCCCTGGCCCACGTCCTTCCCCTAGCCTGACATGTCCTCCCTCCGCACATCCGCCAAGCTAGCTCTCTTCCTCCCTTCAAAGCCCTACTGAGAGCTCACCTCCTCCAGGAGGCCTTCCCAGACTGAGCCCCCCTTTTCCTCTGCTCCTCCACCCCTCACAATCACCCCTCTCCCTGCCCCACAGCACTTGTGTACATATGCACATATTTTTTATTTCATTATTCTATTTTATTAATGATATGTATATATATGTAATTCTAATTATTCTATTTATTTGATTAAAGATATATACATATCTGTAATTCTATTTATTTACATTGATGCTATTGATGCCTGTCTACTTGTTTTGTGTTGTTTTGTTGTCTGTCTCCCCCCTTCTAGACTGTGAGCCCGTTGTTGGGTCGGGAGTATCTCTACTGCCGAATTGCACTTTCCAAGGGCTTAGTACAGTGCTCTGCACACAGTAAGCCCTCAATAAATGCAATTGAATGAATGAATGAAAGGGGTTATGGATAACAGTGCTTAAATAAGTCATAGGGCACGTGAGATATCATCATCATCAATCGTATTTATTGAGCGCTTACTATGTGCAGAGCACTGTACTAAGCGCTTGGGAAGTACAAATTGGCAACAAATATTGGAGATATGTACATAGTGGCTTTGGCACATGGTGAGTACACAAGTATGAAGATGGCATAGACGTGTGAGCCCGCTGTTGGGTAGGGACCATCTCTATAATGTTGCCAACTTGTACTTCCCAAGCGCTTAGTACAGTGCTCTGCACACAGTAAGTGCTCAATAAATACGATTGAATGAATGAATGATTGTTGAACTGGAAGACTGGGATATAATCTGGGAAGTCCCTGCTCTGTCACACACTGCCAAAAACCGCAGGGAGAGTCAGAACTGTTCCAAGGTTCAGATCAGCTGGCAACCTTGTATGATCACCAGATCCTGTTTTTCCTTTTTTTTAAAAAAATGGTATTTGTTAAGCACTCACTATCTGCCAGGCATTTTACTACGCACTGGGGTCAGTACAAGATAATCAGGTTGGAGAGAGTCCATGTCCCACATTCCCACATGGGGCTCACACACTTAGTCCCCATTTTACAGATGAGGTGATTGAGGCAGAGAGAAGCTAAGTGACTTGTTCAAGGTCACACAGCATAAAAATGGTGAAGCAAGGATTAGAACATAGGTCCTTTGACTCCCAGGCTTGTGCTATTTTCACTAGGCTACACTGATTTGCCCTTAGGAAACAGCTGTCAGTCAGACTAAAGCCAACCTCTCCTCCACCAATAACCTCACTTGCCACGCAAGCAACATGGTTGATACAGCGTGGGTCAGTGGAAAGAGCATGGGCTTTGGAGTCAGAGGTCATGGGTTCAAATCCCAGCACCGCCAATTGTCAGTTGTGTAACTTTGGGCGAGTCACTTAACTTCTCTGTGCCTCAGTTACCTCATCTGTAAAATGGAGATTAAGACTGTGAGCACCCTGTGGGACAACCTGATCACCTTGTAACCTCCCCAGCGCTTAGAACAGTGCTTTGCACATAGTAAGCGCTTAATAAATGTCATTATTATCTTTATTACCCTATAGATACCAACTGCCTAGGGGAGAGGACTAGCCACAAGCAGCCGCCCTTCTTTGTTGCAGGCCAGACCAATGGAAAATCACTAGGTAAAAGTTTAAGTGGAATCACTTTCTTCTCTTCAGTCCAATTTGTCTTGTCTTATGTCATCGAGTCATCTCCGACCCATAACGATGCCATGGACACATCTCTCCCAGAATGCCCCACCTCCATCTGCAATCATTCTGGTAGTGCATCCATAAAGTTTTCTTGGTAAAAATACAGAAGTAGTTTACCATTGCCTCCTTCCACACAGTAAAACTTGAGTCTCGCCCTCGACTCTCTCCCATGCTTCTGCTGCCCCAGCACAGGTGAACTTGTAGCAGATTGCCTTCCGCTCAGTAGCCAATTTCCAAGCTAGGAATGGAATGAGTAAGCTTCTGCTTGACCCTCCCCACTGTAGTTGGAACTGTTATAATACTGGAAACTCTCCAGGTGCAAACTGAGAGGGGATCAACCCAGTTTACAGACCAGTTTGTTCACCCCTATTGTCGTCACAAGTGGCAAAGCATGCCAAGACTGAAAATATTCTGGGATCCCTCTCTAAGAAATCTGCAGACTATAAGAAAGACCCAAACAATGGATAACTTTCCAAATTCTAAATTCACTCTGCAGTTCCCCAGTCACTAGTTTACAGGCTAATGCCAAGCATTCTCTCTTGGCTGAGCAGGAAGTGGAAAACCAGGCAGATCTGGTTCTAGGGCCCAATGTATAGGAACAGTAGGTGGCCCTGAGCCAGAAAATCAGGAATCACTGCCCCTGGCTTTCCCAATCCCCAGTGTGAGATGTTAGGGGTGGACACAGCTCTATTAAGAACCAAAAGTTTTTCTGAGTGCACAACTAATCCTATCATCAAGCTGAGGAGCATCCTAGTCCTACGATTTGGTGGGGCCCAAGATGGCCACTTAGTCTGTAAACTCCTTGAAAGAAGGGATTGTGTGTACCTTGCTAACCTCCTACTACTACCCACCCGCAAACTAGAGTCCCTCATCTCGTACTGTCTCATTCATTCAGTCATTCAATTGTATTTATTGAGCGCTTTCTGTGTGCAGAGCACTGTACTAAGCGCTTGGGAAGTACAAGTTGGCAACATATAGAGACAGTCCCTCTCACCTTCCCCTTGCCTACATCCTCCCTCTGACCTGAAACTTCCTCCTCTTCATATCAGACAGATGACCACTCCATGTAGCTTTGAAAGCCCTCCTAAAATTACATCTCCTCCAAAAGGCCTCCCAATTAACCCCTCACTTCCCCACCAAATTCACTCTCTCTCCTGCATTGCTGTTGAACTTGGGTCAGTATCCGTTAAACACTTTGATCCATACCCCACCCCTCAGCACTAATGTACATATCCTTATACTCTGCCATTTCACCTCTCTCTAATTTATTTTAAGGTCTGTCTCCCCTCACTAGACTATGAGGTTCCTGAGGACAGGGATTGTCTCTACCAACTTTACTGTACTGAATTTTTTTCAGTGCTTAGCACAGTGCTTTGAGTAAGAGTGGAAGCCCCATATGGGACGGGGACTCTGTCCAACCCAATTAACTTGTTTAACAAGTACCATTATTAGTATTAAACACTAAATGAATACCCACTGATTGATTCAAGTCAGGAACCTCTTCTTTGCATTTGATCTTTTGTGACCTTTGCATTTACATTATTCTTGATCTTCATTTCCCTAATCTCAATTTGGCGGGTAGGGGAAGCTGGCCACCTTGGATTTCTCCCAGCCTTGAGAAAAGGTGTTACAAAGAGCTTCAAATGGAATAAGGGGTGGTCTCCTGGAAGCTGAAGAGGACATGGAGGATCCTGAGACTGAGTTGGAGCAAATGCATTCTTGGGAGAATTTTCAAATCTGCTGGAGCGAATAATATGTTCTCAAATTATTTTTTTTAAAAGGCAAATGCTTTGTGGCCTGGACCTCATCTTAACGAAACAGGAAGAGCTGAGACACATGGTTTTGTAAAATTGCTCCGCTATATTAAAATGGGGGTGACATTAATCCAGAGTAAAGAAATGATTAAATAGGGTTTTATCCTTGTGCAGAGAATAATGTCAACTGAATGCATAGGTAAGATTGTATGCAGGCAGGAGTGAAAACACAGATGGCAACTCACGATCTACGACCATGAAGACAGCAAACAACCCGAAAACAGACAGTCAAAGTCAGAGGGGCAGCTCGTATCTTATCTCACGAGTCACATAGCATGTTCACACCAAACAACTAGAGAAGTAGGTCAAGGAACTTGCTGAATAAAAATGCAGGAAATAAATAATGCAATTTTAACCCTGAACTGGCTTAAAATTCCAAGATGGGCAGTCTTAAGAACTATTTATTCACCAGAACATCTATCATTTTGACATTCTCATGGTCTAGGGATGTACAATCAGCCTATGAAACATTTACATTAATCTCAAAATGCTTTCATACACAACACCCCATACATCATTTACTTTAATACTTTTTTTAATCTCACTTTCTGTTACACTTCTTAGTACCTTTTTGAGACCAGCCATCAGAATCCCAAACTGAAAAGTACTGTCTTGTCTCCTGGCTGTGGGGCCATGAGAGAACAAAAGGACCTTCTCTAGTGGTTTTATCAGGGGCAATAAGTGTGTTGGTGGAATTGGCTTCTCATGAATTATTAGACCTGGGTTGGGGGATTCTCTGGAGGGGGTAGAGGACTGATCTTGGCCAAGCTTCCAATTAATTAATTCCAGGTCAAAAGATTTCTTTGCTCCCTACTGCCCATCCAGACCTTCTGCCCCCACTGTTTTTCTTTTTCTATCTTCTTTTACTTCCTCCTCCCTATCACCAATTTTCTCATTTTCATCCAGTTGGGCATCTTCCCAGCCATCTACATGCTAGTTCCTTCCATGGGCTGAGCCTCCAGTCGAAATAGACTGGGCAGTAACCACCAGTGTAGTAAGTAGCAAAGATATAAACAGGTCCTGAGACCAAAGTTCATGTTCATCCTCAACAGCAGATGGTAACTTTGGGATAAGATGCTGAGGACTCTCACTCAGATCATCTATTTCATCAACACTCACTGTATTTCAACCCACTCATAGCCACCCTGCAATGTATGCTGTTGGTCACTACGTAGGGTTCTGCCAATTTAGGGGAGCAATTCGTAACACCCACCTGTGCTCCTGTGTGGGTTCAAGATCCTTTCTAAAATGCTTTTGGGTCTCAAGTTGAAAAAGATTTCCAGAGTATCAGAATCACATTCTGAAACCAAATACCTGATTGCTCGTGGGTCCTTGCCAAGTAGTGGAGGCTAGGCTCTTTACTCCATGGGAGATGGAAAAAGATCCAGGCAAGAATCCATTGGTTCTGATGTGACCAGTGATTTTTTCAGGGAGAAATCTTAAGATTTTGATCAATTTTTTCTTGGCAGCCAAATGGTTTTGGTACATCAGACCCAGATCTACTTAAAACGTCACCTATTTTTCACAATCTAAGCATAGTAGACTAGTACAAGCACACGAAGCGGGGATCTGGTCCCTCAAATTTACTAATCGAGCTCTCCTTTTCTGATCACAATGAGAACACGTTGGCAGTAATAAAATGCATGTTTCATGACTTTGTTTTTTGTTTATGGTATCTGTTAAGTGCTAGCTATGTCCCAGGCACTTTACTGAAGGCTGGAGTAGACGTAAGCTAGTGAGGTTGGACGCAGTCCAAGTCCCACATGGTTTTAATCCCCAATTTACAGATAAGGTAACTGAGGCAAAGATAAATTAAGTGATTTCCCAAGTTCACCAAACAGACAAATGGCGGAGCAGGGATTAGAACTCAGGCCCTTCTGAATCCCAGCCCTGTGCCCTTCTCAACCATTGTTTATAAGCACTGGTTTCCAGGGGACTTTGTTATCAATTTGAGACAGCTCTAATAATTCACTTGATTAAATGCCAGAAGGTTTTTCTTTTCACTATTATCAATTTCCAGGAAACACCAACAGTGAGGAAGAATAGAAATATAAAATGAGCATAGTACTTCTCTGGTAGGGTTCACAACCTATTTTAAGACAACCTCTCAAGGAAGAAATCAAACCCATTTTTAAAGTTTTTAAAAAGACTGGAAGGAACCTTTCGTGAACTTCACCCAAAGCTACCTACACCACTGACAAAACTTTGCTCAAAGACCTATATTTCACAATAAATATTCTTTTGAGAACTTTGAAACATTCCATGCAATTACTGGCAAAGATGTATGATGGCATCAAGCTTCTCAAATGATGAGTTAATACCAACTGCATCTTCATCTCTAGCAACAACTGAAGTATAGAAACTACAGTATTAAATAATGTCATACAGACATATCTTGGCATTTCTTTTTCTGGCATTATTTTTTTTTCAGAACTAGACCATTAGCAAAATGGAAAAAAAATGGGCTATTTATATTGACAATGAGCTATAAGTAAGAAAGGACAAAGTGGTCTTTTAGATGGTAAGCTCCTTGAGGGCAGGGATTGGTTCTACTGATTCTGCTTTATTGTACTCTCCCAAGCATGTAGTATTATGCCTTCTTGCTGATCTCCCTGACTCCTGTCTCTCCCCACTCTGCTGCCCAGATTATTTTTCTATCAAAATGTTCAGTCTGTCCTCACTACTCAAGAGCCTTGTTGAAGGCATATCTCCTCCCAGAGGCCTTCCCTGACTAAGCCCTCCTTTCCTCTTCTCCCACACCCTTCTGTATCACCCTGACTTGCTCCCTTTACTCGTCTGCCCTCTCGGCCCCAAAGCACTTATGTACATATCTGTCATTTATTTATACTGTCTGTCTCCCTCTCTATACTCAAAGCTCATTATGGGCAGATAATCTGTCTGTTAAATAATAATGATGGTATTTGTTAGAGCTTACTATGTGCCAAGCACTGTTCTAAGCACTGGGGGAGATACAAAGGTGGTCAGGTTGTCCCACGTGGGGCTCACAGTCTCAATCCCCATTTTACAGATGAGGTAACTGAGGCACAGAGAAGTGAAGTGGCTTGCCCAAGGTCACACAGCAGACAAGTGGTAGAGCGGGGATTAGACTCCACATCCTCTGACTCCCGAGACCGTGCTCTTTCCGCTAAGCCACGCTGCTGTTTCAGCAGTTTCTGTTTACCCATTCATTCATTCAATCGTATTTAGTGAGCACTTACTTTGTGCAGAGCACTGTACTAAGTGCCTGGAAAGTACAATTCAGCAAATAAAGAGCGACAATCCCTGCCCATATGGGCTCACAGTCTAGAGGCAAGGGGAGACAGACATCAATACAAGTTAACAGGCATCAATGTAAATAAATTGAATTATAGATATATACTTAAGCTTATGTGTTTATTTTTATATTGTACTCTTCCAAGTGCTTAGTACAGTGCTCTGCTCACAGTAAGCACTCAAGGAATACAATTAAATGAATGAATGAATGAATGAACCTCAAGTGGTTGCCCATCCACCTCTGCATCAAGTAGTAAGCAGTGAAGAAAAACCACTGATTCATTCTGAGAATATTTGGAGAATGTTCAGTTCTAGGACACTCTGGTTTCTATGGTTTCTGAAAAACCCTTCCATTCTTTAAGCTTCACAAAATAGGCTGCTTTTAGAGCATGACATCCATCCGTCCATCCATCCAAATAGGTGTGCCAGTTGAAAGAGGGGACAGAAATCTAAAAATGAGATTTTTTGCGATAAACGGCAACAAATTAGACTGCATTCAAAAGGTGAGGAATCACACCATGACCAACTCATTCTGTGGCCAATCAAAGTGGCCCCTGCTTTTTTTCCTAATCTTATAAAATTTTGGTTCTTGAGTGATGGAAAGGAAGCCTGTTTCCTTCCTTAAACCGTGGACATTCTTCACATATGAGCAGATGGCTGCTTCTCAGCTGGAAATTTTTGGTACAAAGCGCCAGATGGTTCACCCCTTCAGATACGTGACCAAATGAGGTAACTGCAAAAATGTAGAAATGGAAACTCTACCTGCCCCTCCCATCCCACCACCCCCCACACACCAAAAAAAAAAGGCCTTGAAAATCTTTTCCTTGGCAAGTTATGCTGAGCAGCTAATACTGGAAAAGGCCTTCCCTGACTAAACCCTCATTCCCTCCACTGTTCTCCCTCCCTTCTGTGTTGCCTATGTGATTACTTTCATGTAATAATAATAATGATGGTATTTGTTAAGCGCTCACTATCTGCCAAGCACTGTTCTAAGCGCTGGGGTGATACAAAGTAATCAGGTTGTCCCACGTGGGGCTCTCAGTCTTAATCCTCATTTCCAGATGAGGTAACTGAGGCACAGAGAAGTTGTGACTTGCCTAAAGTCACACAGCTGACAAGAGGCGGAGTATGGATTAGAACCCACAACCTCTGGCTTCCAAACCTGGGCTCTTTCCACTGAGCCATGCCGTTTTCATATCCTCAGAACTTGGATGCTAACAAAAAGCCCAGGCCAGAACACTTATTAAGCAGTAGTAATAGTATTTATTAAGCACTTACTCTATGAAAAGCAATGCATTAAGAACTGGGAAAGAATACATGGTTAGGATTTACACATGTTCCCATCCCTTGGGGGCTCACACACCATTATGCTCTCTTGCTTTCTCTTGTGTTGTCTTATGCTGTCGAGTCATGCCCGACCTATAGCGACGCCTGGACACATCTCTCCCAGAAAGCCCTACCTCCATCTGCAATCGTACTGATAGTAGATCCATAGAGTTTTCCTGGTAAAAATCCAGAAGTGGTTTACCATTGCCTCCCTTCATGCAGTAAACCTGAGTCTCCACCCTAGACTCTCTCCAATTCCACTGCTGCCCAGGACAGGTGCATTTTGACTTGTAGCAGATTGCCTTCCAGTTGCTAGACACTGCCCAAGCTAGGAATGGAATGAATATGCCCCTGTTTGACTCTCCCTCATGAAGTCGAGACTGATAGAGTACTGGAAACTTTTCAGGTGCAACCCTGAGAGGGGTCTTGTTTCTCTAGCCATATTTTATTTTAATGTCTGTCTATCCCACTAGATTGTAAGCTTCTTGAGGGCCAGGATTTTGTCTATTAACTATATCATATTATCCCAAGTGCTCAGTACAGTACTATGCACTCAGTAAGTGCACAATAAATACCACTGATTGACTGTTTCACCTGTGCAACTGCATTGCTTTGGCCAAGGAATACATCCTCACATAGATTTGCTGATGCTCTCTAGTTGTCTTATTTCACCTCCTCCACCACTCATTCCCTCCTTCTGACCCTGCTCTCTACGAAAGAAGAGAGGGATGAAGTGGACTTTGAAACCTGTTTTCTTTGTCGTTCTTTGTATTCAAGAATTTACAATCTGATAGATTATAAATCATTTAGTCCGGGGACCCAAATGCCAACAAGAGGGTAAGACCTCATCCATTTTCCCAGGAGAATAATTATTCCAAACCTTTGTGTCAGCTATACAAACTCCATTTGGGTTTGCAATCATGAAGGCCTTATGGGTAAGGAAGAGGAGTTGGATGGAGGGAGATGGTTCATGTCAGATTTGCAGAGAAAGCTGTTAATCTCCACCTCTTAGTTCAGGAGGAAACTTTCTGTCTCCTGAGATTCACACAGTTTTAAGATGCCCAGTAACTTGGACTTTTTGATATATTCATTTCAGCTCCTGCTTAAAATTAGCATGGGGCTGGCAGTTGTAGGCTCTGATTCAATACATGTTGTTCTAGGAACAATTTCTGGGTCAAAAGAAGGGGGCAGCATGGCCTAGCGGAAAAAGCACAAGCTTGGGAGTCAGAAGTCATGGGTTCTAATCCCTACTCCACCGTTTGTCAGCTGGGTGACTTGGGCAAGTCACTTAACTTCTCTGTGCCTCAGTTACCTCGTTTGTAAAATGTGGATTAAAATTGGGATCCCCACATGGGACAACCTGATAGCCTTGTACCTACCCCAGTGCTTAGAACAGTGCTTGGCACATAGTAAGCACTTAACAAATACCATTATTATTATTATTATAAGGATAGTAGGTAACTCTCTCTTCTGCAAGAAGAGCCCTGCTAATTACCTTTCACAATCAGACCTCCCTGCCTTCCTTGATGAAGTCCTCTAGGTCTTCCACTTTCATTTCTGCTTCCTCCTCCTACTTTTTTGTGGTATTTGTTTAGTGCTTACTATGTGCCAGACACTGTGCTAAGCACTGGGGTAGATTCATTTGTTCATTCATTCAATTGCATTTATTGAGCACTTACTGTGTGCAGAGCACTGTACTAAGTGCTTGGAAAGTACAAATCAGCAACATATAGAGACATATAGAGACAGTCCCTACACAGAAACAGGCTCACAATCTATATACAAGCTAATTAGGTTAGACACAGTCCATGTACTACATGGTGCTTATAGTCTCAATCCCCATTTTACAGCTGAGATAACTGAGGCCCGGATAAATTAAATGATTTATCCAAGGTCACACAGCAAACAAGTGGTGGACCTGGGATTAGAACCTGGGCCCCTCTAACTCAGAGGTCTGTGCTCTATTCACTAGACCACACTGCTACTCCTGCCTCACTTTTCCCATTTCCTGGGAGCTAAAAGTGGAAGTAAAAGATCTAAGAGACTTAAACAAATTAGAGTGGGGGTTAGGGTTCCATGGGGGCAGAGATTATTTCTACCAACTCTCCCAAAAACTTAAGACAGTGCTCTACACACAGTAAGCACTCAATAAATCCCATTGATTTACTGACTGATAGGAGCAGAGACAAATCATATGGGTCCTTACGGAGGGCTTTACAAAATAATAATAATAATAATAGTAATATCAACTTCTACAAACATTCCTTGTGTTTGCACTAGATCCTTTCCACTGGCATTGTGCCCATCTCAAGGGAAGATTTTCCCATAAAAGATCAGCTGCCGTCATGTGGAGTCTTAGTGATTTCTGTCCCCATTTTAGTATGCCCCTAAGCATGGTCATAAACAAAACATTCACATCATCTTAAGCTCTTACCCTTCACAAAGCACCACCCACGGGGAAGTAAGTTAAAAACATTTAGGAGCATTAACTCCCCAAACATCTTCAATCTATTTAAAAACAGTTATTTCAGCCACAGGGCTACCAATGGAACAAATACAATTTTGTTAACTTATGATTTTGTCATCAGGGATGTAGTCGCTCCAAATTTTGACAAATAACCCTTGCCCAAATCTCTGCCCCTATTCCTCCCTCTCTCTTTCTTCACACTGTATTCAAACATGGAGGAAGAAACAACTGCATTCATCACTAAGAAGAATTTTGCCTTTTGATCCATATACTAGCTGTGTCAAGATATTATTCCAGTAAGACGCTAGTAAGCCCATTATTTTTGAACTGGAGAGATAGTTCATTTAGCTCACTACTCAGAAAGAAGAATTTCTTAAAAAGAACTATGTCAGGAAACATGAGGCTTTAAAGTTCCAAGGAGACATAAAATGGGATATTTGGAGTAACAACCACTCAATCAATGGAATTTATCATTATTAAAAATGGTATTTATTGTGTGTAGAGCACTTTACCAAGCACTTAGGAAAGCATAAGTTGGTAGACATGATCCGTGCCCACAGGGAGCTTACAGTCCACCGGGGGAGACAGACCTTAAAATAAATTACAAATAGAAGAGACAGTAGGGTAGAAGGATATGGCTGCGGTGAATATTAAAATGCTTAAGGTGTACACAGCAAAGTGCAAGCTGATGCAGAAGGGAGAGCGGGTAGAGGAAACACAGGGCTCACTATGGGAAGGCCTCCTGGAGGAGATGTCATTTTAGGAGGTTTTTGAAGGTGGGGAGAGTTGGTGGCCTGTCAGATATAAGTCGGGGGCGGAAGGTAGAAGGCCAAGATAGGACATGGGCAAACAGTTGGCAGTGGGATAGATGAGATTGAAGTGCAGAGAGATAGTTGGTGTTAGATGAGCAAACTGTGTGGTTTGGCTTATTGCAGGAAATCACTGAAGTAAGGTAGGAGGAAGGGAGCTAGCTGATTCAGTGTCTTAAAGCCGATAGCAAGGAGTTTTTGTTTGATGCAGAGGTGGACAGAAAACCACTGGAGGTTTTTGAGGAGTGGGAGATATGGACTGAATTTTTTTTTTAGAAAATTGATCTGAGCAACAGAGTGAAATAAGGACTGGAGAAGGAAGAGGTAAGTACTTGGATCAGTGTGGTAGCAGTTTGGGTAGAGAAGAAAGAATGGATTCTAGAGATGTTGTGCAGGTAGATTAAATATGTGGGTTGAACAAGAGAGCCAAGTCAAGAATAATGTCAAGTTTATGGGCTTGTGAGACAGGGAGGGTGGTGGTGTTGTCTATGGTGATAGGAAAGTCAGGGAGAGGAAGAGAAGCAGTGCAGGCTAGTGGAAAGAGCACAGGTTCTAATCCCAGCTCCACCACTTGTCTGCTTGAGCAAGTAACTTCACATCTCTGTGCCTTAGTTGCCTCATCTGTAAAATGGGGATTAAGACTGTGAGTCCCATGGGGCCAGGGACTGTGTTCAACACAATTATCTTGTATCTACCCCTGAACTTAGTACAGTACCTGGCACATTTAAAGTGCTTAACAAATACCACTTAGAAAAGGGAGTTGCGGGGGAAAGGCAGGGTTTGGGTGGGAAGATGAGTCCTGTTAAATTTGAGCTGTCAGCAAGACAGCCAGGAAGAGATGTCCAGGTGGCAGGAGAAAATGTGAGACTGCAGGGAAGAGAGGTCAGGGCTGGAGAGGTAAATTTGGGAATCATCTGTGTAGAGAAGGTAGTTGAGGCTATGGGAGTGAATGAGTTCTCCAAGGGTGTGGGTGTAGATGGAGAATAAAAGGGGGCCCGAACTGAGCTTTGAGGCATCTCCACAGTTAGAGAGAGGGAGGTAGAGGAGAAGCCAGCAAAGAGACTGAGAAGGAGCAGAGAGGAGTAGAAGCAGGAGATGCAGCATGGCCCAGTGGAAAAAGTATGGGCCTTGGTTGTCAGAGGACCTTTGATCTAATCCCAGATCCACCACTTGACTGCTGTGCAACCTTGGGCAGGTCACTTAACTTCTCTGTGCCTCAGTTTCCTCAACTGTGAAATGTGGATTCAATACCTGTTCTCTCTCCTACTTAAACTCTGAGCCCCATGTTGGGCAGGAACTGTATCTGACCCGATTAACTTATATCTACCTCAGCATTCAGAACAGCATTGACACAGCAAAGCGCTTAGCAAATGCTAATAAAAACAAACAAAAAAACAAACAGAAGAGGACAGTCTCAGTGAAGCCAAGTTTAGATACTGTTTCCAGGAGAAGGGGAAAAGGCAGCTGAGAGGTTAAGGAGAATTAGGTCGGGGTAGAAGTCGTTCTGTAGCAGACTGCCTGCTTTCTGGGAGAGATGTGTCCATGGTGTCTCAATGGGTCAGAAATGACTCGACAGCATAAGACAAGCAAGACTAGAAGTCATTTAATTTAGCAAGAAGATCATTGGTGACCTTAGAGAGGTACAAAATAGACTATTAATCAATAGTATTTTTCATCGCATTCTGTGCTAAGCACAGTATTATGCAGTTGGTAGTATACAATACAATTGGTCAACATGATATCTGTCCTGAAAAACTTACAGTGTAGCAAAGGAGCTTATAGTCATTATGGTGCGTCAAGAGTCCCAACAGTCAAGAAAACAATCTCTGATAGCCCTTCTCCACTCTGTCCCCTGGGAAAACCATCCTAGACCCAGGCAACCAGCCTTGTACTAAACAAAGATCCAGCATGTGGGCAGCTCAATGAGATTCTTCCTAGTTTGGTGCCAGTTTCCCCCGCAATCGACAACCTAGGAAACTACTGTTTGCGTCATGGAGAGTCTCAGTCACTGGGATAAAGAAAGGAAATTTCACGGACAATTACCACCTCCAGCTGTCACAATAAATATGTTCTCCACTATATCATCACCTGTAATTCGGGTTTCTGAGAATCTCTTTTATGGCTTGGAAAAGGGGCTTTCTGGGAACTGAACACTGATTTTAATCTCTACTTCATCCCAAGTCTTTTGATCAATCAAATCAATCAGTCACATTTAATGGGTGCTTACTGTGTGCAGAGCATTGTATTAAGCATTTGGGAAAGTATAGTACAATTTGGTTTGGAGACACAATCACTGCTCAAAAGAAGCTTACAGTCTGGTGGGGAGAAACAGACACATTTTCTCCCTTTCATTTTGATTCTCCAATTTTGAGAAACATGGTGTGGTGGCTCTATCTCCACACTCACTAACACTGGTGAGTGTTAGATTTGATTAGTTTAGATTAGTTTAGATTTGATCTAAACTAGTTTAGATTTGATCAACTAAGTAAGGGCCTGAGTACAGTGCTTGCAGAATCGCAAGGAATGAACCAATTTCCCAGGAAAGACTGTGCAAAGCACTTTTTTCAAAACCATAAATCACTTTATATATTTCTTCTCCTTTTGTTGGGTGGATTTTCTCCAATGCTTCACACAGAGCAAATGGAGTAAATGAAAAGCAGTATTTATTGATGGGAGGCTGGTGATTCACATGGAACCACAGAAAGTGGTATATATGACCAAACAATAGGAAGACAAGATAGGAGAGAATTCCACAAGCTCCCTACAGAAGCCATTTTGAAGACATTGAATCTGTGCCATGAACCCAACTGAAATCTAGTGTCTTACCTTTTTGTTCAGTCAAGGGTGTAAAATACACTCTTTCAGTCAAAAAGGAGAGGTGGGGCATTCCTACAATGATTTCCTGAGGGTAACACACTGGGAATTAGTTGCCACAACAGAGGTTGAAAATTGGAGCTGAAATATTGTCAGGATGTTAAGTCATCACACCACGACAAGCAGGAAGTCATAATCAAGGGCAGAAAATGACTCTTCCTTGGTGTCCCCACTTCAGTTCATACATTTTGGAAAGGGCAACTGCTGATGGCTCCCAAAGGGATTCAGAGCCTTCTCACCTGTCACCTGTGCTTCATCTAGTCAGTCAATCAGTCATATTTATTGAGCATTTACTGTGTGCAGCACACTGTAATAAGCACTTGGGAGAGAACAATATAATGATATAACAGACATATTCCCCACCTACAATGAGCTTAGAGTCCAGAGAGGAAGACAGACTTTAATATAAATAAATAGAATAACAGATACGTACATAAGTGCTGTGGGACTGGAAGGGGAGAAAATAAAGGGAGCAAGTAGGGGCAACACAAAGGAGTGGAAGAAGAGGAAAGGAAGACATAGTCGGGGAAGGTCTCTTGAAGGAGATGTGCCTTCAGTAAGGCTTTGAAAGAGTGGAGAGTAATTGTCTGTCAGATATGAAGAAGTTGGGCATTTGAGGCCAGAGGCAGGATGTGGGCAAGAGGTCATTAGCAAGATAGATGATATTGAGGTACAGTGAGTAGGTTGGCATTAGAGCGTGGCTCAGTGGAAAGAGCACAGGCTTGGGAGTCAGAGGTCATGGGTTCAAATCCCTGCTCCCCCACTTGTAAGCTACATGGTCTTGGGCAAGCCACTTAACTTCTCTGTGCCTCAGTTACCTCATCTGTTAAATGGGGATTAAGGCTGTGAGCCCCACATGGGACAACCTGATCACCTTGTATCCCCCAACACTTAGAACGGTGCTTTGCACGTAGCGCTTAACAAATACCATCATTGTTATTAGAGGAGCAAAGTGTGCGGGCTGGGTTGTGATAGGAAATTAGCGAGGTGAGGTAGGAGAGAGCAAGGTGATTGATTGAGTGCTACACCTGGGCTGGCTGGGGTAGCTGCCAGGCTGGTGCAGAGGGCATCATCCTTATCCTTTTGTAGGTCCAGATTAGGAGGAGGAAGGAAAGGTTGGGAAGCCAAACCAGTTCCAGCACCAGGGCAGAACCCAGTCAAAAGCCATCCCTATTCTCTGTGCAGAGCAGTTTCCAACTACATTTCTTTCTACAAATACCCTCCGTTTCCATGGCCTCCCCATAGAGGCTTTTTGCAGTCCTTAGGGAGGGATCAATCAATCAGTAATATTTATTGAGCTCTAAGAAGCATGGCTTAGTGGAAAGAGCACGGGCTTGGGAGTCAGAGGTCATGGGTTCTAATCCCGACTCCGCCACTTGTCAACTGTGTGACTTTGGGCAAGCCACTTCATGTCTCTGTGCCTCGGTTACAGCATCTGTTAAATGGGGATTAAGATTGTGAGCCCCACGTGGGACAACCTGATCAACTTGTATCCCCCCAGTGCTTAGAACAATGCTTGGCACATAGTAAGCATTTAACAAATACCATCATTATTATTATTATTATTACTAAGAGCTTAGGGGCCACATAGGCAATGTACTGAATGCTGCTTTCTGGGAGGGGTCAGCATATAGAATCAGTTGGTATGTAAATGACTGTATCTGATTGAACCTGCCCCAGGTTGAATCTTAGTCTATCCTTAAAAGATAGTTTCAAACAATCATAAGAGAACATAGATAATTATTTATCTCCATTAAAGTCTGGCAAGAAAACCCTTAGGGTAGGCTTGCTAATGAATAGAACTGTTTAAACCCCTAACGTAAAGTCTGGCCTTCACAAGAGAATATGGTGATTGCAAAATTAACCAGAATTGTTCTCTCTTAGGAAAAGTTATAGCTTTATGTTTCAACTGACCATTAAAAAAGAAAGTCTTAACAGATTTGAGCTCCTGCTATAAAGCAGCTTAAAGACATTAGCCTGGGAAAAAGTAGGTGTTCTAAAAATATCTTGGCTAAAATCATTGGGAGAAAGAGGTGACATTTCTTTCTGACTTCCTGAAACTGCCTCTGGAAATATATGTGGCCACAGGCCCAGTAGCTTCGTCCTTCATTCTTCATTTCACCTACATTCTTGAGCAGAGGGGCTGACAGCGTAAATCTGCTGTTGTTTTCATGGTACATTAGCCTTCGCCTAATTTCTCTTAAAAATTGGTCCAGGAAAATAACTTCTCCTTCGAAAAATGAACACTCCGAAATGAACACCAATAAAATCTCCAGTTTAAAATGCCAGGCTCTCCTAAAAGAATACCAACTTGGGATCCACCAGTGGAAAGCTAGAATGGGATCCACTGATAGAATACTATAATGGATTGGCCAACAGGCCGCTAGTCTGGGATCCATCGAAAGGGTGCTTAGAACATTTAAGACAAATTCAGGGTTACAACCCAGCACCCTTGCAGTGGCTCCCTCATATAGTTTGCTTGGGCAGGGTTGGAGGTAGCTTCTCAGAACAAATGCCAGTGAAGGAAGTCCAATGATCATGAAACTTCAACAGTGTCATATAGTGCTGGTCATATGAAGGCCCCCTGTGGGGTCACCAACTATAGAAAACCACACACCTAGGCAACTGAGTCAGTTTATGGTCAAATGAACCAAAATAGCTTCTCCCATATTTTTTTATGATATTTGTTAACTGTTTACTATGTGCCAGGCACTTTTCTAAGCACTGGGGTAGATGCAAGTTAATCGGGTTGGACATAATCCCTGTCCCACATGGGGCTCACAGGCTTAATATGGATATAGCAGGAGCCTGGGATTCAGAAGGTCATGGGTTCTAATCCCAGCTCTGCCACTTGCCTGCTGTGTGACACTGGGTAATTTCACTTCACTTCTCTGTGCCTCAGTTACCTCATCTGTAAAATGGGGGTTGAGACTGTTACCCCTATGTGGATCAGGGACTGTGTTCAACTCAATTTGTTTGTAACCACCCCAGCGCTTAGTACAGTACCTGGAACATAGTAAGTGCTTAACAAATACCTTCTAGACTGTGAGCCCATTGTTGGGTAGGGACCGTCTCTATATATTGCCAACTTGTACTTCCCATACGCTTAATACAGTGCTCTGCACAGAGTAAGCGCTCAATAAATATGATTGAATGAATGAATGAAATACCACTGTTATTATTATCATTATTATTAATCCCGATTTTAATGATGAGGTAACTGAGGCACAGAGAAGTGAAGTGACTTGCCCACAGTGGCTTAGTGGGCAGAGAATGGGCCTAGGAGTCAGAAGGACCTGGGTTCTAATTCCAGCACCACCACATATCTGTTGTGTGACTGGGCAAGTTACTTAACTTCTCCGGACCTGAGTTACCTGATCTGTAAAATGGGGTTTAAGACTGTGAGCCCCAGGTAGTACAGAGACTGAGTCCAACCTGATTATCTTGTATCTAACCCAGCTCTTAGAACAGTGCTTGGCAAATAGTAAGAGCTTTATGAGTACAATAATAATAATAATAACAATAATAATAACTGCAGACAAGTGCCGAGAGGGAATAGAACCCAGGTCCTTTTGACTCTCAGTACCATGTTCTATTCACTAGACCACCCTCCTCCTCTACTGTATTTACAGTCAGAAGAAATGGTGCTTCCAGAATACCTTAGGTCAATCAATCAATCAATGGTATTTACTGAATGTTTACTACGTGCAGAACACTGTACAAAGTGCTTGGAAGAATACAATAGATTTTGTAGACTCCCTTGGGGTAGAAACCCTCGAGGAGCTTAAAGTCCTTTGAGATCATCCCTGCAAATTCTCAACATTGGAAAGATTTTTAAATGTTCTTAAGGAAGAGGTCCTCTGAAGAACAACGATAAAAGTGATGAAAGAGTTGGAGGGATTGATTTATGGAGAGAGATTAATGGAGCTAAGTACATATACAGTGCCTAAATGATGATTAAGGAAGGCCATGCCAAACATTTGCACATCTAAACAGGGTAAACAATTGGAGGAAAGGCAATTTGGAATCAGGCATCCCATTAAGAATCAAGGCCAGCAAAACCATTACTTAGAAGTATAAAAGAAAGAAAGAAATAACTGCTACTTAAGGGATCTGTCCCTTCTCCCCCTGTCTACTATGGAATGGCTTCTTTGGGGAAATGACAGAGGCTCTAACATTAAAAGCATTTTGAGTTTTGTTCCCCCCCGAAAAGTATTTAGGTGGAAAAAGGATTTCATCCTTCTACTAATGATTGTGTGTGAATCTTATTGGAGCTCTTCTGTCTTCAACAATTCTGTTCTCTTCCTTATAAATGTCATTCCATCATATGTAAATAGATTGAAAGCAGAGTTCTATTTTCTGATATAAAAACAAAGGACAAAAGTAATTGACACTACCACAAGGCTTCTGGGGCCTAATCATCTGGAATATATCCACTGCACTGGATCACATATACCACATTCAGATGAGAATAATACAAGGAGTCAGAGATGCATGTTGCATCTGGTTATACTTTGGTGCCTTGACTTTGTAAATTCATTACAAGTATCTTGATGCCAGCGGCAAAAAAAATCCTATTTCCTTCAAATTGCAGAAACTTCTAACCTTCGCTGATTGCTAAACAAGAGAAGTATTAATAACTCCAGTATCTCCACCAACTTACCTGAAATCTCAGGAAATGTACAAGGAATCTTACTGAAACTTAGCTTTCCCTGTTTTCCCTGTTGCTGGTCCCTATCAGATGGGCTTTAAAAGACTCCAAGTAATTTCACATACTCCATCTGTTTCTCCACAGAAAACTCTATTCCTCATTTGAAGATTTCTCTCATCCTGGGGAACTCTGTGGAACTGGCGAAAAATGGGGCTGAAAATACCAATGAGAAACCAACAGTTCTAATATAATAATAATAATAATGGCATTTGTTAAGTGCTTCTATGTGCAAAGCAGTGTTCTAAGCTCTGGAGGGATACAGGGTGATCAGGTTGTCCCACGCGGGACTCACAATTAATATCATATCACTTTCCCATCAAGATCAATTTTTGCTATTGACTAGAGTTACAAATGATTCTGGATCAAATGACAGCCAGAATATAGCTCTGTAGAATGGTGATCAGTTTCAGTATTTTTTTTAAGGTATTTGTTAAGTGCTTACTAGGTGTTAGGTACTGTACTAAGCCGTGGGGTAGATACAACCATAGCAGTTTGGACCCAATCAGTGTCCCACATGGGGCTCAAGGTCTTAATCCCCATTTTACAGTTGAGGTACCTGAGGCACAGAGAAAGACAAACAGCAGAAAAGTGGTAGAGCTGGGATTAGAACCCAGGTCCTTCTGATTCCCAGGTCCATGCTCTATCCATTAGGCCATGTTATTTCTCGGGTTATGTTGAAGCCTGAAACAGGGAAACTCTATAAAAGGAGGATAATATTTTGGAGATTAAAATGAAGGTAATTTGAGGGGCATTTCTTGGTCTTTCAAACACTTTTCAGAAAAATGGATTTTCATTTCACTTAGGTAGAATTTCCCTTTAAATTCCATATCATTCGCATGTCATGTGTTTCTTCAGGAATGTCCATTCCTTCTTGAGTGGCATAATTTACTGAAGGCTTCATCGTATCTCTTGGTATATGCCACAGTGCTAAGGCTGCCTTGCTTAATTATGATTTCCTCAGTGTCAATTCAAACTTGACCACTGTCCAGATGTCAGTTTTGAAACTAGGAGTCCTTGACAGGGAAATCAGAAAAATGGTACAGACAATATTGGAAAATTCCCCACAGGTGCCAACTGCACATGGAAATTCCCCAATTCCTCCCAGAAGTGGGGAGAAGAGGAATCCCCTCAAAGAAGCATGTATGACGCATTAAAAAATGGCCAAAACTTGGAGGGAATCACATTCCAAAATGCATGTCGAATTGTATTGACAACAGTGGTGATAGTGACAGTTAATCATGGTTTGGCAGAATTAGGATGGATTTGTAAATTGATTTAAATTCATTTGGGGAGTGAAAATGTTGAGAAAAACTTTAAATAATCGAATTTTGGACTTCTGTGTCCAGAGTGAATGATTTGGTAGGGAGAAATGTTGTTTAATCAGCCCTAAATAACAATGATAATAACGATAATAATAATAATAATTTTGGTGTTTGTTAAGCACTATGTGCAAAGCACTGTTCTAAGCACTGGGGAGGTTACAAGGTGATCAGGTTGTCCCATGTGGGGCTCACAATCTTAATCCCCATTTTACAGATGAGGTAACTGAGGCCCAAAGAAGTGAAGCGACTTGCCCAAAGTCACACAGCTGACAAGTGGTGGGGCTGGGATTTGAACCCATGACCTCTGACTCCAAAGCCCGGGCTGTTTCCTCTGAGACACGCTGCTTCTCCTAAAAAAACCCATACTCTACAAAGAGAAAAACTCTAAATTGGCATTGCAGAGCTGATGGCTGTAATTAAATAGCACTTCATGGATGACCAACTGCACCGTGGTGCACTGAGGCAAGAAAGTAGGAAACCCAATCAGGAGAGAAGACTGTCAGTGTGGCACCCAAATGGCATCAATCTGCTCACCAGGCATAATTCCAACTTCAGGGCATCCACCGACTCATTCCAATTGCCCAGAGAAGATAGCAAGCCCAACTCCACAATTCCAGCACGGACAGTGAAAGATTACTAGTGCTAGCCCAGTTTTCTCAATTCTCCACCAACCCCTGAAAGCCCCCAGAGGCTCACTCTCCACAGATGTGTTACTGAAAGACGTTCTGGCCGGCCAAGTCGATTGGACATATTAGTTCACGGTACTAATAACAAACTTGATTTACAATCTACAATTCAGGAAGACTAAAAATGTCCCCTTCCTACCAATCGATCTAATACAATATGTAAATTACAGGCATATCACAAGTAATAGGAAATTTTTTATCTTTTTGAAATTTCCATAATACTTCGGCAACACATCACTGCCACAGCTGTCCCAGCAGAGCTTCCCGGGTCATTAGCCTCAGACGAAGTTAGCGATTTGGTGCCAGAAGCAAGGTCTGCCAGCGGGAACAAACCCTAATGATACTCCCGCGGAGGAAACGACTGTCAGAGCTGGTGTAGAGAGGCCTGGTGAAACTGGAACCAGAGTTCTTGGAGGCAATCTACAGTCCACCAAACAACAGAGGCTTGAAGAGGAAATTGCAGACATTTGTCATTTTGGTCATGTCTCAGTGGCTACAGGGAGCCTTATCCAGGTGTCAGTGAGTCCTAACAATAGGACCTGAGCCCTGAGCTGTTGAATAAGCCAAGAAAGCAGGACAGGTCTAAAGGAAACAAATCAGAAGGCAGGTGCAATATATGGAACGCACTCATCCTTCAAATCTCTCCTCCCTTTCGCTTTGGCTTGAGGGGCGTCCACCCAGGCTTACGTTGGGGGTGTTTGTTGAAGGTGGACTGGCCTCTTGAGCCAAGGCTCTAGATCTCCAGAAAGGGCATGATGGCCTGAATATAAAGTTAGGAAAACATCTGCCAGGCTGCCACCTCTGTAAGTAGTTAATGTGATCTTAACTAGAACTGTGGTTGGCACTACTCGTTGGCAGAAGGCTTACAGGACCAGTTGTTGGATCTGGCATCTTTTCTGCACACCAATGTCCAGGCCACCATATTGTGATATTTAAAGAGTTTAGCCTTATCATATAGGACCCAGAACTGGAATCTCATGGCCAAAACCTTACACTCCCTTCCCCATCTCCTTGCTCTAAGTGATTCTTTCCCAAAGATTTCCAGGATCTGGACTTAAAGTGGCTTTGCAAGCAACAAGCACTCTTGATTGGTTACAGCACCTCATAAAAGCCATGAATAAAGAAACTATTGGACTCCCTGCTGTCTTCCTATACGGAATCTCATCCCAACTACGGGAATTGTCAGAGGTCCCAAAGGCTGGAACCAATCCCAGTTTTAACACACATGCAGGAATCTGTCTATCAGTGTGCAGGTGAATAAGCAAAGTACTGACAGGTATTGCCAAGATGAGAAAGAGACCTCCAAAGCTGGGACTCCAGGTGTATGTTCATGCGTGTTAGAGGTGTCATTTAGGAAAATCTGGCTCAAACTGAACTCTAATCCCTTCCCAGCACCATACACAAATACTGAGCTCCCGGAAGGAAAGGGACCATGTCTAATTCCTACATCTGAATCCTCTCCTAGCCCTTAGGACAGTGCTGCTGCTATTACTACTACTGCTACTACACCTAGATCTACTGCTGCACATGTTTAAGTCTGTCTTTGGGGGCTGTACACTATTGTCCAAATCCTTTTTGACACCTTGGCTACCTCTGAGACTGTTGACTTCTCCCTCAATCTAGAAACTTTCTCTGGATTTGGTGTAATTGGCATTACATTCCTCTGATTCTCTTCCTACCTCTCTCTGTTCCTCTTCAGTCTTCTTTACTGCCTGACAGAGCTATTCTCAGCCTACTACTCATCTCACATGCACTCATTCTTTCAGAGAGCTCATTTACTTACTTGACTAAAGCTCCCACTTTGGTGAGGTTAACTCCTAAATCAAAATCACCAGCCTTGACCTCTCAGCAGTCTTTCAATCTTGCATCTCCTCCTGCATCGAAAGCATCTTCCTAAGGATGGATGACCAGCATCTTAAACTTACTCTTCCTCAAAGTGTCTCATCTTCCTTCCTAATCCTCCTCCTCCTCATTTTCCATCACAATCGAAACCACCGTCCTCTTGTTTCAGAAGCTCCCAACCGAGAGATCATCTTTGACTTTCATTTACTCCCACATTTAGCCTGTCACACAATCCTGACAGATCTTGCTCTATAATATTTCTCAAATATAACCTTCCTTTCCTCTCTTTCTATCCAGGTTCAAGCCTTCGTCACCTCCTCCCCCTCAACCCCCATTGATTTGCTGTGGGGAAGCAGCAGGGCCTAGAGGATAGAGCACGGATCTGGGAGTTCTAATCCCAGCTCTGCCACTTTTCTGCTGTGTGACCTTGGGCAAGTCACTTAAATTATCTGTGCCTCGATTACCTCATCGAGGTAAAATGGGGATTAAGACTGTGAGCCCTCTGGGACCTGATTATCTTGCACCTAAACCAGCAATTAGTACAGTGCTTGATTCATAGTAAGCGTTTAACAAATACCACATTTATTATTAATCAATTAATCAAGTGATTAATCATTTAACTTATTGAGCGCTTACTGTGTGCAGAGCCCTGTATTAAGCATTTGGAAGAGTAAAACACAACCGAGTTGGTAGTCACATTCCCTGCCTACCACGAGCTTACAGTCTAGAGGAAGAAACAGACATTAACATAAATACATAATTTATAATAAATAATTTATAATTACGTACATAAACGCTGTGGGACTGAGGCAGGGGGTGTGTGCCAAATGCCCCAAAGTCACAGATTCAAGTGCATAGATGAGGCAGAAGTGAGAGGGTGCTGGGGAAAAAGAGGGCTCAATAATAGAAGTCTTCTTGTAAGAAATGTGACCTTAATGGGGGGGGCACTCAGGTTACAATTATCATTATTACTGTAACAGTATACAGTTTTTTGGCCAGAAACCACTCCTCTCTTCGATACTCACCTCAGCCCCATACCACATCTGTAAATATCCTTTTACTCTACTACTTCCCCTATCTATAATTTATTTTAATGCCTGTCTCTCCCTGTAGTCTGTAAGCTCATCTCAGGCAGGGATCGTGTCTACCAACTCTGCAGGATTTGACTTTCCCAAGTACTTAGTACAGTGCTCTGCACACAGTATTCATTCAGTCATATTTAGTAAGCACTTACTGTGTGCAGAGCACTGTACTAAGTGCTTGGGAAGTACAAGTCAGCAACATATAGAGACGGTCCCTACCCAACAACGGGCTCATAGACTAGAAGAAGCAATCAATAAATACCAATGATTTTAGACTGTTCTATACTCTGCTGCACATATCATCTTTGAAAAATTCCATTCAGAACACATCACTCCCCATCCAATCACCCATTTAAAGCCTAAATATCGACATTAAGCCTCTACCCCAGCTATCAGTAATTGGCTGCCTTCTCCCAGGCTTTCCCTGACTGGGCCATCATTTCCTCATTTTTCATTATCTTCTGCATCTCCCTGACTTGCTCTCTTTATTCATCCCCTTTCCCAGCCCCACAACACTTACGTATGTACCTGTAATTTCTTTATTCATATTAATGCCTGTCTCCCTGTCTAGACTGTAAGCTCGCTGTGGGCACAGAATGTGTCTGTTCATTGTTGTATTGTACTCTCCCAAGTGTTCTGCACATAGTAAACACTCAATAAATGCCACTGAATGAATGAACACAGCTTTTCCTTTTTCCTTCCTCCCAAGTTAATCTTTTTGCTGCACTTACCTTTCAATTCCCCATCTCCAATCCATTATTTCTGTCTTTCTCCCACAAGGAATGCCCTCCTCCTTTAAGTCCTTCCCCACATCTAGCCATCCTAAAATGTCATCTTCTCCCAGAGGAATTCTCTGATGAACCATCCCCCTCTTGGTCATAAAATCTCCATCATTCATTCATTCAGTCATATTTACTGAGCTTTTACTGTGTGCAGAGCACAGTACTAAGCACTTCGGAGAGTACAATATAGCAATAAACAGACACATTCCCTGCCCACATTCAGCTTACAGACTAGAGGGGGAGACAGACATTAGTATATATTAAAAAAAATAACAGATATGTACTTAACTGCTGTGGGGCGGGGGGGATGAATAGAGGGGTCAGACACCTTTATTTACATTTGTTCATTCATTCATTCTTTCAATTATACTTACTGAACACTTACTGTGTGCAGACCACTGTACTAAGCTCTTGGGAGAGTACAATACAACAATAAACAGACACAGTCCATGCCTGCAATGAGCTTATAGTCTAAAGGTAGGGAGACAGATGTCAGTACAAATAAATAAATGACAGATAGGTACATAAGTGCTGTGGGGCTGGGAGGGGAGAAGAACCAAGGAAGCAAGTCTGGATGGCACAGAAGGGAGTGGGATAAGAGAAAAGGGGGGCTTAGTCTAGGAGGAATAAATAATTATAAAGTTACTTACTTGTGTTTTATATCATTTGTATTTATTGCCTTATTCCTTTACCGTTAGACTGCATGGTTGTAGGACCAGTAAAAAGACAGACTACCACAACATAATTATTGAAACATTCTGGATGGAGGCTAGTTCCCTGCCAATTGTGAGAAAGCCCCACTCCCTGGGGATGGATTTAAGTACTCCTGAGGGCAGAGTGAAGGGAAGTCAGAGAGTCTCACATCACCTTTTGGATGTGAGATGTCATACCTTCTTAATCTTCTAAGACCCCATCTGAAGAGATCTTCATGTGGTAAATGCATCTCTCCCTTTACCTATACCGAGGGTGAAAAGGAAGCTAGCCTGGATTGGTTTGATCATTACCTTAATTTGGGGGTTAATCTAGTCTAAACCCTATATTACAGGCTTTTTCTCCGAACAAACTCAGGCAGCCAACTGCAGGCCTAGCATAATTAAATCTTGAATCTTAGTGGTTTTAAATGCTACCTACTATTATGGAGTTTAGCAATTTTTGTTGTGATCTTTTCCCGTTCCTGTTACTACTTAAGTTTCCATTTTGAACATTGTCATGTTTGAGAGTCTGGCTCACTTATGGTTTCTGGACCTACGCAGAATTCTCAACTGCATCCTGCATCTATTATCTGCCTTGGATAATAGTGAACGTAATCAGTAAATTTAGCCCCAGTTTGGTGGACTACAGTTGAAGGGTCCCAATTCCCCTATCCCAAGGATAGAGTTTCAGTGGCTTCTGATATTTATGTACCTCATGGGTATTTCTCATTTTCCCTATCAGATACTAAATCCTCAAGGGTTAGGGCTACATCTTTCAATTTTATTATATATTCCAAGGCACCTAGCAAAGTGTTTTGCACATAGTAGCCATCGAGGTGGTGCTCACTAAATGTTACTAATGATGATGTTGATGGTGATGATGAAGATGCTGCTGCTGCTGCTGATAATTTCATTCATTCATTCAAATGTATTTATTAAGCACTTACTGTGTGCAGAGTACTGTACTAAATGCTTGGGAGAGTACAATACAATACGGAGAAGCAGCGTGACTCAGTGGAAAGAGCATAGGCTTTGGAGTCAGAGGTCATGGGTTCAAATCCCAGCTCTGCCACTTGTCAGCTATGTGACTTTGGGCAAGTCAACTAACTTCTCTGAGACTCAGTTCCCTTATCTGTAAAATGGGGATTAAGACTGTGAGCCCCCCGTGGGTCAACCTGATCACCTTGTATCCTCCCCAGCACTTAGAACAGTGCTTTGCACATAGTAAGCACTTAATAAATATCATCATCATCATACAACAATAAACAGATATATACCCCACCCACAATGAGCTCACCACCTAGAGGGGGGAAGACAGACATCATTACAAATTAATAAATTACAGATATGTACCATTACTAAGAGTTAACAGGGTACTTCCAATGTGCCCCCCCCATCCCCCCTGCCTTACCTCCTTCCCCTCCCCACAGCACCTGTATATATGTATATATGTTTGTATGTATTTATTGCTCTATTTATTTCATTTGTACATATTTATTCTATTTATGTTATTTTGTTAATATGTTTTCTTTTGTTGTCTGTCTCCCCCTTCTAGACTGTGAGCCCACTGTTGGGTAGGGACCATCTCTATATGTTGCCAACTTGTACTTCCCAAGTGCTTAGTACAGTACTGCGCACACAGTAAGCACTCAATAAATATGAATGAATGAATGAAGTGCCCAACTGTGCCTTAAAACTAAGAAATCCGCACACAGTGCAGGACACTTTCCCCACAATATGTTTCTGGATTTATTTTTCACTTGCTTCATGTGGGCAGAGGACATGTCTATCAGCTCTGCTATACTGTACTCTCCCAAGTGTGTTGTAGAGTAAGTGGTCAATAAATGATGATGATGATGATGATTATATTTGTTGAGCACTTACTATGTCTCAGGCACTGTTTTAAGTGCTAGGAAAGACACCGATTAATCAGGTTGGACATAGTTTCTATCCCACAAGGGGCTCACAGTCTAAATAGGAGGGAGAATAGGCTTTACATTCCTATTTTACAGTGGAGGAAATGGAGGTACAGAGAAGTTAAGTGAGTTGCCCAGGGTCACACAGCAGACAAATGGTGGAGCTGGAATTGGAACCCAGGTTCTCTGGCTCCCAGGCACATGCTCTTTCTACTAGGTCATGCTGAATGTGATTGATTGATTAATGGATGGATTGATTGACTGCAGAGCTTATGTTAGCTGAAGTGGAGATTGTAGAAGTATTCCTCATCTCACGTGCATCCTGCAATCTCATTACCATAATGCACAATTTAGCATTATCAAGAGAGGCAGATTTGGAGTAGGTGACACCTGTCAATCTTTGTGGCTAGAAAATTTTGGATCGCCTTAATGATGTGGGATGTCAAGTCCCATGTTTCTAATTGAGGCATTTTGAAGATATTTGAGTTACCACTTTCCTTTATGCTGCTCCTAAGACATTTTCAAAACAAAGTATGAGGGAGGAGAGAGAAAGAGACAGAGAAAGAAAGAGACTGAGAGAGAAAGATGGTCATTGTTTCCATGTTTTAGTTTGCCAGATCTGCATAACTCAATTTTTCCAGCCAAACCAAGATCTTCATAACGAGCTACTCTCAAAAGAACCAAGAAAACACTACCACTCTCCATGGCACTAACTGATCAAAACCACCACAAATGACCAGTTCATCAATACATCCTAAACTGTATGCAAACACTCCTTACTGAATGAAGAGTACACAGCATTCGCTACTTATACAGGATCTCGAGAAGACAACAGTAGCACTTCACACCTTCCATGCATTACTGAAACATTTTACAAAAATACATTTTACAAAAATTCACTCATAAATCTTTGCAACAGCACTTCTGACATAGGCAGGTGTTTTTCCTTTGGGATTGAGACTTCAAAACTCTCCAGGGTGATTTTATCCTAATGTAGCATAAGGGAGCTGGAATATTCTTTAGTGCTGTTCACAAGGGAAATCAGCAAAGTCATCAACCCTACCAATTTCTACTGTGTCTCTGCCACCATGCTGCCATTACCCCTTTTCTCCACTGCTCTGTGCCTCAATTTTCCTTTAGAAAAGAGTGCTGATGGAAAGCAGTTGGGTCTAGTGGGCAGAGCACGGGCCTGGGATCAAGAGGACCTGGGTTCTACTCCTCACTCCATTTCTCTGCTGTGTGACCTTGGCAAGTCACTTAAATTCTCTGTTCCCCAGTTACCTCATCTGTAAAAATGGGGATAAAGACTGTGAGCCCTTTATGGGACATGGACTGTGTCCAACTTGATTAGCTTGTATCTACTCCAGCGCTTAGTATAGTGCCTAGCACATAGTAAGCACATAAGGAATATAAAAACAAACAACAACAAAAAAAAGGGAGCCCAAGTCTTTTCCACCTCCCAGCTGAGGGTGCACTCCCCAAGCTGTTCCCATTTGAGAAGAAATTACATAAACCACACTTTATTTGGAACCTTGGAGTAGAATTCCAGTCATTCCCTTAGATTTGTTAGCCACAGTGACTAACAAAAACTCTATGGTGGGCAACCCTGTACTGACTGCTGGAATCCTTCACCACTAACATTCAGGACCGTACAGACCGCACCCAATAAGTGCTCAGAAAATTGATTGATATTTCTAAGAGAAATGCAGCAATTAATCAATGCTATTGATTGAGCAGTTATGGTCTGCAGAACACTATACCAAATGCCTGGAAGAGTACAATATAACAGAATCGGTAGGCATGTTCCCTGCCTACAGTGAGCGAGAAAATTACACTGGAGGAAATTCTGCCTGTGTGTGCTGAGCTTTGGCATTTGAAGAGATCAACATGACTCACTGGGAAATTTCATAAGCATGTTTTTCTCGGGTTCAGTGATCAATATCAAAGAGCTAGATAGTGGTTTGTGTATAACCTGGTGAGTTGAACCATCTTTTTGCAGAACAAGGAAGAGGATTTGAACGGAAAGAGACAGCCTTAATAACACCGGGGACATTAGACCGTGGGTGGGAACTGAAATCCATATGCAAATTACAAGCCTCCAGGTACCAATTTGCTTTGCAGTGGAGTTTAGACTTTCTAAAGTTAAATTGCGCATACAACAACCTAATTTTCTACAGTACTATTTTCCTATGAAGATCTGAAGGCAAAATGTGAGTTTTACCTCACCCTGATTGGCCAATTCTCACAAGGAAACATTCCAATCCCTCTGTGAAAATGTCTTAAGCGAAAGAATAGTTTCCTGAAGCTGTGGTCACTAGGAAACTAAAAACTGCATTTTCTGCACGGCCTCTCAGCAATGGAGTCTGCAAAGACTTGTCAATCATTCCAAAACGGCAATTCACCAAGCTCGTTTGCAGTAAAAAAAAATATTTCCTTTAATGATGTTTGTGTTTTTTTCCTCCACTGATATACTTTAAACTGTAGTGCTGTGCTCATCATAATGATGCTTGGAGAGGAGCGGGGTATTTTGCTCTGCCAAAGAATAGAAAAGCATTTTTGTTAAACTCATGAGAGAATCCTAGTTCAAGAGAAACTGCCTCCAAGAGGGATGTTTTCTGGACCACTGAGTATGGTTGAGGTTCAGCTTTTATAGGTGAAAATCTTCATCGATTGGGATAAATGGTCACTCTGGACTCGATGCAGATGAATGTTCAGTGTAACACATAAACATTTCTGTGCTGTAGGAGAACTCATGGACAGAAAAGGGAGATAAGCAGACTTAACCAGTGACAGTTCCCAAATATCTGGTTTCAGAGTGTTACTGGGTTGGCTATTTCAATATGCTAGCTTTGCCACAAGAGAGGAGGAAATGTGCATAGGCTACTGTAACTGTCCTCCTCCTCCTGCCACCACGAGGTGATCAGCAACGATTTTGTGATTAAGCAGCAGCATGGCTTAGCAAAAAGAACCCAGGCTTGGGAGTCAGAAGTCATGGGTTCTAATCCCGGCTCTGCCACTTGTCAGCTGCGTAACTTTGGGCAAGTCACTTCACTTCTCTATGTCTCAGTTACCTCATCTGTGAAATGGGGATTAGGACTGTGAGCCCCACATGGTACCACCTGATAACCTTGTATGTCTCCCAGGGCTTAGAACAGTGCTTGGCACATAATAATAATAACAACAATAATAATAATAATAGCAATGGTATTTGTTAAACACTTACTACTATGTGCCAAGCACTGTGCTAAGAACTGGGATGATACAAGGTAATCAGGTGGTCCCACGTGGGGCTCACATAGTAAGTGCTTAACAAATACCATTATTACTATCATTATTATTGGTTGATTCACCCATTCCTTCTTTAAACTGGCACATAGTAAGGCTAAACAAATACTATTTAAAAAGTCACGACCACCACTAACAGTAAAAAGCAACTAATACCTACCATGGAGGATAAACTTAACTCAGAGTTCCCATGTCTATCAATCCACCAGTGGTATTGAGCATTTACAGTGTGCAGCTCACTGTATTAAGGACTTTGGAAAGTAAAGCACAACAGAATTGATAGACCTGATCCCTACCCTTTGGGAGCTTAGAATCTAGTTGGGGAGACAGACATTAAAATGAATTACAGGTTGAGGAAACAGCAGGGTTTAAGGATTGGTACACAAATGCTATGGGCCTGTGGATGTGGGGTGATTATCAAGAACCAATTCTCATTCTTACTCATTTAAGGTACAGCACTTGTAGAGAGACAGTAAGGTTACCGTATGTTTTAAATTTTGCTATATTCAGTAATATAGTCTGTAAATTGTTTCGGTTCTGTCTCCACTGATAGATTGTAAATAACTTGAGGGTATGGATGGTGTTTACTGTCAATCCATCAGTTATTTGTACTGAACACATTGTGTGTACAGTACTGTACTAAGAGCTTGGGAGAGTACAATATAAGGGAGTTGGTAGATACATTCCCTGCCCACAACAAACTTACAGCCTAGACAAAAAGACAGACTTTAAAATAAATAAATTATGGATATGTATGCAAGTTCTGTGGGCTTGAGAGCAGGGTGGAATAAAGGCTGTGAATCGAAGAGCAAGGGTGACCTAGAAGGAAGTGGGAGAAGAGGAAATGAGGGCTTCGCTGGGGAAACCCTCATGGCACATCCTCCAAGGTGACCTGTAAATAAGACTTGAAAAGTAGGGAGCGTGGTCATCGGAACTGATGGGGGAGAGAGTTCCCGGACAGAGGCAGGATGTGAGTGAGTTGGTTGGCTATAATACAGATGAGATCCAAGAGCAGTGACTAGGTTGGCATTAGAGTTACAAACTGTGCAGGCTGGGTTATAGTAGGAAATCAGAGTGGTAAGGCAAGTCGATTGAGTGCTTTAAAGCCAAAGGTAAGGAATGTCAATTGTAAGTCAATATTAAAACTACTGCACTCTCCTGACTGCTTATGACAGTGTTAGGAATGTTAAGTACTCAATACAAACTACTGTTGGATTGATAAGCCCTGGAATTCAGGTGCTTTGGGCTAAACCTATAGGAAGCAGAAGTTGCTTACCTAAGAGTCACTTTGGCTCTCAAGCAATACTTACTTGGGAGTGCTAAGCAGCAATAGAATCGGTGTGAGGGGAAACCTATTCCCAGGGCTTCAGCTACTACCTCTCTAGGGATGATCCCAAATCTACAACTTCAGCCCCAACCTCTAATCTCTGTAACCTCACATCTCCTCCTGTCTTCTGAGCATGTCTGCTTGGGTGTCCCGCCATCACCTCTGACTCATCATGCCCCAAACTGAACTCCTTTACACCATGGTTGAGCGAATAAACCCATAACCTCAGCCTCACCTCCCTGTGCATTCTCAGCCCCTCTCCACCACAGCTGAGTGAAGCAACCTACTTTCGTGCCCCTCCACCAAACGTCCCTGCTCCAACATGCTCAGTGAGCAAAGGGCTGCAGGGTTAAAACTGCCTCTGCAAATTCTTGGGGTCTCCTGCATCCCCACTATGCTGGAAAGCCAGACACACTGTTACCCTGGAAACCAGCACTGGCTCTTCCCTGTGTCAATGGGAAAACCCTATCCAATCCTGCCTTCCACTATCCTGGCAAGATAGAGAAAAACACCACAGCCTGAGACCTCCACATAACCTTGGGAAAGCTGGTGGCTGCTGTTGTTGTTGCTGTGGCTACACAGCAGCGAAGCAACATGGCTTAGTGGCAAGAGCAGGGGCTTGGGAGTTGGAAGAGGTGGGTTCTAATTCCGGCTCCGCCACTTGTCTGCTGCGTGACCTTGGGCAAGTCACTTCACTTCTCTGTGCCTCAGTTCCCTCATCGATAAGATGGGGATTAAGACTGTGAGCCCCATGTGGGACAACCTGATTATCCTGTATATACCCCAGTGCTTAGAACAGTGCTTGGCACATAGTAAGCTCTTAACAAATACCACTATTATTATTACTGCAGGTATGCCATGGACTCTGAATCACTATGAAATCCTTATCCTCTAGGTACAGTGACCTACAGATTTTTGGTTTTAATTTTCTATGACTGTCCTTGTCTTTGATTTTGTTTTAGTTTATTATTGTTTCATCATTCCCAGCATGTTTCCTGTCCCCTCTCCCTAACCTATTTTCATAGTGTGGGGCCTTTGGGGGACAGGGACAATGTCTGATTCATCATCATCATCAACATCATCATCATTCATTCATTCATTCAATCATATTTACTGAGCAATTACTGTGTGCAGAGCACTGTTCTAAGTGCTTGGGTGAGTACAGGGTAACAATAAAAACATTACCTACCCTAATGAGCCCATCATCATCATCATCACCAACCTCTTCATCAGTGGCATTTATTGAGTGCTTACTATATTTAGATCACTGTACTAAGAGTTTAGGAGAGTACAGTACATCAGAGTTGGTAGACACATCCCCTGCCTACAACAAGCGTACAGTCTAGAAGGGGAGACAGAAATTAATATAAATAAATAGTTCATAATATAAGGATGTGAACTTAGTAAGTCTTTGAAGTGGGAGAGAGTGGTGGTCTGGCACAACTGGCACTGTCAATCAATCAATCAATCGTATTTATTGAGCGCTTGCTGTGTGCGGAGCATTGTACTAAGCGCTTGGGAAGTGCAAGTTGGCAACATATAGAGATGGTCCCTACCCAACAGTGGGCTCACAGTCTAGTCTGTCAGAGGGAAGGAGGAGGAGGAGGAGCCTGCATGAGAGACTGAGCAGGAGTAGTCAGAGACATAGAGGGAGAACCAAGAGGTGACAAGAGTGAAGAGGAGACCCAAGAGTGAAGCCAAGCTTGGATAAAGTTTCAAGCAGAAGAGGGTGGCCTACAGTGCTGAAGACAGATAAGAGGCCTGGGATGATTAGGATAGAGTAGATGCATTTGAATTCGGCAAGAAGTAGGTCACTGGTGACCCTAGAGAGGACTGTTTCAGTGAAGTAAAGGGGGCATAAGCCTAATTGGAGGGGGCAAGGAGAGACTTGTAGAAAGAGGAATTAGAAGCAGCAGGTGTAGACAACTTGCTGAAGGAGTTTGGGGAGGAATGGTAGGAGGGAGATGGGCCAGGAATAATAATAATAATAATGGCATTTATTAAGTGCTTACTATGTGCAAAGCACTGTTCTAAGTGCTGGGGGAGATACAAGATGATCAGGTTGTTCCATGGGGGGCTCACAGTCTTCATCCCCATTTTACAGTTGAGGGAACTGAGGCACAGAGAAGTGAAGTGTCTTGCCCAAGTCACATAGCTGACAAGTGGTGGAGCCAGGATTTGAACCCATGACCTCTGACTCCAAAGCCCGGGCTCTTTCCACTGAGCCACGCTGCTTCTCTAATTGGAGGATGAATACCAGTAGGTAGTCATGGGGTCAAAGAAGGGGTTTTTTGAGTAGCGAATACATGAGCTTGTTGAAAGCAGTGTGGAAAAATCCACTGGAGAGTGAACAGCTCATAATGGCAGTCAGGGAGGTAAGAAGGGAAGGAGCAAGTGTTTTGATATGGTACAAAGGGATGAGGTCAAAGGCACAGGTAGAAAGTGTGGATTTTGAGAGCAGATGGGAGATCTCCTGAGACGGGAAAGATGGGAGAGTCAAAGACAGGGCAGGAGGAGGGAGAGACTACAGAGGAGCAGTGCAGATTTTAGGGAGATCATGCCTGATGGTTTCAATTTTCTCAATAACATACATAGCCAGGTCACCAGGAGCAAGAGATGGGAGGAGTGGGGGACAGGGGATTTGAGGAGAGAGTTTAACAATCGGAAACAGCTGGTGAGAGCAACAGGCATGGAAGTCAGTAAGGATGGAGAAATAATCTTGCCAGACAGAGGAGAGAGAAGAGGTGTATTCCACCTGTATATTGTTTCCCAGTGCTCAGTTAATGCTATGCACAAAGTAAACACTTAATAAAAACTATTGCTATTACTACTCATCTTCCCTCCCTCCACATATCATTGTAGACATCACCACACTCCCCCAGACAACACAGCCATCTACCCTCACGTATGCAATTCGATCTGTACCCTTTAAGCTTGATATCACCCCACCCCTATCCCAATGGCACTTAAGTACGTACCCTAAATTTATACTAATATCTTTCTCCCCATCTAGATTGTAAGCTCCTTCTGGTCAGGGATCATATCTTTTGTAGGGTACTCTCCCAATCCCTTAATACAGTGCTCTGAAGGTAGTATGTGCTCAAAAAATACCACTAATTGATTGCTCCTCCCAGTTCCACTGATCTCTCTTGCAACCTTCATAATCAGTCATTCACCAAATCCTGCCAGTTCTACCTTTTACAACATTTCCTTCATTCATTCAGTAGTATTTATTGAGCACTGTACTAAGTGCTTGGGAGAGTACAATACAGCAAAAAAGTCACATTCCCTGCCTGCAACTAGCTTAAAGTCTTTCCCTATGCCTCAAAAATCTCCAGTAGTTGCTCATCCACCTCCACATCAAGCAAAAACCTCTGACTATTGGCTTTAAGTCACTCAAGCAGCTCTTTGCTCCCTACCTCTTGAGAGGAGTTCATTCCTCTCCCACTACAACCCAGCTCCCATACTTTGGTCTCCTAATATCAGTATTGTGCCTCGCTCTTATCTCTCTTGCCATAGACTTTGCTCGTGCTGATCCCTCCAGCCTGGGATTCCTCCCCCTTCATGTCAGACAGAACACTACTTTCTCCATCTTCAAAATGATAAAAATAATAGTGGTAAGGGGAACTTTGGAATTCACCTAAACCATCTCCCAGCCCTCAAGCTAGCCTACAACTAAATTACTGAGGCTCTCCAGGAACAGAGACTTCATCCCATCTCTTTGTCACCCAATCCAGCATTCCAGTCAATGTCTAAGTATCTGAAAGTTAGGGAAATCTAATGTATCAACTGCAATCTCTCCTGTTGCAATTTTAGCCATTTCTGTTCCATAAATCTTCAAGGACATGTGGCAAAGTGGCCAGCACTCAAATCCAGACTAGCCTTGAAGAGGACACTTTAACAATGCCCATTTTTATCTGAACAACTCCAAATCCCATAACCTTTCTTCCCTGCACCTATTTTCCATCCTTGAAATCATTTTTTCAGCTTTTCTCTGGAAATTCTCTCTCTCTCTCTCTCTCTCTCTCTCTCGCTCTCACACACACACACACACACACACACACCCCTCCACATCCTTTATGGAGTGCAGTAATCTAAAAAGAACCCAATGTTTTAATAAGCACTGGCCAAGGATTCAGGGAAGTCAAGATTTAAACAAACTGCAGCTATTCTTATTAGTTTCTTCTAGACTATCAAAAGGATAAGCATGCCCCTTTAGAAGAGAGAAAAAAAGGCCCCCCTTTCAGGTCTTGCTCTGCAATATGAGTTTCTTTACAATGCTCCTCCAAACTTCGCAGCTCAAGTGGCCAGGAACAACATCCTTGTTTGTAATAGAATATCGTTCAGCAACCTCGATCTCAAAAACCAACAAATGTTTCCAAAGGTTCAAGCATCTTGGAGGGAAGTGTGTGTTACAGACATGAGTGTCTAAGAAAATGACTTGACGAGACCTGCCTGGCCACTGGAGCTTTGACAGCCTCCATTTTCAGAGGACCTGAGAGATCAAACCCCCGTAATGCCCTGGCCTTCCGTCCCTCTGCTCTACCCCCGAGGGCCATTCTGACTCCACTGGCAATGCAGATGGGAAGGCAGAACTCTCCATTCATTACAGTTTCTTCTTTGTAGAGGAATATCAGCAGAGCCAAGTGTTCTCGCCCAGAAACCTGCTCCTTCAACCTGAGGTTAAACTGAAAATTAGTTGAAGTAATTTAACTGTGAAGTGGAAAGCAATTGGTTAGAGAGAACACAGAGGTTGCTCCATTATAGATACTTGCAGGCTACACAAAAGGCACAGGAAGCTCATACCTTAAAGTCATATAGAGTGTTACCGAAAGGGGCAGCCTGGATTTCAATCCTTATTGGAACATTCTTCTATCAGTGTCCCTGAACCCTTGATGGACTGGGATTGGGACCTGGAATCCCTTGACTGAGGCCATTTTCCAGGTCAGCAAGCTGCTGAGCAAACTGCAGCCACTCGGAGGCCCTATTTCCTGGCCTGAGACTTGGAAAGTAACTGGGATCGTGACACACAGTGTGGCCTACTGGGAAGAGCACAGGACAAGGAGTTAGGTGATCTGATTCTGCCACTGACCTGCTGTGTGACTTTGGGTGTGTCACTCAACGTCTTAATGTCTCACTTTCCTTATATGTAAAATGGGAATTATATACCTTCTTTCCCTCCTTCTTACACTGTGATCTCCATGTGAAACAGGGACTGTATCTAATAATAATAACAATAATAATTGTGGTACTTGTTAAGCCAGTAGTATGTGCCAGACACTGTACTAAGATCTGGGGTAGACACAAATTTGTCAGGTTGGACATAGTCTCTGTCCCACATGGGGCTCACAGTCTTAATTCCCACTTTACAGATGCGGTAAATGAGGGACAGAAAATTTAAGTGACTTGCTCAAGGTCACACAGCAGACTATCATGTACCTATCCCAGCACTTATCACAGTACTTGGCTCATAGTAAGAGCTTAACAAATACCTTTAAAGATATTAAAGTGTTATTTTGTTTGAGGTGTTGTCAGAGGCATGAGGGTGGGTGCCCAACTGTCCTCATGTTTCAGTGGGCATGCAGAATTGAAGACATCTGGCATGTCCCAGGATTCCTGCTGGAGATTCTTCTGGGAAATCATAGAAAAGCTGATGAACCATAACTACAGTTGAGAACAACACCCTACTATGGAAGTGATCAAAATCAAGAAGTGAATCATATTTACAGTGTGCTCAGCACTGTACTAAGCACTGGCAACAGGATAACAGAGTTTGTAGGCATTCATTCATTCAGTTGTATTCATTGAGCGCTTACTAAGCATTCATTGAGCATTGTACCAGGCTCTTGGAAAGTACAATTCGGCAACAAATAGAGACAATCCCTACCCAAGATTCTCTGCCCACAGGGAACGTAAGGTCTAGAGAGGCCTAAAGAGACTTCAACAGAAGCCATAATCCTCCTCGACCTCTCAGCTGCCTTCGACACTATGGGTCACCCCCTTCCCCTCAACAGGCTACCCAACCTCAGGTTCACAGACTCTGTCCTCTCCTGGTTCTCCTCTTATCTCTCCAGCCATTCATTCTCATTCTCCTTTGTGGGCTCCTCCTCCCCCTCCCAACCCCTTACTGTAGAGGTTCCTCAAGGGTCAGTTCTTGGTCCCCTTCTTTTCTCTATCTACACTCACTCCTTTGGTGAACTCATTCGCTCCCATGGCTTCAACTATCATCTCTACACTGATGACACCCAAATCTACATCTCTCTCCCTGCTCTCTCTCCCTCCAGGCTCCTATCTCCTCCTGCATTCAGGACACCTCCATCTGGATGTGTGCCCGCCATTTAAAACTCAATATGTCCAAGTCTGAGCTGCTTATCTTCCCTCCCAAACCTTGTCCTCTCCCAGACTTTCCCATCACTGTAGACGGCACTACCATCCTTCCCATCTCACAAGCCCACAACCTTGGTGGCATCCTTGACTCCATTCTCTCATTCACCCCACACATCCAATCTGTCGCCAAAACCTGCCAGTCTCGCCTCCACAACATCGCCCGGATCCGCCCTTTGCTCTCCAACCAAACCGCTACCTTGCTGGTTCAATCTCTCATCCTATCCCACCTGGATTACTTCATCAGCCTCGTTTCTGATCTCCCATCCTCCTGTTTCTCCCCGCTTCAGTCTATACTTCACTCTGCTGCCCAGATTATCCTTCTACAGAAACCCTCTGGGCATGTTACTCCCCTCCTCAAAAATCTCCAGTGGTTGTCTGTCAATCTATGAATGAAGCAAAAACTTCTCACTCTCGGCTACAAGGCTCACCATCACCTCTCACCCTCTTACCTCACTTCCCTTCTCTCCTTCTACAGCCTAGCCCACACCCTCCACTACTCTGCCGCTAACCTCCTCAATGAGCCTCGTTCTCTCCTGTCCCACCATGAACCCCTGGCCCACATCCTTCCCCTGGCCTGGAATGCCCTCCCTCTACACATCCGCCAAGCTAGCTCTCTTCCTCCCTTCAAAGACCTACTGAGAGCTCACATCCTCCAGGAGGCCCTCCCAGACTGAGCCCCCTTTTTCCTATCCTCCTCCCCATCCCCCCCCGCCCTACCTCCTTCCCCTCCCCACAGCACTTGTATATGTTTGTACAGATTTATTACTCTATTTTACTTGTACATGTTTACTATTCTATTTATTTTGTTAATGATGTGCATGTAGCTATAATTCTATTTGTTCTGATGATTTTGACACCTGTCTACATGTTTTGTTTTGTTGTCTGTCTCCCCCTTCTAGACTGTAAGCCCATTATTGGGTAGGGACAGTCCCTGTATGTTACTGATTTGTACTTCCCAAGCAGTTAGTACAGTGTTCTGCACATAGTAAGTGCTCAATAAATATGATTGAATGAATGAATGTAGAGGAGGAACCAAGGATAGCGACCTCTTGCTGAACAATGCATGAGTCCGTCCACAGTGGAACATGAGAATCTGAGCATTGGGGCTCCTGGACTGAGATGGCCTTTGCTAATTACATGAGTGTCAAGCAGAGAACAAATTAAACTGATCTAGGATAGACCCTGAGGTTTATTGTGTCTGCCTAGAGTTAGCTAACTGATGTTCAGTTTTATGGAATAAGTAGTGTTTAAAATGTCTGGGTATAAATGTGGTTTGCAAAGTTATGTGGAATGTTATTAAACAAGGTGTAAGGGTAGATCTTGCATTTATGCATGTGTATTCCAACTGCAATAAAGCTAAATTGGATGTAGTCTGAAATTCCCAGCTTTCTTTCATGGCTGAATGATTTAAGAAAATAAAAGGTGTGTGATTCCTCTTGGCCAAAAACCTGTTAGTCTTTCTGTTGCTTTAGCTAAAGTGGTTGT
Source organism: Tachyglossus aculeatus (assembly GCF_015852505.1). Taxonomy (NCBI): domain Eukaryota; kingdom Metazoa; phylum Chordata; class Mammalia; order Monotremata; family Tachyglossidae; genus Tachyglossus; species Tachyglossus aculeatus. The sequence continues at coordinate 72,423,227 of NC_052068.1, read as the reverse complement.
TGAATCTGGAACACTCTAGATACAAGCATCAGGAAAATAATATTAATAATGATCATTATAATTATCAATATTATAACATCATTATTTTGGTATTTGCTTAGTACCAAAGCTTTGCTAGACATTGGGGTAGATACGATTAGATCAAGGAGAAGCAGCGTGGCTCAGTGGAAAGAGCCCGGGCTTTGGAGTCAGAGGTCATGGGTTCAAATCCCGGCTCCGCCCCTTGTCAGCTGTGTGACTTTGGGCAAGTCACTTAACTTCTCTGGGCCACAGTTCCCTCATCTGTAAAATGGGGATTAAGACTGTGAGCCCCCCGTGGGACAACATTACCACCTTGTAACCTCCCCAGCGCTTAGAACAGTGCTTTGCACATAGTAAGCGCTTTATAAATGCTATCATTAAAACACATTCCTTGTCCCACATGGGGTTCACAGTCTAAGGGGGAACCTTGGATTTTAGATAGGGTGACAGCACAAGGTTTTTGAACTATATGCAGTTGTTAAGCCCTCCTCCTCCCTTCCCCCTGCCTAGAAAAAAAAATCCAACATAACCACTGTTTCATTGTAAAATAGGTTGAGGATTTAAATGAACATCTCAGAACAGCCGAACTTTTCCAGAAAAGTTGCCAGAACCTAGCTCTACTAATACTGTCAAATACTAAGATCTACTAAAAGTACAACCTCTACAACTGACAGGCTTTTAATAAAAGAAGTGCTTGTTAACTGCCACTGAAACACTGAGTCATGCGTACCATTTGTTTCATTGAGCAATTTCACCTTTGCTGCCTTTCACTGTACATTCATATTTTATCAAACAAATGTTATTGAAAATTACTGAGTGGGTAGGATTTTAATAATAATATTATGAAACAATTTGAAATTGTAGTTACGTATCATAAATAAAATGTAAATCAGACTAGTGAATGTAGAATGCCACACTCTCGGGGTTTAAGATGGTCAATCCTTTCTTTTTACAGGGAAATCCGGTGGTGTTCCTTAAAATGTACTTGAGCCCCCTTTTTCTTCTCCTCCTCCCCATTCCCTCGCCCTACCTCCTTCCCCTCCCCACAGCACTTGTAGATATTTGTACAGATTTATAACTCTATTTATTTTACTTGTACATATTTACTAATCTATTTATTTTGTTAATGATGTGCATATAGCTTTAATTCTATTTGTTCTGACGATTTTGACACCAGTCTACATGTTTTGTTTTGTTGTCTGTCTCCCCCTTCTAGACTGTGAGCCCGTTGTTGGGTAGGGACCATCTCTATATGTTGCCGACTTGTACTTCCCACGTGCTTAGTACAGTGCTCTGCGTACAGTAAGCGCTCAATAAATACGATTGAATGAATGAATGGATGATTGTCAGAAGGTGTAATACTTGCCTACAAAAGAGTCCAAATCAGTATTCATTGCCACTATAAGTACAGAGGAAAGAAAAGAATGAGATCAGTAAAGCTTCTTGGGACATTTTTCAGGTGTCCAACCCTAAAAAGCTTCCTTCAGTGAGAACACTTTTCAGGTGGGAAACAGAAAATTATGGCCATTTTCTAGCCGGGGAAGTAGCCACTTATCCAACTAAACATGGCAAGCAGTAAGCGACACTGCTGATTGAGTCTTTGTCCTACAGATGCAGCCCTAGGGGAATGGAAGGCTATTCCAGATTTGGCCTGTGCCAGGGCAGCTTGGGTAGTCTTAAAGGTTGGACATAAAAAGACTGAATACATAAGAATTTTTATAAAGAAGTAACTTCCTAAGAGAGTCTTATAGGACAAGGGCACATCAGAGAAGGAAACCATCTGCAAAACCATCTCCTAAGAGGCATAGGCTGGGTGGTCAGACCAAAACACACTCTATTAACCCCTCAGGGAACATTAAGCAAAAAACTGATTTAAACAACTATTAAAAATGACAGTGATGGATTCAACAGCCAATGTCATGTGAATCCATATTCATGGTTCAACTGATCAATCAATTCTATTTATGGAGCACTTACAATGTGTAGAGCACTGTACTAAGGGCTTGGGAGAGTATAATGCAATAGAGTTAACAGACACAATCCCTGCCCATAATGAGTTTACAGTCTAGAGGGAATGACAGACTTTTAGATAAATAATTTATAATATACAACTTAAAGATATGTACATAAGTGTTGTGGAGTTGAGGGTGGGGTGAATATCAGATGTCTCAATGTCACAGATTCAAGTGCATAAATGATGCAAATGGGAAAGCGAGCCAGGGAAAAGAGGGCTTAATTAGGAAAGACCTCTAAGAGGAGATGGGACCTTAATAAGGCTGTGAAGGTGGGGAGAGTGATGGTGTGGCATATATATGGAGGGGAGGCAGTTCCAGGATAAAAGGAGGATGTGGCATAGGGGTCAGTGGTGAGATAGATAATTAGATAATTAGACAAGCTGGTGCTCTTTAGGGAAGGGAATATAAGCTATTTTGGAAGGTGTAAGCCCACAAGCCTATACAATGCTATTACTGGATCAGACCAATACAATTATTCTGGCTAGCATTTTGTACAAATCTCCACTGGTTCTGATGGGCGGCAATGACTGGAAGAAACTTGGTTGATCTGAACCCTACTGGCAGGGTGGAGCAGTGTAGTTTAGTGGAAAGGGTGCAGGGCCGTGAGTCACAGGATCTGGGTTCTAATCCTAACTCCACAACACATATGCTATGTGACCTTAGACAAGTCACTAGGCTTTTCTGTGCCTCAGTTACCTCATCTGTAATATGGAGATTAAAAGCGTGAGCCATATATACGTGGGACATGGACTGGGTCTAACCCAATTTGTGTGTACTTACCCCAGCACTTAGTACAGTGCCTGGCACATAGTAAGCACTTAATCAATCAATCGTATTTACTGAGCGCTTACTGTGTGCAGAGCAGTAATATTATTATTATTTTCTGTGCTTCAATTACCACATCTGTAAAAAAGGGGATTAAGATTGTGAGCCCCATGTAGGACCGTGGGACATGGACTGTGTCCAACCCGATTATCTTTTATCTACCCCAGTACTTAGCGAGGTACCTGGCATAGTAAATGTTTAACAAATACCATTAAAAAAAGTTGGTATGCAAGTCGATGTTACTAAATGGTTATACAAAGACCCTATAGTGCAAACAGTGCTTTCATAGGTGGTCATTAACTAAATGACTTTTAAAATGATCAATCAGTTGTATTTACTGAGCATTCTCTGTGTGCATGGCATTGTACAGCATGGCTCAGTGGAAAGAGCACGGGCTTTGGAGTCAGAGGTCATGGGTTCAAAGCCCGGCTCCGCCAATTGTCAGCTGTGTGACTTTGGGCAAGTCACTTAACTTCTCTGTGCCTCAGTTCCCCCATCTGTAAAATGGGGATTAAGACTGTGAGCCCCACGTGGGACAACCTGATCACCTTGTATCCCCCAAGTGCTTAAAACAGTGCTTTGCACATAGTAAGCGCTTTACAAGTACCATCATTATTATTATTGTACTAAGTGCTTGGGAGAATAGAATTGTAAAATTAGTAGAAACACAGTTTCTTAATTTACACTCGAAAAGAAAAGAAAACAAAGACCAAAATGTCTTGAATCCCTCACTCAGCTCCCCCCCCTGCCCCCCAATCACTTTTATGGCCATCCAGATTGAGTAAAAAGGACTCTGAGGTGGAAGAGTGGGATCAGAGAAGGAGTGTGGTTGGCAGTTCCCTCCAGCCAGGAGGGAAATTAGCACCGAAAACTGGAAAGAGAACTAGCCTGCGGGGACTTTGCTGGGCTGGAGAAACAGAGTAGTAGTAAGGCTAGTAGGAGAGGTAGTACTATTTGTTGAGCGCCCACTTGAGAAAGCCAGAAGAAATTGTGACACATACAGACTGTTCCTACACTCACTTCCCCCAAACCACCACAGTTGCATCCCCGACTCTTTTCCCACCTCCCCAAGAGACTTGAAGAATCCAGAACACCACTAGGACAGCTAGACCGTGGTCAAGTTTGATGCTGTAATCGGAACAGAACGGAAGTCCTAAATCCGAGTCCCGCATGTGAGCCCTAATAATCTCTCCACAAAGAGAAGCAGCATTGCCTAGTGGGTAGAACAAGGGACTGGGAGTCAAAAGGACCTGGTTTTTAATCCCAGCTTGACCACTTGTCTGCTGTGTGACCTTGGGCAAGTCACTTAATTTTTCTGTGCCTCAGTTACCTCATCTGTAAAATGGGGATTAAAACTGTGAGCCCTATGTGGGACATGCACTGTGTCCAACTGATTATTTTGTGTGTACCCCAGCATTTAGAACAGTGCCTAGCACATAGTAAGCACTTAATAATAATAATGATAATAAAAAAATAATAATAGTGTTATTTGTTAAGCACTTACTATGTGCCAAACACTGTTCTAAGTGCTGGGGTAGATACAAGGTAATCAGGTTGTCCCACAAGGGGCTCACAGTCTTAACCCCCATTTTATAGATGAGGGAACTGAGGCACAGAGAAGTTAAGTGACTTGTCTAAGGTCACACAACAAACAAGTGGCAGAGCCAGGATTAGAACCCATGACCTCTGACTCCCAAACCCGGGCTCTTTCCACTAAGCCACGCTGCTTCTCACAAATGCCATTATTTTTTTTTTAAATAAGAGTGGTAAAATGCTATGCCTCCTAACATTAATTGACAGGCATGCAGTCTCTGAGAATCAATCAGGCCTACTGGGAGGAGCATGGGCCTGGGAATTAGAGGACCTGGATTCTAATAATAATAATAATAATTATTATGGCATTTATTAAGCACTTCCTATGTGCAAAGCACTGTTCTAAGCTCTGGGGAGTTTACAAGGTGATCAGGTTGTCCCACGTGGGGCTCACAGTCTTAATCCCCATTTAACAGATGAGGTAACTGAGGCACAGAGAAGTTAAGTGTCTTGCCCAAAGTCACACAGCTGACAAGTGGTGGAGCTAGGATGTAAACCGATAACCTCTGACTCCAAAGCCTGTGCTCTTTCCACTGAGCTCAGTTCTGCCACTTACCTGCTATATGACCTTGGGTAAGTCACTTAACTTAGCCGTGTCTCAGTTCCCTCATCCGAAAAATGGGGATTTAATACGCATTCTCCCTCCTACTTAGATTGTGAGTCCTATGAGGGAATGGAACATCTTACATCTACCCCAGTGCTTACTACAGTGTTTAACAGATAGTAATTAATGCTTAGCATGATTATTATTATTATTATTTTTATTATCTACAGTTCCACATTTAAAATAGTGCAGCATTATTGCATTCTTTGGAATTCAATGAATTGCATTTATTAAGCACTTACTGTGTGCAGAGCAGTGTACTAAGAGTTTAGGAAAGTACAGCACTCATATTGTTTCATTGTTTCAATGGCCACCTTAGCATAAAATTTGAATAAGCAGCAAATATAGTGTAGGCAGACAATATCACACCCATTTTAATTAGGGTAGACCTGAAGTTGAATAGATACTATTTATACAGCATTTAAGACACCATTTAATGAAATGTGTTTTAAATGGATCTTATTTTAAATAGTCCAGGCTATCACGAATGAAAGCACTGCATTATTTCCTTAACCAGAGATACCATAGTAAACCCTTCCTAGTTTGATGGTAGTAACAAATAGAGCAATTCATTTCTTCGATGTTCTTTAAACCTTGTAATGGAGTCTCCAATTAAGCATAGTAAAACTTTGATGACTTCCTAAGAATAAAGAATTAGATATAAACATTTATAAAGAGTAGAATCAATCAATCACTGGTATTTCTTGAGTGCTCACCCTGTGCAGATCACTGTATTGAGCGCGTGGGAGAGTATAATAGAGTTGGTAGATACGTTCTCTGCCCTCAGTGAACTTACATAAAGGATCTTTGGCTTTTGTATCTGTTTTTAATATTTGAAGATTTCTCTAATGGAGAGAGCATTCAAGAGAGCAGTTTTGAGCACACACATGAACTCATAGAGACCCCACCATTCATTCATTCATTCACTCAATCGTATTTACCAAACACTTACCGTGTGCAGAGGACTGTACTAAGCACTTGGGAGAGTACAACACAACAGACTTGGTAGGAACTTTCCCTGCCCACGATGAACAAAACAAAGCTGAGAAAACCAACTCCTGTATTACCATCATTTCACGTGTATTTCTGCCAGGCTAACATTTTAAAACCCCCAAAACGTAAAGGACCTACACAAGTGTTACTCCACACAAAGGTGACTGCCATGATGATCCCATGCTACAAGAAGGAGAGGGAGAGAAAAGGACAGCAAACTCTTCCAGGCTTACTTGAGCTTTATAATCCATCCTTTTAGACTGTGAGCCCACTGTTGGGTAGGGACTGTCTCTATATGTTGCCAACTTGTACTGCCCAAGCGCTTAGTACAGTGTTCTGCACACAGTAAGTGCTCAATAAATATGATTGATTGATTGATTGATCAAACACAGGTGAATGGCCCCAAGGAAAGACAGGCCATTTTGGCCTGTGAGAGAACTCTGCCCAAGAGAGCATGGCCTAGCTGATAGAGTATGGAACTGGGACACAGAAGGAGTCGGGTTCAAGGTCCTGCTCTGCAACTTGTCTGCTGTGTGACCTTGGGTAAACCGCTTAACCTTTCTGTACCTCAGTGGCCTCATCTGTAGAATGTGGATGAAATGCCTATTCTCCTTCTCACTTGGGGACTGTGAGCCTCATGTAGGACAGGGTCTGTGTCCAATTTGGCTAGCTCATATCTTTCCCAGTGCTTGGCACAAAGAAAATGCTTAACAAATACCATTATCATTATTATTACTGTTATTATTCACTTTTATTCATCATTCCCTCCATCATTCCCTGGAAGCAGTGTGGCTTAGTGGAAAGAGCACAGGCTTGGGAGTCAGAGGTCATGGATTCTAATTCCAGCTCCACCACTTGTCAGCTGTATGACTTTGGGCAAGTCGCTTAACTTCTCTGGGCCTCAGTTGCCTCATCTGTAAAATGGGGATTAAGGCTGTGAGCCCCACATGGGACAACCTGATTACCTTGTATCTACCCCTGCGCTTAGAACAGTGCATGACACATAGTAAGCACTTAAAAAATACCATTATTATTATTATTGTTATTATTCACTTTTATTCATCATTCCCTTAGCCCCCCGCCCCCAGTACTTAGGTACATATCCATAATTTATTTATTTAGATTAAAGTCTGTCTCCTCCTCTATCAATCAATCATATTTATTAAGCACTTACTGTGGCCAGAGTTCTGTACTAAGTGCTTGGGAGAGTACAACATAACAGAGTTGGTAGGTACTTTCTTGCCCACAGTGAACTTATAGTATAGAGGTGGGGGGAGAAACAGTAACTTTTTTTAATTACAGTTATCCTTCAATTTGTTCTAGATTTCAACCTCTATAGTGATTGACACTATTGTTACCAGAGAACTTTGCTGCTGCTGCAGGCCTACACCCTGCTAAAAGCAGCAGCAGGGTAAATCTTAATCTTCCATGGGTTAAGGGTTTACAACTCAGTGGACTCTTGCTCCTTCTGTGGATAGAAGTGGGTGTCATGGAGCCACACAGTCATCCCTACCTGGCTTTGGATGAGAACAGAGATGGAAGATTGGAAAGATCTTTGGGGAGAGCCTGGAAATAATAATGATAATAATAGCATTTATTAAGCGCTTACTATGTGCAAAGCCCTGTTCTAAGCACTGGGGAGGTTACAAGGTGACCAGGTTGTCCCACATGGGGCTCACAGTCTTAATCCCTATTTTACAGATGAGGTAACTGAGGCCCAGAGAAGTGAAGTGACTTGCCCAAAGTCACACAACTAACAAGTGGCGGAGCTAGGATTTGCACCCACGACCTCTGACTCCAAAGCCCATGCTCTTTTCCACTGAGCCACACTGCTTCTCTTGTAACAAAATAGCTCCTGTGGCCAGTGAAACCAGCTGGCTTTCCAGAAATGGCCACAGTGTGATGAATCAATTGATAGTATTTACTGAGCACTGGCAGAGTGCAGAGCATGGAGCTAAGAGCTTGGGTAAGTACAACGAAATAAGTAGACTTAATTTCGGCCTTCAAAGATCACATAATCTAAAGTAAACAATAATACTAATGGCATTTGTTAAGCACTTACTATGTGCAACGCAGTGTTCTAAGCACTGGGGAGGATACAAGGTGATCAGGTTGTCCCATGTGGGGCTCACGGTTTTCATCCCCATTTTACAGATGAGGTAACTGAGGCACAGAGAAGTTACGTGCCTTGCCCAAAGTCACATAGCTAACAATTTGGTGGAAACTGAGGCACAGAGAAGTTAAGTGACTTCCCCAAGGTCACATAGCTGACAATTGGCGGAGCCGGGATTTGAACCCATGACCTCTGACTCCCAAGCCCGTGCTCTTTCCATTGAGCAATGCTGCTTCTCTAAATTACAAACAGGAGGAAATAATACAGATTATAAGAAACGCACGTGTTTCTGAATACTTAAGTACTTTAAGTAATGCAAAATTGCTGATGCTAAAAGCCTGGGAAGTGTGTGAGCTAAGATAGCAAAGCTAATTAACTGTCCCCATGAAACAGAAGAAACTTTTTTCTGGTATTTGTCAAGCACTTACTATGTGTCAAACACCGTTCCAAGTACTGGAATAGCTACAGGTTAATTAGGTCAGACAGTCCCTGGCCTACAGGGGCTCATAGCCTAAGTAGGAGGGTGAACTGGTAGTCCCATTTTACAGTTGAGGAAACTGAGGCACAGAGAAGTTAAGTGACTTGCCTGAAGTCACACAGCAAGTAATTGGCAGAGCCAGGTTTAGAACTCAGGTCCAACTGACTCTCAGGCCTGTGCTCTTTCCACTTAGCCAACCTGCTTCTATCTAGGGCATTTTATATCCAAAATAACAGATGTCTCTGGAGAAAGAGACTTCTATCTATTTTCTGCTGGTGGCTGGGAACTCTCTTGAGGCAGTCAATGGCTGAAAATGAGAACAGATGTGCTGCTTACACGCCTCTCATTTATTTCCTGATTCACAAAAATGCTTAGCCCCTGGAGACCAAGGGGCAGGGCCAATGGCCTTCAAATGGAGTAAACCCTCAGAAACCCATGGAGAGAACCTTGCTGAAGAGATCAGGAAGAAATCTTATTAGACAGTTAGGGCCCCAGGTGGGCCTTTCACTTTAAAAACACTTTAGTGATGGGGCTCTTCATTATAATCCCTGGGAATGGCTCAAGACACAGATGTGTGACCCTGAGTGCAACCCTAACTCTTCCTGACCTTTGCCCAGGGAAGACTGTTCTTCATTATGTGGGTTAGTTTCCTATTTGCAGGACCTAGGGCTGCTTTTGATTCCATCTCTTAGTCTCACAATCTTCCCAGAGTCTTTGCTGAAAACTTCCCTTATTCCAAATGCTTCACCTCAGGCCTATCCATCTATCCCTGTTGCATCCAGACATCTACTTGCCCTTCAGTGCACCCTCTAGGAAATCAAGGGGCTTCACTAGACTGAAAGCTCCTTAAGAGCAGGGTTTCAACCCCATTATATTGTACTCTCTCAAACACTAAGTACAATGTACTGCACAAGTGGTAGTAAATATCATTGATAAAGAAGGGAATCATTTCCTGAGAAGCCAGTAGTGACTGCAAGAAGTGAGCCCATAATCCCAAATGGAAAACCACCTGGAATATGGAATCTGAGAATGCAGGCTTTACAAGGATATCTTTGGGAGGTAAACAATAAATTGAATGTTTACTCTGTGTAGAGTACTGTACTAAGTACTTGGGAGAGTTAATAGACATGTTCCCTGCCCACAATAAGCATAATGGTGAGATTTGTAGAACTGCATTCTGAATTGCTCTTCTTGGCAAAGAATCTTTGAATCATTCAGCAAGAACATGGAACTGAGGAAACTCCCCAGACTGTTCAGTAATAAGGGACACTGTATTGAAATGGGAGCAGTTCCAGTGGAGAGAGTGGGATAAAACTCATTGCTGCCTGGAGCACTTTCTCAGCCTTTAGTTTTGTCCATCACCTTCCTGTAACAAGGATTTCTCCATACCCACTAGCATGATGACACAAATCCAGTTATCACTGGATGAGGATTTCAACATTCATTTTTTATCTTTCCAGTCAACAGGATCAAAGCATCATCAAAATAATTTGAGATGGTAGTTCAAGAATTGTTATAATCAGGAGACTCTACTCCGTAGGTTCTCTACCCAAGAAGACATGCGAATGACTATGAATCACTTTGCAAATTCAGCAAAGGGCTAACTGCACTATATCAATGCTTTATTGCAGATTTCCAGCCAGGAAGTCACAGAACGAAGACTCATCCAGAATTCCTAATGAGGCACTCCATCATCATTATTATTGTCAGCGAATGCGTGTGACAAAAATGGAATTGATGTGCTATGCATGACCATAGGTTTTCATCCACGACACAGAACTTAAACTTGTCAGCAAATTCTGCTACTTAAGCAGTACAGAGTTCCAAAGGTCCCCCAAAAAGTAGACTCAAAAGGTCAGTATTGTTTTCAGAAGCCTGCAAGAAACAAGCAGCAAGCACCATACCGAACTGAAGGTCTATAAAGTTGTGTTAAAATTTCTGTATGGCTGTGAGAGCTGGATTTACTAGGGATGGCATATCCAACCCCTAAAGCAGTTTCTGGTTGGCAGAAATCCACAATGCTTGAGCAGTAGTTTTGTGAAAATCAGGATGGCAGGAGAAAACTAGAAAACAAAGACTGGCTGTGTGTTATAAGCCCATTAGCGCAGTGAGGATTCATTCTTTAAAATGCAAAAATGACAACAGGCTGTGTCAGTCTAGCATCAGTCATTTCAATTATACTTGCTCAACGTAACTGGTGATAGTATTATCTTCAAAAATGAGCATCAGCAATACATCAGATTATATTATGATCAAATGCTGTTGAGTCATTTCTGACTCATAGCAAGTCTATAGATATATTTTCTCCAGAACGTCCTATCTTCTGCCACAATCCACAGCCTTGCTAACAGTTCTTCCATTATCTTTGTTATGGTTTCAATCCATCTAGTTGCTGGTCTGCCTATTCTACGTTTTCCCTGGACTTTTAGAGCATCAGTGTCTTCTCCAGAGAATAAGTCCTCCTGATGATGTGTCCAAAATATCTGAATCTAACTCTAGTCATTTAAAAGAGTTGCTGTGTAACATGGACCTCACTGAACTTCAGTTTAAGATGCCAAAACAGATGAAAATGTTTTACCACACTGGCCAGATTATATTATATTGTATTAAATCATATCACATTAACAGTTGTGCCCCCATGAAATGGGGTTCATGGTGGGTTCTTACTCCTTGGCAATGTGGTTGTGTTGTAGAGAAAATTTTGTCAAGCATGTATATGTTATAAATTAGGATCCATTCCAATACCTCTGGAAAAGTAATATGAAATTATCTTATGGGCTATGTACTATAGTGTTAAACATCATGAGACCATAGTCTGAACTCCAAAGCAATAACATCACAACATTAACTAAATCATCAAAATTGACTGGAGATTCCTTCATCAAATAAGGAGTTACAATATGATTATGAGCCTTTGCAGGAGAATGCCAAATGATGAGCTCATTTTGCTTCCTGTGGTGCTGATTTTTTTAGGAAATAATCTGTTCAACTCAAATTAAACAGCCTTCTTTTATTCCTAAAGCGCCTTGATCAAGCTGTCTCCAGAACACCTCCACATATTCTTGAATTACTCTATCCATCAGGATCTTTTTCAATTTTCTAAGTTTATTTTCTCGAAATTTGAAAAGATACTTCTTAATTCTAAAATGTAGGTGGTAGTCGAGACCATAACAACATTTTCATCTGTTTTGGCATCTTACAGTGTTGCATTAAACTGAAGTTCAATAAGGCCCTTGTTACATGGAAATTTTTTAGAATAATATACAATCAACTCACTGACAACTGCATTATACATTTCTATATTACATTGTCTCCCCAGTTTAACTTCTTCTCTGGTTATCTGCACTAAATCTTCTTTAGCTTCTAAAAAGCGGGATACAAACTGGGCAGAACTTCTTCCTTGAAACTTGTTGATACAGGTTGGAAATAATCCATGTCCCGTGTGTGGCTCACATTCTGAATCCCCATTTTACAGATGATGTAACTAAGTCACAAAAATTTAATGGGACTTGCCCAAGGTCACACAGCAAACAAGTGGCAGAGCTGGGATTAGAACACAGTTCCTTCTGAACACCGGGATCTTGCTCTATTTACTAGGCTACACTGCTTAATCTCATCCCAAGTGAGGTGGAGGTGGGGGAGATCTATATATCTGTAACATTCATTCATTCATTCATTCATTCAATCATATTTACTTAGCCCTTACTGTGTGCAGAGCACTGTACTAAACACTTGGGAGAGTACAATACAAAAATAAATGGACACATTCCCTGCCCACAATGAGTTTACAGTCTAGAGGTGAAGAGACAGACATCATTACAAATAAATAAATTACAGTACATGCAGATGGTATACTAGAATGGTCAGACTTTTGTACAGGGCAGGGTTTCAAACAATCCCACCTGATCTTTGGAGTGACTGTATCATGGTGTGGCTGTAATCTTACCTAAAATTAAGGATTCAGCCAGCATACATGTAATCTCTCTTCTCTCTCATTCTCTCTCTACATTCCAGAAGTGTTCAAAAATGTTCTAATGGGCCATCACTCTACATGACCTTCCCAAAGCTCTCTTTAAAAATTGCTCCAGGGATGTAAATAAACCACGAATCTCTGCTGTGATCTTGATTCGTGATCATTACAAAGACGCCACTTCCATTCCTCTTCCCTAAGAAGAAACTCCTTTAGCTCTCTGTTCCGTAAGAAGCTGTATGTCTACGATCTTGACCAGTAGAGATCCTTGACTTTTTTTTTCCCCAGGGTATATGTTAAGCCCTTCTTACGTGCCTGGCAGTGTATTAAGCGCTGGGGTAGATACCACGTAAGCAGGTTGGACACATGTATTGCATAGGGCTTCAGTGTCAATCCCCATTTACAGATAACTGAGGCATACAGAAGTGAAGTGACTTGCCCAAGGTCACACAGCAGACCAGTGGCTGAGAAGGGTTAGAACCGAGGTGCTTCCGACACCCAGGCTTATGCTCTAATCACTAGACCGCGTTGAACTGACCCCTCACCAGGCCCAACTGGAGCCCTTCCTCCCAGCTGAAAGATTTTCCTCCCTTTAAGGAAGTGGGGTCAGTGCCCATTTCTAGGGGCACTAACCCCTTGGCTGCATCCCTCCACTACTTGGCACAGTGTTCCTTATAAACTACCAAATAGAAACTACCATGCAGTACTGCACTCCGATACGCTGTACTCTCCCAAGAACTTAAAACAATGCTCTGCACGCAGTAAGTGCTCAAATACCACTGACTGATTTCTCTGGCCCAATTGAGTGGGGAAGGTCAATCTTCTAATTCCCTGTTTTTAGTTTAAACACTTTTGTTTGTTTTTGTTTTTATGATATTTGTTAAGCACTTACTAAGTGCCCTGCACAGTACTAAGCACTGAGGTAGATAAAACCTAATCAGGTTGGACACAGTCCCTGTTCCACATGGAGCTCACAGACTTAATTCTCATTTTGCAGATGAGGTAACTGGAGCACAGGGAAGTTAAGTGACTTGCCTAAGGTTACACAGAAGACAAATGACAGAGACAGGGTTACTTGCTAGATCTATATCGATACTTACAGTTTTTAGTAGCTGATCTCTCTTCTCTCTCTCTTTCTCACATTATAGATCCTTAAATGTCCTAGCCATGGAATATCTCTTGAAACCATGAAGATGGCATTAAGTTGTGAGCTGCCTTTACAAACCTTTGGTTGTGTATACATTCTCCCACGTGTGGGCTGGAATATAACTTTTGTTATTCTTCAGGTTTACTGTTAGCTCATCGTGATGTGCGGACTCTGAGCAGCAATTCATATTCATCTGTGTGTCTTATCAGGTATGTGCCTCAACAGCACTTCAATTAACAGTGAACAGTTCCTTAATTATTGGTTCCAAAACTTGCAATGCTGCAGTTTAAGTAGGAACAAGAACAGATATTTAATCCCCATTTTACAGGTGAGGAAACTGGGGCACAGAGAAGTTAAGTTACTTGCCTACAGTCATACAGTGGATGAGTGATGGAGCCAGGATTAAAACTCAGGTCCTTCTGACTTCGAGGCCCATGTCCTTTCCGCAAGACCATGTTTCTTCCCCATGCAATGAGTGGCAGGGAGTTTAAAAGTGACTCTTTTAACCACAATGCTCTTGGCATTTTATTCATCTGCAAAATGGGGATTCAACCACTGGTCTCCCTCCTACATATTCTGTGAGCTTTCTTTTTCTTTCTTTCTTTCAATCATATTTATTGAGTGCTTACTGTGTGCACAGCACTGTACTAAGCGCTTGGAAACTACAATTCGGCAACAGAGACAGTCCCTACCCAACAGTGGGCTCACAGACTAGAAGGGGGAGCTCCATGTGGGACCTAATTATTTTCTATCTACTCCTGTGCTTCGAAGAGTGTGGCATATAGTAAGCATTTATCCGTTATTATTATTATTATTTGGTTCATCATCTTTTAAAGTGGTTTTGTCTTTAGAATAGATTGTTCTTGTACCCATCATCAGTAGATTATGAGCCCCCAGAGACGGAGTCTTGTTTATTTTTATTGTATTCTTCCCAAATGTTCAGTACAGTGCTTTGTCCTCAATGGGTTACAAATACAATTAAATGAAATGAGTAAAGAGGTACAAACATCTATCAGATTCCAACAGAAAGCTAGCAGTGTTCTTACCACTTACATTACTCTCCAGAGCCAGAAAAGAGAGCAACACATATCAATATATCAACGCACATCTCCGCATATCTCCCGGCAGAGATGAGGGAAAGAGATCTGGAATCATTACTCAAAGAAATTAAGACTTGAAGTGATTATCGAGACATTTTAATTCTGAATATAAGTTTGCTGAGCAGATGCCATACAATTATTGGAGAATGTCAAAACATATTTAAAATTGGAAGGACATAAAATGAAGCTATGAAGGGAGTGGGGCACTGGGGAATTAGGAAACTCACTCTTTCTAGGGCAAAGTTGCCTGGGGAGGGAGTTCTAACAGGAGTAACTATTGTCAAAGCAGTAAATAAGATTTAAATAGTTATTTGAAGTAGATGAGAGAAGAGGTGGGAGGGGGAGTTTAGAGCTGGAAAGGCAGGCAGTGGCCATACCTAGAGATGAAATAGAAGCTGCATGGCCTAGTAGCAAGAGCATGGGCTTGGGAATCAGAGATCTGGGGTTCGAATCCCACCTCTACCAGTTGTCTGCTGTGTGACCTTGAGCAAGTCACTTCACACCTATGTCCCTTCTTTCCTTCTCCAGCCCAGCCTGCACCCTCAACTCCTCTGCCGCTAACCGCCTCACTGGGCCTCGTTTTTGCCTGTCCCGCTGTCGACCCCCGGCCCACGTCCATCCCCTGGCCTGGAATGTCCTCCCTCCAAATATCCGCCAAACTAGCTCTCTTCCTCCCTTCAAAGCCTTACTGAGAGCTCACCTCCTCCAGGAGGTCTTCCCAGACTAAGCCCCCTTTTTCCTCTTCTCCTCCCCATCCCCCCCCACCCTACCTCCTTCCCCTCCCCACCCCACTTGTATATACTTGTGCAGATTTATTACTTTATTTATTTTACTTGTACATATTTACTATTCTATTTATTTTGTTAATGATGTGCATATAGTTATAATTCTATTTATCCTAACAATTTTGACCCTTGTCTACATGTTTTATTTTGTTGTCTGTCTCCTCCTTCTAGACTGTGAGCATGTTGTTGGGTAGGGACCATCTCTATATGTTGCCGACTTGTACTTCCCAAGCGCTTAGTACAGTGCTCTGCACACAGTACGTGCTCAATAAATATGATTGAAAGAATGAATGAATCTCTGTACGCTCAGTTACCTTATCTGTAAAATGGAGATTAAGAGTGTAAGCCTCATGTGGGACAGGCACTGTGTCCAATCTGATTACCTTGTATCTACCCCAGCACTTATAACAGTGCTTGGCACATAATAAGCACTTAAAAATGCCATAATTATTATTACTATTACACATTCCTAGCTCTTTCTATCAAAACACGTTGAGTGTTTTCGAAAACCAAGGAAAGTTATTCCAGATATGTTTCATTAGAAGCTTCTGTGGTGTCCCCATGGCACTTATGCACAAATCTTTAAATTGTATATTATAAATTACTTTATTTCACATTAATGTCCAGCTCCCCTCTAGACTATAAGCTTGTTATGGGTAGGGAATGAGCCTGTTAAATTTTACTATCCTAAGGGCTTAATGCAGTGCTCTAAGCATAGTAAGCGTTCAATAAATACCACTGATTGATGGACTGATTGATTGTCAAGGGGTGGCAAATGGAGCGTGGCTCAGTGGAAAGAGTCCGGGCTTTGGAGTCAGAGGTCATGGGTTCAAATCCTGGCTCCACCAATTGATAGCTGTGTGACTTTGGGAAGTCACTTCACTTCTCTGGGCCTCAGTTACCTCATCTGTAAAATGGGGATGAAGACTGTGAGCACCGCTGTGGGACAACCTGATCACCTTGTAACCTCTCCAGTGCTTAGAACAGGGCTTGACACATAGTAAGCGCTTAATAAATGCCATCATCATTATTATTATTAATACTCTTGCTTCCTACAGAACAGTGAGTAGCTTCCCTTCACTCCCCCAGCTTCGTGCTGAGTATTCTTGACCCGTCCACTGCCCCAGCAAAGACCTACCTCTGTTCTGACCCCCATGGGGTGAGGGAAGGAGATTGGAAAATGTAGGTCTGGAATATAGTGGGGGTTCCCCCCAATAAGGGGTTCCTAAAGAGCCCCTCCAGAGAGGAGGGAATGGGAGACCTGCTCAGAATTTTTGCTGCTTCCCGGCTACCTGGAGCTGTTTTCCTTGCTGGAGGCAGGGTTGTGGGAGGTGAGCTGGTCTGAAGCCCCGGCATCTGGCTCCAAGGGAAATGGAGATAACTGTGTGGTCTTTGGGAAGGCAAGGAGCCAGATGGCACAGCTGAGGGGTCAAGACTCTCCCCCTCAACCGCTTGTCCCCTATTCACTAGTAGCATCAAAATTGATCTTTAGCAGACTTGAAAAAAGGAACAATCCCTTTGTAAATCCCCCTATGTATCAAATAAATGTCAGCCAATTAATCCAACATGACAATCACATTCAATAAAAAGGACTCCATTGTTATGGAAACAGCCCACATTCATACTCCCCAGCTTCAAGGCACAAACTGATACCCGAACTGTCATAAATGCCAGTTCCTCTTTCTCTGGCCATCTGGGGAGGGACTCACCATGCATGTCCTACCAGTCTCACATGGACTAGAATCTTAGAGATTGAAAGAGAAGGCTGGAAAGGATGGCTATAAGCTTCTTGCAGGTGGCAACAGGCAAACAACTGCAGCTTTAAAAGAGCCTGCTGCTTTACGAGCCCCAACTAACAGCTAATGGGTGCTAGTCATATGGAAATAATTTTCTAAGCATCTACTAGGTCCAGAGCACTGAACTCTTAGCTGAGAAAAAAAAAGTATACAAATGAGAATTAGACATGGCCCCTCGTCCCTCAAGGGCCTTACAACTTAAGAATAAGGGGAGAAACGATTAACAGTGGGCACATAATGAAAGATGAAAAAAATAAAATAGAGGAAAAGAGCACAAAAACACAAGGACAAGAATAAATCCCATAGGACCTGCAGAATATTGCAGAAGCTTGTTCCTTGTGGTGGTGTATTTTCAACTTCAGTGAAGAATTTGCCTAGTTGGTAACGCCTAAAAATCATAGCACACACATACACACACACACATGCTGTGAATCCAGTAATTCTACACAAACCCCTTCAAGGCCATAATAAGTATTGTACACTGAAGGGATTCTTTTGTTTCTTTCTTTGTTTTTATAGTATTTGTTAAGTGCTTATTGTATGCCAGGCACTGTGATGAGCTCTGGGGTAAACACAAGCAAATCAAGTTGGACATAGTCCATGTCATGAGGTTCTCAATTATAATTTCCATTATACAGATGCAGTAACAGGCAGAGAGAAGTTAAGTGGGTTGCACAAGGTCACAGAGCAGACAAGTGGTGGAGCCAGGATTAGAACCAAGGTTCTTCATAATCCTAGGCCAATTATCTATCCATTGACCTCACTGCTTCACAGATTTGACTATGAAAGTTCTTAAAAAGAGTCAGGTTAAGATTATGGTTTAGAGTTTAAAATGAGAAAGATCGTGGCTTAGTGGAAAAAGCACAAGCTTGGGAGTCAGAGGTCATGGGTTCTAATCCAGGCTCCACCACTTATCAGCTGGGTGACTTTGGGCAAGTCACTTAACTTCTCTGTGCCTCAGTTACCTCATCTGTAAAATGGGGAATAAGACTGTGAGCCCACGTGGAACAACCTGATTACCTTCTATCTCCCCCAGCACTTATAATATTGCTTGGCACATAGTAAGTGCTCAACAAATACCATCATCATTATTAGTATTATTATTAAACAGGCAGGCTGGAAAAATAGATTCCTGTTTTGTTAGAAATATTTTTCTGGTAAAACTGGGAATACATTTCAGAAGAGCTGATTTTAAGCTTTAGCTTTAGAATACAGAGTGGGCTTGAGAAAGTTAGCTAATTAGATAGTTGTGATGTTTACTAAGCACAGATTATGTTCTGAGCTTTGTGCCAATCAATCCATCAATCAAGCAATGTTATATATTGAGTGTTTACCAAGTGCAGAGTACTGAACTAAGTAGTTTGGAGAATACAAGACAATAAAGTTGCTAGACAATATCCCTGGCCTTACAGATATTACAATCTGTAAGACAGGTATTAAAAGAAATTACAGATAAGGGAAGCTTTGGGTTAGAGAGAAAATAATCCAATTAATTACCTGTTCTACACAGGGCTCACAAGCTACAGAACAGTACAAACAGCAATCAGTCATTCAATCAATGACATTTTATGAGTGCTTACTGTGCATAGCACTGTACTAAGTACTTGGGAGAGTACAATACAATCAGTCTGGTAGACATGTTCCCTACCACTAGTGGCTTAAAGTCTAGAGGAGGAGCTCACAATCTAGGAAAGCATCTTACACCCATTTTACAGAAGAGGAAATTGTGGCCTAATGAGGATGATTGTCCCCAGTTTATACAACTGGCCAGTAGAAGAGCTGGGACTAAATTTTGATTCTCCTGACTCGGGATCCCATAGGGTTATCAGTCTATCAGTCCGAATCGCTTTCTGCTAGCTATAATGCCTGCTCCCAGAACGGGAAAAGAAATACAAATTTGGCACCTTGGCTCACACTCTCAGCTCAAAGCCCCATATAATCCTGCCCTGTGCTGTCAAGCCACAGCCCAGTAGAAATGAGAACATTGGGAAACCTGAGAGAAGACTCTTCGTTTCAGCTGAAACTGTGACTTGGTAACATGGTGTAACACATGTAAACCAAAATCTCTTTGGATTTACAGGTTCCTTTATTAAACAGTTTTCTATTCTTTCCCTTTGATTATTAAGGGCCTCTTATATTTGTCAAGTTCCCCAGCACAGTAGTTCCGATAGCCTATTTCAGATAGCCTTTAACCTATGAACATGTTATAGGCGGAGAACGTGACTGCTAATTCTATAGTACAGTAGATGATGATGGCATTTATTGAGTGCTTACTATGTGCAAAGCACTGTTCTAAGCGCTGGGGAGGTTACAAGGTGATCAGGTTGTCCCACAGAAGGCTCACAGGCTTAATCCCCATTTTACAGATGAGGGAACTGAGGCACAGAGAAGTTAAGTGACTTGTCCAAAGTCACACAGCTGACAATTGGCGGAGCAGGGATTTGAACCCATGACCTCTGACTCCAAAGCCTGGGTTCTTTCCACTGAGCCACGCTGCTTCTCAAGTACAGTACTCTCCCTAGTGCTTTGATCAGAGTAAGTACTGGATAAATGCCATTGATTGATTGATTGATGGACTGTAAACTGCTTTGAGGATTTTTAAATTATTAATAATAATGATGATAATAATAATAATGGTGGTATTTGTTAAGCACTTACTATGTGCCAAGCACTGTTCTAAGTGCTGGGGTAGATACAAGGTAATCAGATTGTCCCACATGGGGCTCACAGTCTTCATCCACATTTTACAGATGTGTTAACAGGCACAGAGAAGTTAAGTGACTTGCCCAAGGTCACACAGCTGCCAAGTGGCATAGTAGGGAATAAAATCCACAACTATGATTCCCAGGCCAGGGCTTTTTCCACTGTCACGCTGCTTCTCACGCTGCTTCTTTTAAATGTGATGTGTCTTTTTCTGGATGCATAAATGCAGGTAAGGCATGATGCTGTTTATGGGAAACAGCAGTTACCAAGGCTCCACCTCCACCATCACTACAACTGCCCTGGAGCCCCCCTCAAAATGTACAGTTCTTGTTGCCTCGCTATGAAAAACAAAAGAGACAATCTGATGACTTTTTCCCAAGGACGTTTGGCTTTTCTTTCCAGAAAGGATGATTTGGGTCCCAAACCGAGTCCAGACACACAAGTTGGAAGTAGATTCTAGGCCTACGGTAGACAGTGTTACACCAATAATAAATCAATGGCATCAGTGCTTAGAACATTGTTTGGCACATAATAATAATAACAATAATAATGGTATTTAAGCGCTTACTATGTGCCAAGCACTGTTCTAAGCACTGGGATGGATACAAGTTTATCAGGTTGTCCCATATAGGGCTAACAGTCTTAATCCCCATTTTACAGATGCGGTAACAGGCACAGAGAAGTTAAGTGACTTGCTCAAAGTCACACAGCTTTGTGTGGCGGAGCCTGGATTAAAACTCACGACCTTTGACTCCCAAGCCCATAGTCTTTCCACTGTCACAGTGCTTCTCATAGTAAGCGCTTAACAAATACCATCACTATCATTATTTACTGAGTGCTTACTATGGGCAGAGCACTGAACTAAGGGCTTGAACAGTTCTGTTTTCAGATGGTACGGACACGGCACGATATATGCATGAGTCAATCATCTCCTGCCATTAAGCTTGGATGTTGCGCCCATGTTCACCGGGCCCTGGGAGGGGAACTCAAAACACTGGAGTTAGTGGCAGGGTCAAGGGTGCCTGCTGAAAAAACACACTAGGTTTGGCAGAATACTCCAAATTGTTGTGCATGACATCCTTGAGTTATGCTGTGAGCCCAGTGCGATCAGGTGACATCTCGTGCATCCCAGTGCCTGTTATTGTGATAGCCATCATCCTTGATCTATCAATCAATCAATCAATCGTATTTATTGAGCGCTTACTGTGTGCAGAGCACTGTACTAAGCGCTTGGGAAGTACAAGTTGGCAACATATAGAGACAGTCCCTACCCAACAGTGGGCTCACAGTCTAAAAGGGGGAGATAAGTCACCCTGACACTTGCCGAGAGCCCTTCCCAACCACCCGAACCGTGAAACTCTGCTCTTCAGGACATAGTATTCTACAGCTTCTATTTTATAATGTATTTACCCCTGTTCTTGCATTTTATGTTGATCTTGTGTTTTTATTCTTTTATCTTGTTCTTATGTGTCCATCACCAACTCTTTTCTCTCCTTATTATTAGACTGAGTCCTATAATAAAAATCATAATAATGGCATTTATTAAGCACTTACTATGTGCAAAGCACTGTTCTAAGTGCTGGGGAGGTTACAAGGTGACAAGGTGAGGGGGGGCTCACAGTCAATCCCCATTTTACAGATGAGGTAACTGAGGCACAGAGAAGTGAAGTGACTTGCCCAAAGTCACACAGCTGACAATTGGTGGACCCGGGATTTGAACCCATGACCTCTGACTCCAAAGCCCATGCTCTTTCCACTGAGCCATGCTGCTTCTCATGGCTCTTTAAGAGCCAAGGACCCTGTCTCATCCATGTATTCATTAAATCATATTTATCGAGTGCTTACTGTGTGCAGAGCACTGTCCTAAGCACTTGGGAAAGTATAATACAATAAACAGTGACATTCCCTGCCCACAACGAGGTCATAGTCTCTTTCCCAGAACTTAGTACAATGCTTTGCACACTGTAAGAGCTTAATAAATACTACTACAACTACTACTACTGCTATGCTATGATGATTACTGCAAAGACTACCACTACTATTACTGCTACAGTGCTCAGTGCTTAGAACAGAGCTTGGCACAAATACCATCATCATTATTATTATTATTATTATTATTATCACTACTACTACAGTTGTTCTTCATATTTAAAGAAGATATCATCCATGGTAAAGTTTGCCTATGAGCGAGTGCATGGCTGAAAAGGTCACTATGGGATCCACAGATCCAGGCATATTGAGAACAAGCGTGGCTCAGTGGAAAGAGCATGGGTTTGGGAGGCAGAAGTCATGGGTTCTAATCCCACCACCGCCACTGGTCTGCTGTGACTTTGGGCAAGTCACTTCACTGCTCTGTGCCTCAGTTACCTCATCTGTAAAATGGGGATTAAGACGGTGAGTCCCATGTGGGACAGCCTAATCATCTTGTATCCCCCCAGTGCTTAGAACAGTACTTTGCACATAATAAGCACTTAGCAAATACTATCCATCATTATTATCATTATTATCATTATTATTATTATTGAGAAGCAGTGTGGCTCAGGGGAAAAAGCTTGGGCTTGGGAGTCAGAGGTCATGGGTCCTAATACCACTCCACCACTTATCAGCAGTGTGACTTTGGGCAAGTCACTTAACTTCTCTGTGCCTCAGTTATGTCATCTATAACATAGGGATTTAGACTGTGAGCCCCATGTGGGACAACCTGATTACCTTGTATCCCCCCAGTGCTTAGAGCAGTGCTTCACAAGTAGTAAGTGCTTAACAAATGCCATCATGATTATTATTATTATTATTATTGTTATATTGTACACACAAAAGGCTGGCCTTTCTTGTTCTGCTATGTTTGATGGTTTCAGCACAAGGCAGTCTTTTCTCTTTGGCTTCCTCTTTTCTCATTCCTCATGTAGATTTTGTAGAAACAGCTACTCTTTTTGTAATATTCACACTCACAGTTCATTCATAGTGCTGGGCTGAATTTTCTTTTACATGTGACTCATATAAGATATTCAGAACAATACTGCAGTTTCTTTCCGGGTGAATGGATCTATTGTTCATGATTACCAGCAAAATGAGTGAGAATAAACCACAAAATTTATTCTGGCACCCTCAGAGATAGAGCAATCCCTTGTGAGCCCCTGCAAAAGGAAATTAAATCCATTCTGTCATGCAAATAAACTAATTATGGTATTCATTAAGCATTTACTAGTACTAGGCACTGGGATCGGTACAAGATAATCAGATCAGACCCAAATTCTGACTCATATTGGGATCACAGTCTGAGAGCTGGTATTTCATCCCCAATTACAGGTGAGGAAATTTAGGCTCATGGAGATGAAGTGACTTGCCCAGTGTCAGAGATAGCTCTCTAGATTGTAAGCTCACTGTGGGCAGGAATGTACCAGTTTATTGTTATATTGTACTCTCCCAAGCACTCAGTACATTGTTGTGCACACAGTGCGTGCTCAATCAATATGATTGAATGAACTGAATGAATGACTAGAAGTCTGGTCTCCTAACTCCAAGTCTAGTCTCCGTTCCACTAGGTCATCTTGCTTTCCATTAAATTACCAAAATCAATGGGCTCCAGTTTCTTTAAGAAATTTGTTCCTCAACTCCTTTATCACGACTTTCACGCCTTTGAAGCATTTAGCTTTTTAGAACTCCTTGTAGCACTGATGTATGTGTGTGATACATTGTTACTTCCTCCAATGGATAATTTACTTAATTTACTTACTATGTTCCCCCACTAGACTGTAAGCTCTTTGAGGGCAGGAATCACTATTTACTCTATTGTACTTTCCCCAGTGCTTAGTCCTCTACTCTCCACACAATAAGCACTCAACAAATGCCACTGATTGACTGACTGATTACAGCAGTTAATAGGCATGCTCCCTGGATTCAAGTAGCTACAATCTCTTCATATGTCCCACCCAGAAAATCAATCAATCAATGGTATTTATTGAGCACTTGCCATGGGCAAAGAACTGTACTAAGCTCTTGGGAGAGAATAATACAACCGAATTAGCAGACATGTTCTCTGCCCACAGTGAGTTTACAGAGGGGGAGACAGCTATTAATACAAGTAAATTATTTATAATACATAATTTAAAGATATGTACATAAATGCTGTGGGAAAGCTGTGTTGTGAACAGTGCTTGGCACATAGAAAGTGCTTGATGAGGACCATAATTGTTATTATTATTATTACTTCAGTACAGGTGAATTGAATGTTTCAGGACTTTGTTGTACACCTCTGCCATCTGATGTTGAGTATTATCCATTCATTCAATCAGTCTTATCTATTAAGAGCTTACTGTGTGCAGAGCACTGTACTAACTACTTGGGAAAGAACAATACAACAATAAAAAGTGACATATCGCTGATTAAAATATTCTGTGTTTTCTGTAATAGATCCAGCTGTCACAGCCAAGTAGGATTGTTGGACAACTCAGTAGCATTCAAAGACCTTTAATTTGCAGTTTGTTGGCCTGTTGTTCCTACTCTATCCTGTGATTCACGGAAGGTCATACTGTGTCCAGTGACCTTAGAAAATCATCTCCCTTCTAGACTGTGAGCTGCATGTTAGACAGGGACTGGGTCCAGTCTAACTTATATCTACCCCAGGTCTTAGACTAGTTCTTGACACAAAGGAAGTGCTTAGCAATTATTGCAATTATTATTATTTTCACCATTTTCTGCAGCCCGAGACTCCAGAAATATCTAAGCACATTAGGCCACCCAGAGAAATTTACAAGGATACTTCGACGACTCAGTAACAGGAAGGTTGGTCAAGTCAGTGGTGAGAGTTCCCAGCCTGATGGTTTCCCTAACACTTTCAGGGTGAAGAAGGGCTTAATGGCAGGTCCAGTCCTGTCCAACCTATCCTAAATTGAAGTGCTTGAGGAAACAACTATGGATTTGCAGGTGGGAGTCACTTTAAACCCACTAGAAAATTTCCCACTCAACAAGCTGGTAGTGGAAACAAAAGTTTTTCAGAAAGTGGCTCATGAACTGCACAATGCAGGTGATCACTCCCTAAAGGTACCCACCCAAGATTACATGCAGATGATGGAAAATCACTTCACTGAATCAGCCAGTCATTATGGACTGATAAAGAAAACTGAAGTAATGCAGTCCCTCTCAGGGTCGCACCTGGAGAGCTTCCAGTACTCAACCAGTCTTGACTATGGAAGGGAGAGTCAAGCAGAGGCCTATTCATTCCTAGTTAGGGCAGTGGCTAGCGAGTGGAAGGCAATCTGCTACAAATCAAAACTCCCCTGTGCCGGGCAGCAGTGGCACGGGAGAGTGTTGAAGGCGGTGACTCAAGTTTACTGCACTCAAGGAGGCAGTGGTAAATCCCTTCTGTATTTTTACCAAGAAAACTCTATGCATCCACTGTCAGAACAATTGCAGATAGAGGTTGGGCCTTCTGGAAGAGATGTACCCATGGGGTTGCTATGGGGCGGATATGACTGTATGGCATAAGACAAGTCAAGAAGTAATGCATCAACCTGCGCCAAGGAAGCCATTCACACAACCAAATATCCATTTCAGCAACACTAACTCACTAAATTGTAAGGTACCCATCTAGCTTTAAACTTCTTGAGGGCAGGGATGATGTCTCCTAGTCCTATTATACTCTCCCACACACTTACCATGGTTGTCTGCACACAATAGAGTGGCAGGGCTAAACAATGACACAAAATTCTGTTATCTAGATTTACCAATGAGGCCATGATAAATAAGAAAGCAGAAAATCAAGTCAAGAAGACCAGCACACCCCCTGGGAGGCTGACAAACACAACATAAGAAGCAACACTGATACGGATAGTGGTTAGGAAAGAGTCACTTATGCTCTTTATTTAAGGGTATTTGTTAAGTGCTTATTGTGTGTCAAGCACTGTTTTAAGTACCGGGGTAGATAAGATTCAAGTTAATCGGGATGTATACAGTCCCTGGTCCCACCTGGGGCTCACAGTTAAAGTAGGAGGGAGAACAGGTATTGAACCCCCATGTTGCAGTTGAGGTTACTGAGGCACAGATTAGGTGAAATGATTTGCCCAAGGTCATACAGCAGGCAAGTGTCAGAGATGGGATTAGAAACAAGGTCCTCTCACTCCCAGGCCCATTCTTCATCAGTTAGGCCAAGCTGTTTCCCTTCTCTCTTTTTGGCCAAGCTTGGTGCTCGGGAGAAGGGCAGGCAATAGGCAACTGACAGAACCAAGATTAGTGCCCAGGTGAAATGGAATTAACACTGCCTCTGCTCAGTTGAGCATGGCCTATTGGAAAGAGCTTATACCTGGGAGCCAGAGGATCTGGGTTCTAATCCTGACTCCGTAACTTGTATGCTGTGTGGCCTTGGGAAAATTCCTGAACTTCTCTGTGTCTCAATTACCTCATCTGTAAAATAGAGATTAAATACTCTTCCCTCCAGTTTAGACTGTGAAGCCCATGTGGGCCAGGGACTGTGTCCAGCCTCATTATCTTGTATCTATGCCAGTGCTTAGTACCATGCCTGGCACATAGTAAGTACTTAAAAAGCACCATAATAAGGCATGGCATTAGGCTCTAGACCCAAGTAAAATTCTACAAAGCTGTAGTACTGTAGTGCCATCTTATTGGGACATAACAACTATATATTTAGTAATATATATGTATATTTATAAAACTATATGTATATGTACATACATAAAAACACACATTCATTCATTCAATCATATTTATTGAATGCTTACTGTGTGCAAAGCACTGTACCAAGTGCTTATAAATATCTGCATAAATACTTGCATAAAAACACATCAGAAACTTGGTCAGGATGAACTGTGGACCTCACCCAGTAATAGCTGTACAATAAAATGCTGGAACAAAGCACCTCCTGGAGATTTTTAAGGAAGGGACAGACCCTGTTTCTCCCAAATGGGTCAATCAATCATCTGCCGGAATGCAAGATGCCTTGCGTTAGTCTGCAGCTTTTTTCTCACACTTCTTTTTTCTGTATTTGGCAATAACTAGTCTAGCAGGAACAATGGATGAGAATTGCATCTGAAAACTTAAATTGCTAACTTAAAATAGCTATTTCCTGATAAAAGAATGATTTCTTCTAATGCTAGAAAATTCATACTTCAATGCATAAATCAAGCGTATCAAAAATCCTTTGACATGTATTCTCACTGTCCCTTTACGTTTGTTCCAGGAGAACCAGGGAGAGACCAAACCCTGCTGAATAGCAATGTGGAGCAAACAGCATCTTGAGAAATAGTCAAGTCAGTCAGTCAGTCAGTCAGTCAGTCAGTCAGTCAATTGTATGTGACTTCTAGACTGTGAACCCGTTGTTGGGTAGGGACCGTCTCTATATGTTGCCGTCTCTATATGTTCCCAAGCGCTTAGTACAGTGCTTTGCACACAGTAATCGCTTAATAAATACAATTGAATGAATGAATGAATGTACAGAGCACAGTACTAAGTACTTGGGAGAGGAAAATGTGACAAAAATGGACCTATTCCCTGTAACCAACAAACTTAAAGTCTAGAGGGAAAACAGACATTAATATGAATAAATTGCAGATATGTACATAGAGGAGATGAATTGGGGACTGAGGAGAATTATATCCTTTCATGTCTCCCAGGAATAATAATGATGGCATTTGTTAAGCACTTACTATGTGCAACGCAGTGTCCTATCGCTGGGGAGGATACAAGGTGATCAGGTTGTCCCACGTGAGGCTCACAGTCTTAATCCCAATTTTACAGATGATGTAACTGACGCACAGAGAAGTTAAGTGACTTGCCCAAAGTCAAACAGCTGACAAGTGGTGGAGCTGGGACTTGAACCCAAGACCTCTGACTCCCAAGCCCGGGCTCTTTCCACTGAACCATGCGGCTTCTCAAGAAGCAGGAAGCCATTGGATAACTCTCTCAGGCATGACCATCAGTACAATGAATGAACTTTCTTCATATCTGAGCTGGATATGGTGCTGGGACCTCAGGATCTGGGCCCATCTTATTGCACCTCAATCTCATCTATCTTGCCACCAACCTCTTGCCCACAACCTGCCTCTGGCCTGGAATGCCCTCCCTTCTCAAATCCAAAAGACAATTACTCTCCCCTGCCTTAAAGTCTTATTCACTCATTTGTTCAGTCATATTTATTGAGCGCTTACTGTGTGCAGAGCACTGTACTAAGCGCTTGGAAAATACAATTCAGCAGCAGATAGAGACAGTCCCTACCCAACAATGGGCTCACAGTCTAGAAACCTTGCCAGTTCCCTTATCTATATTTATTCTAATGCCTATCGACTCCTCCAGACTGTAAGCTCCTTACAGGCCAGAACCATGTCTTCCAACTGTACTCTCCAAGTGCTTAGTGTAGTGCTCTGCACATAGTAAGCTCCTTAAAGTGCCCATCTACCTAAAAAAATAGTCAAGTGTCCAAAACTGGGAGGGGTAGAGTAGAGGGGAGAAAAAACAGGGGTTTAAAATATCTATACGCTGAAAACCAACCACTGAATAAATGAAAACGACTTTACTGAATGAAAATGAGGGCACCAGCATTGAGAAGCAGTGTGGCCTATTGCATACAGCCTGGGAGTCCGAAGGACCTGGGTTCTAATCCCGGCTCTGAAACTTTTTGTCTGCCTGGTGACCTCAGGCAAGTCACTTTATTTCTTTGGGTCTCAATTACCTCATCTGTAAGATGGGACTGAAGACTGTGAGCCCCATGTGGGACATGGACCGTGTCCAACCTGATCAGTCCAAGTTCTTCAAAGGCACAAAAGAGAATGTTTGAGCTGAAAAGGGGGCAATTTGCTTCATGCAAACAGGCTCCAGCTTCTATTTTTCTACCTAAGTTCTTCAAGGCCAGGAAAGAGAATGTTTGAGCTGAAACTGGAGAAATTTGCTTCATGCAACCAACCTCCAGCTTTCATTTCTCGACCTGAGAGCTTCAAGGCCAGGAAAGAGAATGTTTGAGGTGAAAAAGGAGAAATTTGCTTCATGCAAACAGCATCCTGCTTTTATTGTCTAGCTGAGGTCTTCAAGGCCAGAAAAGAGAATATTTGAGTTGGAAAAGATGAAATTTGCTTTATCAGAACAACCTCCAGCTTTGACTCCTATGCCTAAGGTCTTCAAGGCCAGAAAAGAGAATGTTTGAGGTGAAAAAGGAGACACCTGCTTCATGCAGGCAACCTCCAGCTTTTTCCTCTCTTTCTAAGGTCTTCACGGCCAGAAGAGAAAATAGTTACGCTGAAAAAGGAGAAATTTGCTTCATGCAAACAACCTCCAGCTTTTATTCTCTACCTGAGGGCTTCAAGGCCAGAAAAGAGAATATGTCAGGTGAAAAAGGAGAAATTTGCTTTATCCAAACAACCTCCAGCTTTTGGTTCTTGGTCTAAGTTCTGCAAAGGCACAAAAGAGACTGTTTCAGGGAAAAAAGGAGCAATTTGCTTCATGCAAGCAGGCTCCAGCTTCTATTTCTCTACCTAGGGTGTTCAAGGCCAGAAAAGAGAATGTTTGAGCTGAAAAAGGAGAAATTTGCTTCATGCAAACAACCTCCAGCTTTTGCCTCTCGGTCTGAGGTCTTCATGGCCAGAAAAGAGAAGAGTTGAACTGAAAAAGAAGTTATTTGCTTCATGCAAAGAATCTTCAGCTTTGACCTCCCTGCCTAAGGTCTTCAAGGCCAGGAAAGAGAATATTTGAGGGGGAAAAAAGGAGAAATTTGCTACATGCAACCAAGCCCCGGCTTTTATTTCTCTAACTAGGGTTTTCAAGTCCAGAAAGGGGAGAATATTGGAGGTGGAAAAGGAGGCATTTGCTTCATGCAAACCATCTCCAGCTTTTACTTCTCTACCTACAGTCATCAAGGACACCAAAGAGAATATTGGAGGTGAAAAAAGAGAACTTTGCTTTATGCAACCCACCTCCAGCTCTTACTTCTCCTGACTAAGGTCTTCAAGGCCACAAAAGAGAATATTGGAGGTGAAAAAGGAGAACTTGGCTTCATAGAAAAGCTCACCTCATCCTTTTTCTACCTAAGGTTTTCAAGACCTGAGGGGAAAATATAGGAACTGGGAAATAAGAATTGGCTTCATGCAGAAACACCTCCCATGCATAAGTTCACCTCAGGCCTACAGGGCTTCTTAAATGAGAATGAATAGACTATATTGGTGATGAAAAGGATAAATGTGTTTCATGCTTTCATTTCTCCCACCTAAGGTCTTCAGGGCCCAAACTGAGAGTATTTGAACACTTGAGGGGAGATAGGAGAAGTTTGCTTCCTGCAGAAACATCACCTGTTCATTAGTCTACTTGAGGAATACAAAGCCTTGCAATAGAGAATATTGGAGACGAAGAAAGGAGAAATTGGCTTCACGCAAATAACCTTCCCCCAGCGTGGCTCAGTGGAAAGAGCACGGGCTTTAGAGTCAGAGGTCAGGGGTTCAAATCCCGGCTCCGCCACTTGTCAACTGTGTGACTCTGGGTGGGTCACTTAACTTCTCTGTGCCTCAGTTCCTTCATCTGTAAATTGGGGATTAAGACTGTGAGCCCCCCGTGGGACAACATGATCACCTTGAAACCTCCCCAGCGCTTAGAACAGTATTTTGTACATAGTAAGCGCTTAATAAATGCCATCATTATTATTATAGTAAGTGCTCAATAAATACTATTGATAGTTTGATAGCTCCCTAAAAATCTTAAGCATCCCTGCTGTGCATTAACTAATGTAGAGTTTATTCAGTCAATTAATTGTATTTATTGAGGTGCTTACTGTGTGTAGACTACTAAACCTCTGGAAGAGACACATCTCTTCCAAGAGGCCTTCCCTGATTAAGCCCTACTTTCCTCTTCTCCCTCTCCCTTCTGCATCATCCTGATTTGCTCCCTTCATTCACCCCAACTGCCAGTCTCACAGCATTCATTCATTCATTCACTCAGCGCTTACTGCGTGCAGAGCACTGTACTAAGAATTTAGGAGAGTACAATACAGCAATAAACAGACACAATCCCTGCCCACAATGAGCTTACAGTCTAGAGAGGGGGAGACCAATATCAATACCAGTAAATAAAATTACAGATATGTACATAAGTGCTGTGGAGCTGGGACGGGGGAAGAGTAAAGGGAGCAAGTCAGAGTGATGCAGAAGGGAGTGGGAGATGAGGAAAGGTAGGGTTTAGTCTGGGAATGACTCTTGGAGGAGATGTGCCTTCAGAAAGGCTTTGAAGAGGGGGAGAGTAATTGTGTGCCAGATTTGGGGAGGGAGGTTGTTCCAGGCCAGAGGCAGGACATGAAGCAGTGTGGCTCAGTGGAAAGAGCCTGGGCTTGGGAGTCAGAGGACACAGGTTCTAATCCCGCTCTGCCACTTTCATTCATCTATTCAGTTGTATTTATTGAGTGCTTACTGTGTGCAGAGCGCTATACGAAGCACTTTTCTGTTGTGTGACCTTGGACAAGCCACTTAAGTTCTCTGTGCCTCAGTTACTTCATCTGTAAAATGGGGATTTAGACTGTGGGCCCCATGAGGGACAGTCTGATTTCTGAGAAGCAGTGTGGCTTAGTGGCAAGAGCCTGGACTTAGGAGACAGAGGTCATGGGTTCTAATCCTAGTTCTGCCACTTGTCAGCCGTGTGACTTTGGGCAAGTCACTTCACTTCTCTGTGGCTCAGTGACCTCATCTGTAAAATGGGGGTGAAGACTGTGAGCCCCATGTGGGACAACTGATTACCCTGTATCAGTCCAGCACATAGAAAAGTGCTTGGCACACAATAAGCACTTAATACAATAATTATTATTATTACATGGGTGAGGGGTTGCGGTGAGACAGGCAAGATTGAGGCACAGTGAGAAAGTTAGAACTAGGGGAGTGAAGTGTGTAGGTTGGATTGTAGAAGGAGAGAAGCGAGGTGAGGTAGGAGGGGACAACGTGGTGGAGTATTTTAAAGCCAATAGTGAGGAGTTTTTGTTTGATGTGGAGGTAGATGGGCAACCACTGGAGTTTCATGAGCAGTGGGGTGACATGTCCTGAACGTTTATGTAGAAAAATTATCCAGGCAGCAGAGTGAAGTATGGGCTGGAGTGGGGAGAATCAGGACTCTGGGAGGCCAGCAAGCAAGCTGATGCAGTAATCCAAGTGGGTTAGGATGAGTGACTGTATTAACATGGTAAAGGTTTGGATGTAGTGGAGCGGGTGGATTTTAGCGATGTTGTTAAGGGGGGACCAACAGGATTTAGTGATAGATTGAGTATGTGGGTTGAATGACAGAGAGGAGTCAGGGATAACACCAAGGTTATGGGCTTGTGAGACAGGAAGGGTGGGGGTGCCATCTACAGTGATGGAAAAGTCACGGGGAGGACAGGGTTTGGGTGGGAAGATAAGGAGCTCTGTTTTGGCCGTGTTAAGTTTGAGGTGATGGGAGGATATCCAGGTAGAGATGCCCTGAAAGCAGGAGGAGATTCAAGACTGGAAAGAAGAAGAGAGATCAGGGTTGGAGATGTAGATTTGGGTATCATCCGCATATAGGTGATATTTGAAGGGGAACCAGAACTGAACCTTTAGGGACTCCCACAGTTAGGGGGTGGGAGGCAGAGGAGCAGCCTGCAAAGGAGACTGAGATTGAATGGCCAGAGAGATAAGAGGAGAACCAGGAGAGGATAGAGTCAGTGAAGCCAAGGTTGGATAACGTTTCCAGGAGAAGGGGATGGTCCACAGTGTTGAAGGCAGCTGAGAGTTTGAGGAGGATTAGAATGAAGTAGAGGCCACTGGATTTGGTAAGGAAGAGATCATCAGTGACCTTTGAGAGGGCAGTTCCAGTGGAGTGGAGGGGAGGGAAGCCAGATTGGAAGGGGTCAAAGAGAGAACTGGAGGGGGAGGAATTTTAGACAGCGGGTGTAGACAACTTGCTCAAGGATTTTGGATACATATCTGTAATTTATTTATTTACATTAATGTCTGTCTCCCCCTCTAGACTGTAAGCAAGTTGTAAGCAGGGAATGTGTCAGTTTATTATGATACTGAGCTCACCCAAGCATCCAGTACAGTACCCTGCACACACTGAACACTCAATAAATATGATTGAATGAGTGAATGAATGAGTCCAGCCCTAATAGCACCCCAAATCAATTCACAACCTCCCTCTGCTTCAGTTTGTCAACTGAAAAATGGGGAAAAATAAGAAATGCTTTTGCTGCCATGGGCAGCTGAGGGGTTGAGAAGGGTAGCGGATTTGAAAGGGACTAGAAGCAATTGATGCCTGGTGCTCAACAGCAACACCAAAGTGCTGGCAGGGGAGAGCAGAAGGCTGGGGGCTTCACTCAACATCCAGGTCATGCCGTGGGCTGAGAAATGTTGCCTCAGAAGATATTTCCCTTTGAAAAAATACCAGAAACGGGCGGCTGCTTATTCCTGCGCAGTTACCTGAATGGACATGGAGAGGCACTTTGGTACACCACTGACGTTCTTCTAAGTGACAGAGCCTCCTGTGGTCACCCACATAGTCCACTGGTGGGAAAAGTAATATTCATTATGCCTTTCTAATTAATCACGGTTTCATGGAGGTCACGAAACAAGCCTGTCACAAAGGTGATGCTGACTACTCTGTCTTAATGCTGTTCAGTGATGTTCAGAATTAACCTCGATTAATGGTTACCTGATTTACGGAGACCATCACGATGGTAGACTTAGGAATGGCACCTGAGTCCCTGACCCAGATCATACTTTCATTAAAAGTTTTGATCAATGGTTAACCACAGTGGTTTAATGCACTTCTCCGCCTGACACAGTCTCCTCAAGGACCAAAGCAATTAACTGCTCACAAGGCACCCTCAGCTGCCAGAAGCCAAGATCTCTACCCTCATTGGCATTAAAATGCTTTGCCTAGAAAGCAAAGGAACATCAGGGATGATGAGTTTTTCAGGAAATCATATTCTATTCATTTAGGATTCCCGAGGCAAGTTCGATGTGAGTGGCCATGGGACTCCTACTCTTTAACAACTCATTTTTGAGACTAGAGATAGGCATCCTCCTTTGAAAGGCAGAGGGATGAGGAAGGGAACTGAACATTTTCCACCTCATAACTCATTAATCCAACGAGGGAGAGACATGTCTCCACACTCCAGGGAAATCTGTGGCCTCAAACAAGGCTGTCTGTTCAAAAGTAGACATTCTATAGGGCTGCTGTCTCTCCAACCCAATCCATTCCCTCCCTGGGGCATCAGCTCGCAAGTAAGAAACCAGCGGAAGGGCATCAGGTGAATCTGGGCTGATTGCTCTTTGCCCCCAAGGTTGCTAGTTTGGGGTCCTGCACAGTGCCTCATTATTTGTAGTGGCAGGGGGGTTTGCTTAGTGCTTGGCCCAAGCAGCCTCACAGAATCTACTGTGAGCCGATTAGGGTAGCACCGTCTCTGTGGGCCAGCAGATCTTTCTCAATCATTATGTGAGCTATATATTTTTTTTTTAAATCATCCAACTCATTGTCAGAGACTCTTTTACAGAGACTCCCTGCCACACGACAGCTAGTGTTAGCCCTGATTTATATCTGAATGTCCCAGCGGGTCTTTGCGAGGCTTTTCTCATTCTACAGTGGTTTCTGGGGGAAGCTCAAGGATACATACCACACTTAAAACATGTGTGCACATGCACACACATACACACATATGCTGAGCTGTCCTTTGAGTTTCCAAATAATACTACAGATGGTGTGAGCAATGGTTTTTTCCACACCATGGGCCCAAAAAGATTGTCCTGTCTATAAACACAGGATTACTCTTCTTAAATTGTGACCCCCCCCCCCCCCCCACCACTTATTGGGACTGGGATTGTATCCAATCTGACCAATTTCTAACTACTCCAGTACTAAGAATAATGCTCAGTGTAAGGTAAGCACTTAATGAATGCTACCATTATTGTATCATTTCTTCTTTGGAGATGATGCATTCTTTCCAGTAGGAACATTTAATGTGGATTAGCTAGGGTAAGTGTTCCACTTAATATATGACCCAAGGTACACTTCCTTTTATATGTGAGAGGAATCACAATGATGGTGCTCTTTGCTTGAGAGATGCTTTATATCAACCAACCGATCAATGGGATCTATTGAACACTTACTGTGTGCAGAACATGTGCTGAGCATTTGGGAAAGTACAGTACGACAGAGTTGGTCAGTGTGATCTCTGCTCACAAGGAGCTTACATTCTGCAGGGTTTAAAATATAAACTACTGAATCCTCAATCGAGGGGCTATAGAAATGTAACTGTTCAACATTTATCGGAAACTGTAAAATAAGAACCATTGTTTTTGTATTTTCTTTCATTTTAATCTTTTTCAGATTAGTCGGACTACGAGTGAAACCCTCAAAAGTTGTCTGTGGCCAGAAGACAGTCCTGTCTTATAACCACCCAGATCACATTAGCAGGTTTTCAGAATATTCTAGTTTCCTCTATTGGTCAGAGAGATAGTAATGTTTGTTTTCTCACACACCGTGTTGAATCTAATGGAGTTATCACCGAGCAATCTCTAATGAAAATAGCTCCAATTCTTTCACATTTTCTATTAAACTGCATTAGATAGTCTCAACAGCAGAGAAGTGTTGACCATTTATGATGAAATGATCATTAGTTGGTATTGAAGGCAATAAAATAAACAGTTTCTACTGTCTGTCTCAAAATAACAAATTCTCTTTATGTAGGTAAATGTTAATTGGTGATTCATCAGCCATGTCACCAAATGGTGTAAATATGTTAAGCTTTCAGATAAATGTTAGTTTGAATACATAAAGAACTCAGAAAGAAATAAGATCAAAGCTTTGTTTGTCAAGAAAATCTGGGACTTTTGAGAATTCAACTTTATCATAATAATAATAGTAATAATAATGGTATTTGTTAAGCGCTTACTATGTGAGAAGCACTGTTTCAAGCTCGGGGGGGATACAAAGTGATCAGGGTGTCCCATGTGGGGCTCACAGTCTTAATCCCCATTTTACAGATGAGGTAACTGAGGCCCAGAGAAGTTAAGCGGCTTGCCCAAGGTCACACAGCTGACGAGTGGAGGAGCTGGGATTTGAACCCATGACCTCTGATTCCCAAGCCCATGCTCTTCCCACTGAGCCACGCTGCTTCTCTAATTTGTTCATGCCACGCACTATTACACTTCTTTAAAAAGACAATCCAGGTATCCAAAATAAAGTAGATGCCAGGTATGGGTTTTCAGGAACTTCACTTTCTGGTAATGTTTATGGAAGTACCATGCAGCTGAAGCACTGCAGTGTGTGGATACATGATTCAATTGCCAACCTGAGTTGGCAGAGGGCCGATATTCATCTTCAGGGAGCTCGATGGAGACAAGAAGGCTCTCAAACTTGCACCCAACAAACCCTTGTTTTAAGCCAACACACCCTTTCCCAGAGGCCTCTAGAGATTCACACCAACAACCTTAGCACTCAGTGCCTCACAGCTCACAGATGGGAGGGACAGTCTCTAAGTTGCTTCTGAGGGAAATCATGGACATGTGAACCTACCTAGCACCGCTATGGACCTCTTTCCTCTGCAGATTAGTTTTTATCTAAGGTGAATGGTCTTCTTCAGCTCTGCCTCTGGGTAATAGAAGAAAGACCCCACATGGCCTAAGGCTCAGGCTCAGAAGCAGCAGGGCATAGTGGATAGAAAATGGGCCTGAAAGTCAAGAGGTCATGGGTTCTAATTCCAGCTCTGCCACTTGTCTGCTGTGTGACCTTGGACAAGTCACTTCACTTCTCTCTGCTTCCGTTACCTCATCTGTAAAATGGGGACTGAGACTGTCAGCTTCATGAGGGACAGGGATTTAGTCCATCCCGATTTGCTTGTATCCACCCCAGCGCTTAGTTCAGTGCCTGACACATAGTAAGCACTTAACAAATACTACAATTATTATTATTATAATTAGGGAAGTACTGACTCAGCACCACAGTTCTGGCACCTGAATTTAGGAGTCTTCCCAAAGGCTGCTTTACCCAGACTCAAAGTGATCACCAAGAACATAGCTCCTGTGCTAAAAGAAAAGTGATTACATATGAACTTGGCCCTACTGAGAGCTCACCTACTCCAGGAGGCCTTCCCAGACTGAGCACCTTCCTTCCTCTCCCCCTCGTCCCCCTCTCCATCCCCCATCTTACCTCCTTCCCTTCCCCACAGCACCTGTATATATGTATATATGTTTGTACATATTTGTTACTCTATTTATTTATTTTACTTGTGCATATCTATTCTATTTATTTTATTTTGTTAGTATATTTGGTTTTGTTCTCTGTCTCCCCCTTTTAGACTGTGAGCCCACTGTTGGGTAGGGACTGTCTCTATATGTTGCCAACTTGTACTTCCCAAGCGCTCAGTACAGTGCTCTGCACACAGTAAGCGCTCAATAAATATGATTGATGATGATGATGATGATGATGATGAACTGTAGTGAAACAGCACTGGCCTAGTGGAAAGAGCACAAGTCTGGGAATCAGAGGATCTGTGTTCTAAACCCAGCTCCACCATTGCCTTCTGTGTGACCTCGAACAGTCAGTTCACTTCTCTGTGCTTCAGTTACCTCCTCTGTAAAGTGGTAATTAAATACCCGGTCTCCCTCCCACTTGGACTTTTAGCCCCATGTGGGTTAGAGATTGCATCCAACCTGATTGCCTTGTATCTACCTCAGTGCTTAGTTCAGTGCTTGGCACATAGTAAGTGTTCCACAAATACCACAATTCTTAGTGAAGGTTCAATTATTCTGAACAGAATGGGGAAATGTGAATAACTTCAAGTAATTTTAAACATGCTGGAGGACAAAAAGATGGCATTTCTTTTCCCAGTTTTGTTTTGTGAAAATTTCAAGTAAAAAAGGGGACTTAAAACACAATTGATGTGGCAACATACTTAAATGGAAGGAGTTACAAATTAAAAGAAAAAATTTTCAATGTCTATAAGCCCTATATTAGTACATTTTGGCAGGAAGAGCTAAGCAAAAGCTATAGCCAGCTGGATTTATTCAAATCAAACAATCAATCAATCATAATTATCAAGTCTGCAGAGCTATAATAATAATCCTAACTGTAGTTTCATTAAGCGCTTACTATGTGTCATCTCTGTACTGAGCGCTGGGGTAGATACAAGATAATCAGGGATAATCAGGTCCTACATGAGGCTTCCCCTCTCAGGATCACACCTGGAGAGTTTCCAGTACACTATCAGTCTTGACTACAGGAGGAAGAGTCAAGCAGAGGCCTATCCATTCCCTTCCTAGCTTGAGCAGTGGCTAGTAAGTGGAA
This sequence comes from Tachyglossus aculeatus, assembly GCF_015852505.1. Lineage (NCBI taxonomy): Eukaryota > Metazoa > Chordata > Mammalia > Monotremata > Tachyglossidae > Tachyglossus > Tachyglossus aculeatus. The sequence goes on along the minus strand of NC_052068.1, from coordinate 72,384,811 downwards.
AGCAATCTACTAAAAATCAAAATTCACCTGTGCCGGGCAGCAGCAGCTTGGAAGAGAGTGGAGGGAGGAGACTCAAGTTTACTGTGAGGAAGGAAGCAATGGTAAATCACTTCCCATATTTTTACCAAGAAAACTCCATGGATACACTTCCAGAACGACTGCAGAAGGAGGTGGTGAATTCTGGGAGAGATGTGTCCATGGCATCGCTATGGAGCGGAGATGACTTGACGTCATGAAACAAGGCAAGACATGAAGCTCATAGTTTAAAGTATGAGGAAGAATGGGAATTAAATCCTCATTTTGCAGATGAGGGGACGGAGGCACAGAGAAGTTAAGTGATTTGCCTTGTCACACAGCAGACAAGAGCATGGGCTTGGGAGTCAGAGGTCATGGGTCATGGCTCCCCCACGTCTGCTGTGTGATCTTGGGCAAGTCACTTAACTCCTCTGAGCCTCAGTTCCCTCATCTGTGAAATGGAGATTAAGACTGTGAGCCCCTCGTGGGTCAACCTGATCACCTTGTATCCCCCCCAGCGCTTAGAACAGTGCTTTGCATTAATTCATTCAGTCGTATTTATTGAGTGCTTACTGTGTGCAGAGCACTGTACTAAGTGCTTGGGAAGTACAAGATGGCAACATATAGAGATGGTTCACTCATTCATTCATTCAATCGTATTTATTGAATGCTTACTGTGTGCAGAGCACTGTACTAAACACTTGGGAAGTACAAGTTGGTAACAAATAGAGACAGTTCCTACCCATCAATGGGCTCACAGTCTAGAAATGGGCTCACATAGTAAGCGCTTAACAATTGCCATCATTATTATTATTATTATTAAGTGACAGAGTCAGGAATAGAACCCAGGTCCTCCTACTCTCAGGCCCATACTCTTTCTACTTAAATTGCTTCTCATAAACACTGCTTTAAGTGCTTTGGAGAGTATAATAGATTGAGTAGACATTACTTCTGCCCCAAAGGAGTTAGCAGTCTCATGGGAGGAGCCTGCAATTTCTGGGGGAAAGACTGCAAGTTGTATCTCCAAAGTATATTCCTTTAATTTTTAATGTGTATGTAATCAGAGTCTACTTTCTCACTGCTCAACATACACTTCCTAAGTCACAGACTGTCCACTCACAGACTGTCCAAACAGATAAATGAAAGCATTTGAATGAAATATATAAACCTATAAATGAAATTTTACTGATTTGATAGTTTGTACCTTGACAGAAGTGTAACAACACTGTAAACAAATATGTAAAACACTGAAGGGACTGCAGAGGATAGTATTCTGAAATCAGGTTGGTATGTTTCAGGAAGCAGGTTTGTCATTAGAAGCATGAGCACGTTCAAAAATAGGATATTCCAATCCACAAGAATGATGGATAATTTAAATGAAATGAGGAGCTGGGTAAAGGGAGGAGACTGTAGTTCTTTGAGAATTTTGATTAGTGCATTGTGTTTACTTAATGAGAGATGTTGGATAACAGTAGTATAAAGCTTGCTATTGTGTCTATTCTGTTTTAGTACTAACTTGTCATAAAATGCTTGAAAATATTCACTATGTAAAACAGGATCTTCGACTACACAAGTTATTGTTGAGCTAGTTAGCATTCATTTCCAAGAATCTGCTTCATAGTGTTCTCTCTTACTTTGAAAAACCAACCACTGAATATTTTTCTCTTAGTTCCTGACATTTAGAAACCATTTGTGTACTAGGGCAGTAATAATGTTGATAATAATGTCAAGTCAAAGGGCGTGATCTACCCTGGAGGGATATACATCATTCATTCAGCCTGGGAAAGGGTTATGGAAGGTGTATGAGCAGGGAAAAAATCACATAGACGTGCTGAGTGCATGCATTCATTCATTCAATCATATTTATTAAGTGCTTACTGTGTGCAGAGCACTGTACTAAGCGCTTGGGAAGTACAAGTTGGCAACATATAGAGATGGTCCCTACCCAATAGCAGGCTCAGAGTGCATGTGCGTGTGTATGTTTTTGTGTGTGTGTGTATGTGCACGTGTATGTGAGACAGAGGTAGAGAGGAGAGACAAAGAAACAGAGCGAGACAGAGAGATTTAGCTGTCATTCATATTAGATGATTAGTGTAAAGAAAATGGGCTTAGGAGTCAGAGGTCATAGGTTCTAATCCCACCTCTGCCACTTGTCAGCTGTGTGATTTTGGGCAAGTCACTTAACTTCTCTGGGCCTCAGTCACCTCATCTGTAAAATGGGGATTAAGACTGTGAGCCCCACATGGGACATCCTGATTATCTTTGTATCTACCCTAGTGCTTAAAACAGTATTGGGCACACAGAAAGCGCTTAGCAAATACCATAGTCATTATTAATATTATTAAGGCTCTCTGACTCATCTCTCCACAGTGGTAAATCATTGAAGTTAAAGCAGCCCGAAGTTGTTGTCTTCCTGCTGAATGTGTCTAACTAATACTTCCCAAGCGCTTAGTACAGTGCTCTGCACACAGTAAGCACTCAATAAATATGATTGAATGAATGAATGAACCAACCTCTAAGGCATTTCACATGGGGGACAAGATCAACAGGAACTCTGAATATAACTGGCTAACCTGGGTGGCTAAAATCTCAGTTGCTACCAAAGTGACTACCCTGGTAACTGCCTACTTGTCAGTCAGTCAGCAGTGCTTACTGAGCACTTACTCTGTGCAGATCACTCTACTATGTGCTTGGGAAAGCACAATATAATAGAGGTTTTTGAATGGTATTTGTTAAGCATTTACTATTTTGTCAAGCACTGTTCTATGTGCGGGGACTGACGCAGGTTAATCAGGTGGGTCACCACTCCTGTCCCACGTGGGACTCACAGTCTAAATAGGAGGGAGTAGGACTAATCTCCATTTTACTTTTTAGGAAACTGAGGCACAGAGAAATTAAGTGACTTGTCCAAGGTCACATAGCAGGCAAATTACGGAGCTGGGCTTAGAACCCAGGTCCTCTGCCTGACTCCCAACTCGATGTTTCTCCCATTAGGGCTCGCTGCCTCAAGTTGGTAGAAGTGATCTCTGCCCACAGAGAGGTTGCGGCCTATAGGCTCATCTGTGGTAATATGACATCGTGTCAGCACTATGCTGCAGTCACTTTGGCTATAAGTGAATTTTGAACCTAAAATTATCACATATATTTTGCAAACTGTGGGATCTCTGTCTGCCTACTAGCTTGTTGCACCCACAACATTAATCAGTTCCCCCCCTTAGGTTATCAGTATGGCAGTCAGTGAAGCTGGGTCCGGGAGGGAGACCCATTTATATTAACGTCTGTCTCTCCCTCTAGAGTGTACGCTCACTGTGGGCAGGGAATGTGTCTGTTCTATTGTTATATTGTACCCTCCCAAGTGCTTAGTTCAGTGTTCTGCACACAGTAAGAGCTCAATAAATACAACTGATTGATCGATTGATCCCCGAATCATCTCTTTCACAATAATAATAAAATAATGATGGCATTTGTTAAGTGCTTACTATGTGCAAGCACTGTTCTATGTGCTGGGGAGGATACAAGGTGATCAGGTTGTCCCACGTAGGGCTCACAGTCTTAATCCCCATTTTACAGATGAGGTAACTGAGGCACAGAGAAGTTAAGTGACTTGCCAAAATTCACACAGCTGACAAGTGGTGGAGTTGGGATTTGAACCCATGACCTCTGACTCCCAAGCCCATACTCTTTCTATTTAGCCACACTGCTTCTCTTTTCATCCAATCCACATATTCAATTTGGTTCAACCTTCACAACATTGCTAAAATTGCTTCACAGACTCCATCCTTTCCTGGTTCTCCTCTTATCTCTCCGGCTTTTCATTCTCAGTCTCCTTTGTGGGCTCCTCCTCCCTCTCCCATCCCCTTACTATAGGGGCTCCTCAAGGGTCAGTTCTTAATCCCCTTCTGTTCTCTATCTGCACTCACTCCCTTGGTGAACACATTCGCTCCCACAGCTTCAACTATCACCTCTACGCTGATGACACCCAAATCTACATCTCTGCCCCTGCTCTCTCTCTCCCTCCAGGCTCGTATCTCCTCATGCCTTCAGTACATCTCCATCTGGATGTCTGACCAACATTCAATATGTCCAAGACTGAACTCCTTATCTTCCCTCCCAAACCCTGCTCTCTCTCAGACTTTCCTGTCACTGCAGACGGCACTGCGGTCTTTCTCATCTCACAAGCCCACAACCTTGGTGTCATCCTCAACTCCGGTCTCTCATTCACCCCACACATCCTATCCATCACCACAACCTGCCAGTCTCACCTCCACAACATCGCCAAGATCCACCCTTTCCTCTCCATCCAATCCGCTACCTTGGTTTAATCTCTCATCCTATCCTGATTGGATTACTGCATCAGCCTCCCCTCTGATCTCCCATCCTCCTGTCTCTCCCCGCTTCAGTCTATACTTCACTCTGCTGCTCAGATTATCTTTGTACAGAAATGCTCTGGGCATGTTACTCCCCTCCTCAAAAATCTCCAGTGGTTGCCTGTCAACCTATGAATCAAGCAAAAACTCCTCAATCGCAGCTTCAAGGCTCTCCATCACCTCACCTCCTCCTACCTCACCTCACTTCTCTCCTTCTACAGCCCAGTTTGCACCTTCCACTCCTCTGCCACTAACCTCCTCACTGTACCTCGTTCTCATCTGCCCTGCTGTCGACTCTTGGCCTTCATCCTTCCCCTGGCCTGGAATACCATCCCTCCACACATCCGCCAAGCTAGCTCTCTTCCTCCCTTCAAAGCCCTAATGAGAGCTCACCTCCTCCAGGAGGCCTTCTCAGACTGAGCCCCCTTTTTCCTCTCCTCCTCCTCATCCCCCTGCCCTACCTCCTTCCCCTGCCCACAGCACTTGTATATATTTGTACAGATTTATTACTCTATTTTACTTGCACATATTTACTATTCTATTTATTTTGTTAATGTTGTGCATATATCCATAGTTCTATTTGTTCTGACGATTTTGACACCTGTATACATATTTTGTTTTGTTGTCTGTCTCTCCCTTCTAGACCGTGAGTCCGTTGTTGCGTAGGGACCGTCTCTATATGTTGATGACTTGTACTTCCCAAGCACTTAGTACAGTGCTCTGCACACAGTAAGCGCTCAGTAAATATGATTGAATGAATGAATGAATAAAATCTGCCCATTCCCCGCCTTCCAAATGGTTACCATGTTAATCCAAGACTAATCCTAACCCATCTTGATTACTGTGTCAGTCTTCTTGCTGACCTCCTTGCCTCCTGTCTCTCCCCACTCCAGTTCATACTGCACTGTGCTGTCTGGATCATTTTTCTACAAAAAGGTTCAGTCCATGTTTCCCCACTACTCAAGAACCTCCAGTGAGGATTGGGGGTGAGTAAAGGGATCAAATCAGGGTGATGCAGAAGGGAATGAGAGAAAAAGAAATGAGGGTTTAGTCAGGGAAGGCCATGCCAAGGTTACAGGCTTGTGATACAGGGAAGATGGGGTGCTGTCTACAGTGACAGCAAAGTCAGGGGGAGGACAGAGTTTCTGTGGGAAGTTAGGAAGTTCTGTTTTGTACATTTTAAGTTTGAGGCACAGTCACTTCTGCATGGATGTGAAATGTGAATTTTATAGATCATTTCTTAGGCAGATTCACTCTCAGCAACAAATCATTTCTGACTCCCTTTGTTGCTGAGAGTGAATCTGACCTGAAGTTTCATGAATAACCAACCCATCACACCTACTTTTAGTTGAATTCTATTCATCCAGAATGCTAAAAACCAAATGGTGGTTGAAATTGTGGCCAGAAGAACAGCAAACTGATCTGGAAAGAGAGACCCTAAATTCTGACTCACCCCACCAACCTGGCTGTATTCCTTGTGGGAAGGGACATGTTTACCAACTCTACTGTATTATACTCTTTGTAATAATAATAATAATTATGGTATTTGTTAAGTACTTACTATGTGCCACGCACTATACTAAGTGGTTACAAGCAAATTCATTCACTCAGTTGCATTTATTGAATGCTTACTGTGTGCAGAACACTGTGCTAAGCAAATCCGATAGGACACAGTCCTTGCTGCATGTGGGGCACATAGTCTCAACTCTCATTTTACAGATGAGGTACCTGAGGCACAGAGAAGTGAAGTGACTTGCCCAAGGTCACACAGGAGACAAGTAGCTGAGCTAGTATTAGAACCCATGACCTTCTATTTCCCGGGCCCATGCTCTATCCACTATGCCATGCTATGGTACTGTACTGTATTAATACAGTGTTCTGCATGTAGTAAGCGCTCAATTTTTTTATGGCATTTGTGAAGTGAGTACTGTGGTCCAGCCACTATCTTGGCCTAGAACATAGTATACAGGCACTGGTGAAGACACAACCTAAACAGGTTGGACACAGTCCACGTCCCTTGTGGGGCTCACAGTCCTAATCCCCATTTTACAGATGAGGTAACTGAGACACAGAGAAGTGAAATGACTTGTCCAAGGTCACACAGCAGACAAGTTGGGGAGCTGGGAGTAGAACTGAAGTACTTCTGACCCCCAAGCCTGTGCTGTAGCTGCCTCTCCACTGATTTGATTGGTTTGAAGCAATGCTTATGATCCTTCGGGTAAGTCACTTGACTTCTCTGTGCCTCAGTTACTTCATCTGTAAAAAATGGGGATTAAGACTGTGAGCCCCACATGGGACAACCTGATTACCTTGTATCTACCCCAGGGCTTAAAACAGTGCTTGGCACATAGTAAGCACTTAACAAATACTATTATTATTATTATCATTATCCTTGATCTCAAGGTCCTCACAGTTCAGTGAGGGAGAAATAAACATTATTTACAAATACTGTGAGCAGGGGGATATAACAGGAATTTAATTATTGCAGGATGAAATAGTTGAAGAATAGAATATTAAAATAAATAGTAAAATAACTAGCTTACACTGGGAGTCCCATGTGGGACATAAACTGTGTATAAGTACAATAAACACCTAGTAGAGTGCTCTGTACACAGTAAGTGCTCAATAAATACCATTGATTGATTGATATATCTTGTATCTACCCCAGTGCCTCATATATAATACATGCTTCACAAGCATAATAGCTAGTTAGTACTTTCCCAAGTGCTCTACTAATACAGTATTCTGCACAGAGTAAGCACTCAAGAAATACTATTGATTGATAAGCATTCAGCAGTCCTCACCTTTCAGGCCTCTCACTATGGTAATTAGCATTGAGAAGCAACCTTTCTTTAGGAAAATCACACCCAAACCAGCGTTAGCATCCCCGAATGGCCTTCCAACCACAGAAATTGGAAAGATCCTTCTGAAGAATCCCACCCTTCACTGATTGTAAATTATTAAACTGGGGAAGAATATAGCCCTTCTGTTCCATTAATTGCTTCTTCGCTATAAGACTTCAGGCCTATTTTTATTTGAACATAGTCATAAAGTAAAACCGTGATTCCAGGGTGTCTCTCTTTAGTTCCTCAATAAGACATTGCAGGACAATCGGTGCACAAGTTTCCCACATAGATTCTCTTACCAGCATCTTGGTAATAACAGCTGCTGGTACAGATCACACTTTTCACTGACCCCATCCTCTGACGGCATCATTCCTGGCTAGAGATCCATAGGTTTAATGCTCATGGACTCCATAAAAGCCCCAGCAAATGCCAAAGAAGCACCTTTATAGTCAATTCCTACCAAAAGGCAAATGTAAGCTTATTTTTGTTTTTAGTCCAGGTATCAAGAGAAGGTGTCTTTGAACAATCAATCAATCAATAATATTTACTGAGTGCTTATTTAGGGTGAAATACTGCAGGTGTTTACAACAGGAGGGAGCAATTAGTACAGTGTTTTGAACCTAGTAAACACTCTGTAAATACCATCGATCGATTGACTGATACAGGGCAAATGCTCCTTGCTCTCAAGTTGCTCACAAATGAATGGCGGAGATATACACTTTTTACAAATATTATGAGAAGGGGCATATAAAAGTTTGCAATTTAATTTTATGGGGATGAAATAGTTGAAGAATTGAATGCTAAAATAAACATACAAAAAACATACATAGACTGCGAGTCTCATTTGAGACAAGGAATGTGTCCAACCTAAGAGTCTTCTAACTACCCCAGTGCTTGGCACATAGCTTAATAAATACCGTCATTATTGTCATTATCATGTACATAAACTCTGAGGAGAAGAATGAGATATTCACTTGCTTAAGATGGAGGTTAGTGTTTGGGATGCTGTGAATTGCGCAGGAAAGGCTTTCTAGGAATGTGGAATTTCAAGAGGGCTTTGAAGGTGGGGAGAGCTGTGGTCTGGAAGACTGTGCTTAGAAGGGGAATTTCCAGGTTGGGGCAAAATATGAGTGAGGAGATGGAGGAGGGGATGTCAGGAGTTACGTAAAGTTGGAAGATGAGCTTAGGGAGAGAGGAAAGGCAAGATGGGCAGTCATTCCCACATTTTGCCACACTTCTGTTTAAAGAAAATTCAGTCATTTCTGGCCCAATGCATGCATCAGCAGCAGCAAGAGCAGCATTTATAAAGTGCTTACTGTTGGAAAAGAGTTGACTATTTGTATAGAGCTCTCTAGTGGGCATCTACTATGTGTAGAATAGCATTGGGAAATTATTATGTGCACAGCACTCTTCTGAGCAACTTCTTTGGGCAGAGCGCACAAGTGCTAACAGTCACATAGTCTAAAAGACTTATTTAAAAATAAATCTCAGCAAAAGCCAAATCTCTACACCCTGCAGGCCGGATCCATTCAAGGGAACTAAAGAGTTTAACAGTTACCTAGTGAATTTGATCAATGTATACAGGCATGAGAGTTTATCCAAGACAAACAACCCCATCCACCTGCAGAGGAGATAATTGAATTATCAGAATAGCAGAGTCAACCCTACACTTCAAGTAGCTTGTTTTAGTTGAGCTCAAGTGTGAGGCCAGCAGGGATGACCACCCAAATGCATTAAGGTAACAGCCATTATCACTGGGGAAATTGCATGTTCAATTAATCAGATATTTATTGGATTGGGAAGCAAAGAGTCAAAAGTGAAAACAAACCCAAGCACAGAAAATATCACACATGTCAGTGTTCAAGGGGCAGCAGACTGTGGATTTCACATTGGCCTTTTCTATCATTCATGCATCCATAGGTGAAATTCACCATCTATGTGTCTTATTAATAATAATAATAATAATAATAATGGTAATAATAATAATTATGGTACTTGTTATTTACTATGTGCTGTGGTCCATACAAGTTAATGAGGTTGAACACAGTCCCTGTCCCACATGGGGCTCACAGTCTTAATCCTTGTAATCATCTTGTAACCTCCCCAGTGCTTAGAGCAGTGCTTTGCACATGGTAAGCACTTAATAAATGCCATTATTATTATTATTATTAATCCTCATTTTACAGATGAGGTAACTGAGGCCCAGAGAAGCTAAGTGACTTACCCAAGGTCACACAGCAGACATGTGGTGGAACCGGGATTAGAACCCAGGTTCTTCTGACCCCCAGTCCCGTGCTCTATCCACTAAGCCATGCTCTTCGAGTATGAAGGGCAGCCACAAATATATAGCAACCAGTGAGTACAAACCAATGAACTAGCTAAGTGCTTGAGAGGGTATATAAGCCCAAAGCAAAACACACATTCCCTGCCCTCCGTGTGTTTGCACTCTAATGAGGGCCACATGTCTCTTCCAAGCATCCCAGTGTTGCTGAGACTAAGTCTTAGGTAGATGGGCCATGGTAGTGCTCCAGGAATGATGTGTACCTCCAACTCTTCTGTTCCTACGAGTATGAAGGATATATCGACTGGAAATTTAGTTTGTAGTAAAATCTTTCCGAGTGTAGCTGTAATATCCCTGTAGACTTTAAGATCCTTGTGGGCAGCAATTGTGCCTACCAACTCGGTCATATTGAACTCTTCCAAAGTCTTAGTACAGTGCTCTGCACACAGTAACCACTCAATTTCCATTGATTGACTATCGCTGTGACCGAGGAGCTGCTTTTGCCTATATGTCATCCCTTTTCTAAGCATACGTTTCCAGCTCTGAGCTATCCGAATCATCAGAAGTGGTCTCCAATCACCCACTTTGTCAACCATATTGGTTTAATAGCTTCTTTTTCTCCTGAGCTCTTCCCTAGCCTCTCTTCAAAGGTTTCTTCATGACAGCTAATGAAGGGCACTATATAAACATGACAGACTATAGTAATAACATTAAGATTTAAAACTAACCTTACAGAAATTGGAAAGATTATTCTGAAGAGAAGTAAGTGCTGGTCCCACCCTTTACTGATTGCAAATTATTAAGCTGAGGAGGAATATAGCCCTTCAGTTCCATTAATCGTTTCCTCTCCATAAGACTTCAGGCCTATTTTTATTTGAACATGGGCATAAAGTAAAACCATGGTTCCAGGGATCACTCTTTAGTTCCTCAAGAGAATGCGTTGAGTGCCTCCTCTCTTCCTCTTATTCCGGAGCCCTTGGCCACATGAGGCTCCCACAAACCTGAACTTGATTATAACGTATATCACTGCCAGTGGAAAATAAATGTAATAAAGCCAATCAATCATTTCTTAAGTGCTTAGTATGTGCAAAGCACTGTACTAAACCCTGGGGACTGTACAGTACAAAAGAGATGGTAGATATATTCCCTGCCCACAATGAGTTTACGGCCTATGGTTTTTATTGAGCACCTACTGAAAGCTAGGCACAGTCTTCCAGACTGTGAGTCCACTGTTGGGTAGGGACTGTTTCTATATGTTGCAAACCTGTACTTCCCAAGCGCTTAGTACAGTGCTCTGCACACAGTAAGCGCTCAATGAATATGATTGAATGAATGAATGAATACGAAGCAATTGGTGGGGGAGATGGGGAGACAATAGTAGCAAGACACATATTCCTTCCCTCAAGGAGCTTACAATTTACTGGGAGAGATAGACAAATACTTACAGATAAAGTAGGATGAACAACAAGGATAAAACAAGAAGCTTTTCAATCATACCAGGATAAAAGTACACATATGGACACAGTGCTCTGCACACAGTAAGCACTCAATAAATACGAATGAATAAATGAAAGTCTACATCCTTTTCATGGTTCTCACATTACAACTGGAGGGATAAAATCAGGAATATTGTACATATGGAGTTAACTCAAATTTCTCATTCTCAATGCATCTCGTTGATCCAGTACTAATGAAAACGACTTCAGCTGAAGTCTAGGCCATTCTAGAGAAAACCTGACTCCAGTTTTACTGTATTTTTTTTTCTGGGGTGTGATAATTGAAAATCCTAAAGGAGGCATGGATAATTTGATTCTGCAGGGCATTTGGTGGATAATGATTATATTCCTCTTTTGGGAACTTGGTCAGATCCTGGGCCAGAGCCTGAAAACCACTCTCATCTAGTAACAGATTGACTTAATTTGGGAAATAAAGGTTGATTTTGCCTGTATTTATTCCTTTATCCACTCAAGTGAAAGTCAAAGAAATGATATTTAAATCTGGGCAGTGAACTATTTTCCTGAATGGGCTGGACTTAACAACATTCAATGTTAATGAAAGTGTGTGTGTGTGTGTGTGTGTGTGTGTGTGTGTGTGTGTGTTTCCATTCACAATTCTGTTCAGGGCTAATTTAATTAATATTTATCAACTGTTAAAATTTGGAAACTACATAACTTTAATTTTAGGAACAAAATTAATTTTGTGAGTAGTTAATTTCCTATAATCATCAATGAAATCGCAGTAATTGTTGAAAATGAGAGAGCATCACAACCATTAAAACAATTAGTTTTATTCCATTTATTTGTTTAATTGCCGAAGATCCCATTCTAAACAGAGCAGTAACCCAAATGATGGCAGTGATGTCCATATTAACCCCAGAATACACCTAACTACCCAAGGTACATCTTGACCTGTTTGAAGCCCAGCAGGCCTGAGGCAATCCCCTGGAAATCTCCTCAGCTGAGATTTCAGGATCATGATAGCAATTCTTTGGACTTTCCAAGTCTTGCTCAATCAGTCTAGAAATGATAGTTATTTCTCTGTGACTACCTTTGGGAGAAGCTATTAGATACAAAAACATAGGAAAATAGGAGATAGGTTCATCTAATGTGTTTTTGATACACAGCACTTGATGAATCATAACAGAAAATTTCCAAAGGACTTCTATATCATGGGAGAGGATCAATAATATTTCAGCTGAAAACTAATGAATTGCATCTCTAAAATCGATGTGAAAACAATGGATTTGGGACGCAATCCTTTATATAAAAGAAGTTGGGTGAGTAGAATTGGTATCAGTCTTGTTTTTCTGTTAGAATCAAGGAGAGTCTTTGGTCAGAATTTTCACGATTTAACTGTAGTCATTTACCTATCTCTAGATGATCCTATCACCCACTCAGTCAATCAATAATATTGAGTGCTTACTCTATTCAGAGCACTATACCAAGCACTTGGGGGAAGACACTGGAATTACAAGGTATGATCTCTAACCTCAAGAGGTTTATAATGTAATTTCCAATGGTGTAAATCAATTAATGATAAGGTGAAGTAACTGTGCATTAAGATAGGTGCATAAGTGCTTTGGTGGATGGTGAGTATTTAAGTGCTGAGGTGTGTACAGGAAGATCTGATTTCCAAAGGGATTTGAAAGTGGGGAGAGAAATGGTCTGTCAGGCTTGAACATGGTGGGAGTTCTAGGCTGAAGGAACAGGGGAAAGGGATGAGCAAGACAGCTTGGAGACAGGAGAACTGAGAATATGGTATAGTGGGTAGTCAACCAGAGAGGATTGGAGAGGGTGAACCGAAGGCAGTTCAGTGGATAAGTAGGTGAGAGCAGCTAATTGAGTGGTGGCCTTAGTTTTTTGTAAATGCCTTGTGGTATATTATGACCTATTTTATCAAGGAGTTAAGCATGATAATGATCATCATCATTTATTTAGTATTTACTTAATACCTACTGGTTGCAGAGACCTATAAGGTATCTACCAGCGCAGAGTGATGTACTGAGCACCTACTGGGCCCTGTGAATACCTAGAATGTGCAGAGCACTTAGGAACATACAATAGAAGGAAACCTGCCCTTAAGGTGCTTGCATTCTTTTCCCGAAGGAAAAATGAGTAGTTTTTTCACAGGCTTCTGTCTCCTTGAGAACTGGAGATTAGAAACATTCTATTTTGACAAATGGCCTCTTCTCTTGTTTTCCCTTCCTGCGACCCAGCCGGTTCCAATTCAAGAACAAGTCCTGCTGTGGGGAAAGAATTCTACTGTTCAGTCTGTTCTGATGCTTAATCATCTGAAGGGGGGCCTGGTCTAGCAGAAAGAACACACACCTGGGAACTAGAAGGCTTGGGTTCTTATTCTCCACTCTGCCACTTGCCTGCTCTGTAACCCTGAACAAGTCACTTACCATCTCTGAGCTTCACTTTCCTCTTCTATAAAATGGGAATTTACTACCTGTTCTCCCTCCTGCTTAAACTGTGAGCCGAGTGAGGAACAGGGACTGTGTCTGACCTGATGATCTTGTATCTAATGTGGAACCTAGGGAGGGGTAGCAAACCCCGAGCCCACAAGGAAAGCAGTGACCCCTAAACTGAAACTCTCGCCCCCTCCTTAACTTCAGTTTTCAACCATTCACTCTCCACTGGTTCATTCCCCTCTGCCTTCAAACATGCCCATGTCACCCCCATCCTAAAAAAACCCTCTCTTGACCCCACTGCCCCTTCTAGTTATTGCCTTATCTCCCCCCTGCCCTTTCTTTCCAAACTCCTAGAATGTGTCATCTACATTCGCTGCCTCAAATTCCTCAACTCCAACTCTCTCCTAGACCCCCTCCAAACTGGTTCCGTCCCCTACACTCCACCAAACCTGCCCTCTCAAAGGTCACCAAGGACCTACTTCTTGCCAAATCCAATCGCTCCTACTCTATCCCAATCCTCCTCGACCTCTCAGCTGCCTTCGACACTGTGGGCCATCCCTTTCTCCTCAACACACTATCCAACCTTGGCTTCACAGACTCTGTCCTCTCCTGGTTCTCCTTATATCTCTCTGGCCATTCATTCTCAGTCTCCTTCAGGGCTCCTCCTCTCCCTCCAATCCCCTTACTGTAGGGGTTCCTCAAGGGTCAGTTCTTGGTCCCCTTTTGTTCTCCATCTATACTCATTCCCTTTGTGAACTCAATCTCTCCCACAGCTTCAACTATCATCTCTATGCTGATGACACCCAAATCTACATCTCCATCTCATTCTCTCTCCCTCCAGGCTTGTATCTCCTCCTGACTTCAGGACATCTCTATCTGGATGTCTACCTGCCATCTAAAACTCAACATATCCAAGACTGAGCTCCTTATCTTCCCTCCCAAACCCTGTCCTTTCCCTGACTCTTCCATTACTGTAGACGGCACTACCATCCTTCCTGTCTCACAAGCCTGCAGCCTTGGTGTCATCCTTGACTCCACTTTCTCATTCACCCCACTCATCCAATCTGTCACCAAAACCTGCCGGCCTAACATCCACAACATCGCCAAGATCTGCCCTTTCCTCTCCATCCAAACTGCTACCTTGCTGGTTCAATCTCTCATCCTATTCTGACTGGATTACTGCATCGGCCTCCTTTCTGATCTCCCATCCTCCTGACTCTCCCCGCTTCAGTCTATACTTCACTCTACTGCCCGGATTATCTTTGTACAGAAACGCTCTGGGCATGTCACTCCCCTTCTCAAAAATCACCAGTGGTTGCCTATCAACCTTAGAATCAAGCAAAAACTCCTCATCTCGCCCCATCCGACTTCACCTCCCTTCTCTCCTTCTACAGCCCAGCCAGCACACTCCACTCCTCTGCCACTAACCTCCTCACTGTGCCTTGTCTCGCCTGTCCCATCGTCGACCCCTGACCCATGTCCTACCTCTGGCCTGATATGCCCTCCCTTCATACATTCACCAAACTAGCTCGCTTCCTCCCTTCAAAGCCCTACTGAGAGGTCACCTCCTCCAGGAGGCCTTCCCAGACTGAGCGCCCCACCTTTTTCTCTCCTCCTCCTCCCCTCCCCATCACCCCCCCCCCCCCGCCCTACTCCCTTCCCCTCCCCACAGCACTTTGGTATATTTGTACATATTTATTACTCTATTATATTAATGATGTGTGTATAGCTTTAATTCTATTCATTCTGATGCTATTGACACCTGTCTACTTGTTTTGTTTTGTTCTCTGTCTCCCCCTTCTAGACTGTGAGCCTTTTGTTGGGTGGGGACCGTCTCTATCTGTTGCCAATTTGTACTTCCCAAGCACTTAGTACAGAGCTCTGCACACAGTAAGTGCTCAATAAATACCATTAAATGAATGAAATAGGCATTTTGGAGGGAATGGGGGAGTCCTTGGTTACAGTTCCTGGGTGGCAAACACACTGTAAAACTCAGCAAGGCGCACCTCCAAGTAAAGCCTTGCCTCTCATTATTATATGGTTAAGGCCCTCCTTAGTACTTCCAGGAAATGGTATCTTTGAGAGAAGTATTCATTCATTCTTTTGCCTAATCAGAGAACTATAATTTATGGCAACTTAGCAAGAAAATCAAAACTTATCATTTCAAATATATACCAACCCAAATCCAGAGCTGGGGGATATATAATATGGTAATTTGCATTTACAGATGGCAAGGCTAGCCCACACTTCATTCCAAGTAATAATAATAATAATAGTAATAATAATAATAATAATGGAATTTTTAAGCACTTAACTATGTGCAAAGCACTGTTCTAAGCACTGGGGAAGTTGCAAGGTGATCGGTTGTCCCACAAGGGGCTCACAGTCTTAATCCCCATTTTACAGATGAGGGAACTGAGGCACAGAGAAGTGAAGTGACTTGCCCAAAGTAACACATCTGACGATTGGCAGAGCAGGGATTTGAACCCATGACCTCTGACTCCCAAGCCCGGGCTCTTTCCACTGAGGCAATGTGAGCCCCAAGTAAGGTAGCTTCAGTGCCCGGCACATAGTAAGCACTTAAATTCCAGAATTATTCGTTATTATTATTATTATTCTCCCAGGCCCATGCTTTATCCCTTAGGCCACACTGCTTCTCCCTGGGCCAAGGTCTCAAGGCAGGGTCTCACCGTGGCAGAGGAAGGCTTTAAAATTGGGTCCCAAGTAAGAGAGTAAATAATAATAATGATGATGGCATTTGTTAAGCACTTACTATGTGCAAAGCACTGTTCTAAGCACTGCGGGGGATACAGGTGATCAGTTTGTCTCACGGCGGGCTCACAGTCTTAACCACCATTTTACAGATTAGGTAACTGAGGCTCAGAGAATTTAAGTGACTTGCCCAAGATAACACAGCAGACATGTGGCAGAGGTGGGATTAGAACCCATGACCTCAGACTCCCAAGCCCATGGTCATTCCACTGAGCCACACTGTAGGGAGCAGGGGCATGGCTTAGTGGAAAGAGCACAGACTTGAGAGTCTGTGTGCTGTGTGACCTTGGGCAAATCACAACTTTGTGCCTCAGTTCCCTCATCTGTAAAATGGGGATTGACTGCGAGCTCCATGTGGGACAACCTGATTACCTTGTATCTACCCCAGAGCTTAGTACAGTGCTTGGCACAAAGTAAGCACTTGACAAATACCATAATAATAACTATTATTATTAATAAGCATTTAACAAAGATTACAATTTTTATACCATATGAATATTTTACACTATGTATTGTCTTCATTATCCTGCCCAGTAAGAAGGTGGAACATGATTGCCATTTGATTTCTTTGGAAAGAAAAGACCCGCTACCCCTACCAAAACACTAAAAGTATTTTAAAGTTTTTTTCTGGTCAAAAGGTACCCAAGGTCATGGAGGAAATTTATTCTAAGCAGTGTAAACAGTGCTCACAGCAGGTGGAACACTTAGCAGTCTATTCATCCCTCTTTCTGTTTGCATTACAAACACATATAAAGCTGAAGCCACAGGGGGGATTGAGAAAAGAGAAGATAATTTTCTTAATAAACTTAGAAAAATGTGAGCAGGAGAGGAATGGATGTAAAATATTTTATGCTTTCAGATATTTGTGGAGCCCAGCTGATAAAGGCTGGGTTCTGCTGAATGAATCCTGTTTAATGTGTTGAGGAAAGAGTTTGGACTGTAGGCTTTGTCTGGCTACTGAAAAATAGTATTTATACTGTACTACTTGCATTGCAGTGTGGCTTCTAACCTAAACACAACCCAGCAGGTATGATCTCTGAAGCATGGAGGGCATAGCAGAATGCTTGGGAGCAATATTAGAACTTCTGCACTGTGTCTGTATTTGTAAACCTTACAACATTAACATTTCTGGCCCCTTGCAGCATGGTAAACAGCGTGGCTTAATGTATAAAACATTGGCCTGGGAGCCAGAAAATCTGGGTTTTAATCCCCTCTCTGCCATTTGCCTGTGTGTCCTTAGGTAAGTCACTTAACTTCTCTGCACCGAAGTTTTCTCAACTACAAAATGGGGATTTGATACTCATTCACCCTATGATTTAGTCAGTCAGCCAATCATATTTATTGAGCTTTTATTGGGCAGAGCACTGTACTAAGAGCTTGGAAGAGTACAATACAACGTAACTGTGAGCGTTTTGTGGGACAGGGACTGTATCCAGCCCAATTATCCTACCCCAACACTTAGATCACTGCATGACACACAGTAAGCACTTAACAAATATTTATTGTTACACTGTACTCTAGTGTTTCATACAGTGCTTGGCACGCAGTAAGTGCTCAATAAAAACTATTAAATGAATGAAATACTATAAAAAATGTTAGTTGGGTAGCTTTAAGAACTTCAAAAGGATCTTCATTAGAAGGCATTCATTCATTTAATCATATTTATTGGGCACTTACTGTGTGCACAGCACTGTAGTAAGCACTTGGGAGAGTACAATACAACAATAAACAAACACATTCCCTGCCCACAACAAGCTTATAGTCTAGAGATGAGTGGCATGACAGCTTGGATGGCCGACAGAGTTCAAGGTTGGTCTGTCTGACCTTTTCGCCATCCCCAGTGGAGTAAGGCAAGGGCTATGCTGTAGAACCTTTTCTATGCTGCCATGCTGGAAGGATCTCAAAGCTGGAGTAGCAATAACTCTCCAAACACATGGAACTCTTCCAATTAATCAATTACATTCATTGACCACTTACTGTGTGCAGAGCACTGTATTCAATCATTCATTCAGTAGTATTTATTGAGTGCTTACCCTGTGAGAAGCACTTTACTAACGCTTGGAAAGTACAATTCAGCAATAGAGACAATCCCTGCCCACAGCGGGCTGACAGTCTAAAAGGGGGGAGACAGACATCAAAACAAGTAAACAGCCATCCATGGAAATAAATACAATTATAGATATGTACATATATACACAAGTGGAGAAGCAGCATGTCTCAGTGGAAAGAGCCCGGGCTTTGGAGTCACAGGTCATAGTTTCAAATCCTGGCTCCGCCAATTGTCAGCTGTGTGACTTTGGGCAAGTCACTTAACTTCTTTGTGCCTCTGTTTCCTCATCTGTAAAATGGGGATTAAGACTGTGAGCCCCCCATGGGACCACCTCATCACCTTGTATCCTCCCCAGCGCTTAGAACATTGCTTTGCACATAGTAAGTGCTTAAAAAATGCTATTAAAATAAAGTGCTGTGGGGTGGGGAGGGGGATAGAGCAAAGAGAGTGAGTCTGGATGACACAGGATGGGGAAGCTAAGGAAAAGGAGCTCTTAGTCTGGGAAGGTCTCTTGGAGGATGTGAGCCTTCAGTAGGGCTTTGAAGGGGGGAAGTGTGATGGGCAGATTTGAGGAGGGAGAGCGTTTCAGGCCATAGGTAGGACGTGGGACAAGGGTTGACAGTGGGACAGACAAAGACAAGGGACAGTGAGAATGTTAGCACCATAAGAGCAGAGTGTGCGGGCTGGGCTGAAGAAGGAGAGAAGGGAGGTGAGGTAAGAGAGGGCAAGGTAATGGAGAGCTTTGAAGCCAATAGTGAGGAGTTTTTGTTTGATACGGAGATTGATGTGCCACCACTGGAGATTTTTGAGGAGGCGGGTTACATTACCAGAACGTTTCTGTAGAGAGATAATCCAGGCAGCAGAGTGAAGAGTGGTTGGGAGAATACACTATAACAGAGTTGGTAGGCAGCTTTCCTGCCCACAGGGAACTTAAAGCCTAGAGCAAGTTTTTCCTTAATCAACTTTCAGTTATATAACAATAACAGCAATAATAATGATAATTGTAGTATTTGTTTAGTGTATACTTGGATGGCTCCGTGGAAAAGAGCACGGGCTTTGGAGTCAGAGGTCACCGGTTCAAATCTTGGCTCTGCCAATTGTCAGCTGTGTGACTTTGGGCAAGTCACTTAACTTCTCTGTGCCTTAGTTACCTCATCTGTAAAATGGGGATTAAGACTGTGAGCCCCCCGTGGGACAACCTGATCACCTTGTAACCTCCCCAGCACTTAGAACAGTACTTTGCACATAATAAGCGCTTAATAAAAATGCCATTATTTGTGCCAGGCACTATTCTAAGCATTGGAGTGGATACAAGTTAATCGGATTGGACACAGTCCCTATCCTAAATAAGAGTTACAGTCTTAATCTCCATGTTATAAATGAGTGAACTGAGGCACAGAGAAGTTAAATGACTTGCCCTAGGTCACACAGCAGACAAGTGGCTGGGCAGGAATTAGAACTCAAGTCCTTCTGACTTCCAGGCTTGTGATCTTTCCACTCGGTCACACTACTTCTCTAGAAATTGATTTAAGCTGACAATTGGTCTTGAAGCATATCTACAAGAGCACATGTTTGTGGATTAGTATCAGTTGCCCTGGCTTGACAATGAGCCTGAAAAAGACAAGACTAGCCTCCTTTTAGAAAACCCTACTGTCCATCAAAAACTTCTATCCACAACACAGATTTTTTTTGGACCCTAATTAGGCAGTGCATTGTCAAACAATGGGTAGAAGGACAAGTAGCTCCTATTTCTCTAACGTCTGGCGCATTGCTCATTCCTTCCCTAACTGCCTGCAACTCCCTCCCTTTACAAATCTGCCAGATTATAGCCCAGACTGAGCCCCTTTTTCCTCTCCTCCTCCCCATCCCCCCACCTTACCTCCTTCCCCTCCCCACAGCACCTGTACATATGTTTCTACAGATTTATTACTCTATTTATTTTACTTGTACACATTTATTATTCCATTTATTTTGTTAATGATGTGCATCTAGCTTTATTTCTATTTATTCTGATGATTTGACACGTGTCCACATGTTTTGTTTTGTTGTCTGTCTCCCCCTTCTAGACTGTGAGCCTGTTGTTGGGTAGGGACCGTCTCTATATGTTGCCAGTTTGTACTTCCCAAGTGCTTAGTACAGTGCTCTATACATAGTAAGTGCTCAATAAATACGACTGAATGAATTATAGCCTTCTCCATCTTCAAAACTCTCCTGAAATCCCCCCTCGACGGCTAGCTCTTCCCTGATGTGTTTTCTTCTTCTCCCCAGTACAACTCCTTAATCTTGGAGATTAAGACTGTGAGCCCCACGTGGGACAACCTGGTTACCTTGTATTCCGCCTGCCCTCAGTGCTTTGAACAGTGCTTGGCACATAGTAAGCACTTAGCAAATACCATAATTATTATTATTATTGTTAACTCCTCCCAACTAGCACTTCCACGCTTAAGACCAACAAGTCACCAGTTACACTTAGGAACTCATCAAGTCTCACTACTATTAAAGCACCAATTTCTCTCCTTGTCCATCTTTCCTTTCTCTTTACACTGTCCAAAGGATCCCAACAGATTGTAAGCTTCCTGAGAGCAGGTTTTATAACTTCTACCTGTACTGCACTCCCAAAGTACAGTGCTCTGACCACGAGGTACTCAATAAATTCAATAAATGCTATTGACTCCTTGTTGTCTCCCCTGTCTTTTGTAGTGTAGATTACAAGGCCCTTTCTTTCTATGCAAACCTCCTATTTTGGCACCAGTTGAGAGACCCAAGGGTTAAGGGCCTGGCTAAATGCCAGTGAAGTGCAAATAAATAGGGTTTTCTGTAGGAATGTAATCATTCTAGAAGACCTAGCAAAAAAGCCCAAGTATAACACTAGGAACACAAAATCATAACCTCTTGCCACCTTCCACCTTGCTCCAACTTGCAGGAGGGAAGTTGAATGAAATTGCCCATCAGTATTTCCACCTATCACCCCTTCTCATTCTCAGAAAGCTGAAGTCATCAATGTTGCAGACTGGATCTGGCCTGTGTTTCCATCTGCTGCTGCCCCAACCTGTCCTATTCTGAAGGCTACCCTGAGCCAGTCTTACTGCAAAACAACTTGCTTAAGAACCCCTGGTAATTGATTCCATACATTAGCACTCAAAGGGTAAGAAGTATCCCCGCTTTTTTGCTTGAACCTGCCAAATTCACCTTTATTGGCACTCCTCCATCCTGATTTTGGGGAACAAAAATGTTTGTGTTGTCCACATCTTTCATGATCTACTAAAATGCAATTATGTATTCTCCCAGTTTGCATCTTTTCAGATTGAAAAATCCTAAGCATTTTATTCTGTGTTCATAGATAAACTACCCTCCTCTGCCCTCCCCAACTCAACCTGGCTTCTCCTTTCTACTGTCTTCATATGTTCTGTCCCTTCCTGAGATATAGCAACCAGAACTACACACAGTATTCCTGGTCAGGTGGACCATGGTTTTATTGAATGGGGGATCCCTACTTTTATATTTTTCTCTATTCCAGCCTTTGGCTGGCCTTGCTTGTTGCCACCCACATTTAACTATATAATTATAAAGTACATCAGCAGTGATACTAAGATCAGTTTGCTGAAATGGGCTCATCAGAGTCAGCCATTATCTAATAGTTGTAAGTCAGCTATTTTTCCCTAGATGTGTCTCTTACTTTGACACTCACACAACATTCTCTTCCACTCCCTCAGCTTTATAAGGTTGATATTCATTGTAGGCAGGAAATGTGTTTATTATTTTGCTGTGTTGTACTCTCCCAAGCACTCAGTACAGTGCTCTGCACACAGTAAGTGCTCAATAAATACCACTGACTGATTGATTGATTACATGTGTTGGATGCTTACTGTATTAAGAGATTAGGAGAGTTCCATCAAGTTAGTAGACATGATCCCTGCCACAGCAGGCTTACAATCTACTGGAGAGGAGACAGGCAAAATTACAGGTAGGGGGAAGAAATGGAGCTAAAAGATATGGTCCCAAGTGTAAGGGGAGGCGGGGAAAGAATGGTGAGTTCCAAAGTGCCTACATGACACAGAAATGTTGAATTGGCGGGAGGGGTGAATTTTTGTCTTCAGGGAATTTCATCAAACTGCACACTCCCTCTTCCACAGTCCTTAAACTGTAATGATAATACTAATCACAACAATAATTGTAACAATAAATGATTATTCTGATAATTGTGGTATACTATAAGGGCTCACTATGCAGACTGTAAGTTCCTTGAGAGCAGGTATCATGTCTACCAACTCTATCGTATTCTACTTTGTCGAGTTCTTAGTACAGTACTATTCACACAGAAAGAGCTCAGTTGATTGATATCAAACACTGGGCCCCATTCCACATGGGACTCATAATCGATTGATTTCAAACACTGGGCCCCATTCCACATGGGACTCATAATCTAACAGGGAGGGAGTTCAGGTATTTAATCTGTATATTACAGATGAGGGAACTGAGGCATAGAGAAAATAAGTCACTTACCCAAATTCACACAGCAGGCCAGTGGCTGAGCTGAGAGTCCAGGGTCTTCACTCCCAGACCTGGGCATTATTCACTAGGCAACATTATATAACTAACTCCAGTCACTGATTCCTGAGGGACCACATTGTTTCAATTTTCAAAAATCAGCCATTTAACTCTAACCTTAGTTTCCCAACTTTTGTACATTTGACCACCTATGAGAGATCATTTTCTTCAAGTTCATGATTTCTCGGTTTTATTAAAGCCTCGGGGATGTAATCTTTTCTATGGCCTTTAGAAAATCTAAGTAGATTGTAGCTGCTGCTTCCCCTCTATCCACATGGGTATTGACCCTTTATCTCCTTCTGTAGATTCATGAGGAAAGATTTTCCCTTATAGAAACCATGCTGTCTTTCCCCTCAAAGACTGTATTTTTGTTAAGCACTGTCTGATCCTAAACTCATAGATGAGAGTGATTATCCGTGTATGAACTGAGATTCACAGTTCTATCATATTCAGGGTCACCTCTGGAACCCTTCTTAGAAATAGAAGTTAACGTTGGTAACTTCGTCATCACCCAATCTTTCAGTGGTCTTTGTAGAGCATCTACTGTGTGCCAAAATCACAGTACTAATGGTTGCGAAGAATGTAATAAAGGATAAATGAGACAAAGTCCCTGGCCCTCGGGGGGCACACAGCTGTTTATGTGCAATATATGTCCTCGCAATATGTAATTATCCTAATGTAATTATCCTTCATTTCCGAAGATAATACTACTGATGGTAAAATCTTTTCTGTGTGTGCTAATCTGACTGAATAGATCAATGAGAGATTAACACTCCCCGCTTTATTGTTTGCCTGGAAAGTTAGATCTTTGCTACACTAATAAATTTGTTTCCATTTAAGAACCCACCCCTAAAATAGATTAGGAAGCAATGTGGCCTGGTAATAGAGCACTGGCCTTTGGAGTCAGAAAGACCTGGGTTCTAATCCCAGCTCTGCCACTTGTCTGCCGTGTGACCATGGGCAAATCACTTCAATTCTCTGTGCCTTAGCTACTTTATCTGTAAAATGGGGATTAAGACTGTGAGCCCCACGAGAGAATGGACTGTATCCTCCTTAGCTTGTATCTACCCCTGTGCTCAGTATAGTGACTGTCGTGTGATAACCACTTAACAAATGCCATTAAAAAAATCATTAGTTTGGGGTCTACGAAGTCGGAATTCCCAGTGAATCTGTTTATACTTTCATACAATCAATTAGCAGCATTTAATGAATGGCTACTGTATGCAGAGAGCACAGGATCTAGGAGCATATGTGAAACAAAATAAGTAGACACAATCCTGCCCTCAGTGATCTTACACGCTAGAGGGGAACTTGCAGTGTGGCTTAGTGGAAAGATCCCGGGCTTGGGACTCAGAGGTCATGGGTTCTAATCCTGACTCTGCCACTTGTCTGCTGTGTGACCTTGGGCTAGTCACTTAACTTCTCTGTGCCTCAGTTACCTCATCTGTAAAATGGGGATGAAGACTGTGAGCCCCATGTGGGACAAACTGATTACCTTGTATCTACTCCAGCGGTTAGAACAGTGCTTGGCACATAGTAAGCACTTAATAAGTACCAACATTAGTAGTAGTAGTCTACATTGGTTCTTTCCTTTGCTTTCTCAACTACTGCTTAAGGGGGCAAGTTATTGAGCTGCAGAGGGCACTTTTGATCCATATACTGATTAAGGAGCATTTACGGAAAGAGGAAGCAGAGTTGCAGGAAGTCAGCAGGAGAATGGCAGCTAAGAGAAACACAGAGCACTCCCTGAATGTCCAGCCATCCTGGTGAGTGTTAAAGACAGAGCAGCATGGCCTAGCAGAAAGAGTACAGGCTGGGAGTCAGAGGTTGTGGACTCCAACCCTGACTCTTGTCTGCTGTGTGACCTTGGGTAAATCCCTCTGCTTCTCTGTGCCTCAGTTTCCTCATTTGTAAAATAGGGATTCAACACCTGTTCTCTCCCCAACCTAGACTGCGAGTCCTATGTGGGCCGGGTTCCTGTGCCCAACCTGATTATCTCTCCCAGCACTCAGTATAGTGCTTTACACATAGTCAAGACTTAACAAATACTGTCATTATTCATTATTAGATAAAGAGGCCAAAGATTGTCAGTTTCTTGTGGGCAGAGATAATACCTTCTAATATATTCTCCTAAGTGCTCAATACAGTGCTCTTCATATACTGAGAAGCAGCGTGGCTCAGTGGAAAGAGCACGGGCTTTGGAGTCAGAGGTCACGGGTTCAAAATCCGCTCCACCACTTGTCAGCTGTGTGACTTTGGGCAAGTCACTTCACTTCTCTGTGCCTCAGTGACCTCATCTGTAAAATAGGGATTAAGACTGTGAGCCTGCCATGGGACAACCTGATCATCTTGTAA
The DNA here is from genome assembly GCF_015852505.1 of Tachyglossus aculeatus. Lineage (NCBI taxonomy): Eukaryota > Metazoa > Chordata > Mammalia > Monotremata > Tachyglossidae > Tachyglossus > Tachyglossus aculeatus. The sequence goes on along the minus strand of NC_052068.1, from coordinate 72,359,664 downwards.
CCTCCCCAGTGCTTAGAACAGTCCTTTGCACATAGTAAGTGCTTAATAAATGCCATTATTATTATTATTATTATTATACTGATTGGTTGATCTGAACAACATAGGAATAAGTTTAGCACAAACAGCATTTATATGGAGACATGTATTCATCATACTTTATTAAAGTAGTGTTAACAAAAACCTTCTCCAACGCATTAGGCTCTGCATGATTTCAGTCCTTTATTCCATGCTCCCCACCATAGCTCAGATTAGTAAGCTTAATATTATATTTGAAGGTATAATTAAAATATATAATGCACATCCCTATTCTCTTTGTAAATTCAAGGTCCATTTTCTCAAATATGAACATGGCATATCATAACCGAATTGAATGGATATAAAATTTTGTTTTCAAAGATTTCAAAGTAGAAAAATGGACTTTAATTTTAAAAAAATAAACCAGTTTTATAAATAATTTACTTTCAATTCCAATTACAAAACACGAAAAATAATGAGTGTTCATTAAAGTAAGCATGCAATTATGCTTACCTATTATCATTATTTATTTCCTGAGATTATTCCATTTTTATCTATGATCCATGTGACTTAGATTATAAATACAGTGCTCAGGGGACTCTTGCCTAACTAATGTATGTTTACACATCACTGACTACAATTTGGGGCATAACAAATGTGACCAAATGTGGTTGCGTTTAAAGGTACAGAAACTTTGTTTTTATATTATATTCTGCATGCTCCAAATCAGTGAAAGACAACAGGAGGTGACTCGTAAAATGCAGCCTTTGAGTTGGTTAGCATGGTGGAGGAAAAGAGGAAAACAATATGTGGCAATCCAAGAAGCCCTTACTACTGCTACTAAGTAGTATGTACTACACTCAGCATCATAAGAACAGTAGAAGGAAAGAACTCTATGGAAGAAATAATGAAAAATGTGCTCCAAATTCTCCCACATGTGGAGAATTTGCTTTAAATTTAGGTCCCTAATCAGTCAATCAATGGTATTTATTGATTCATTTATTTATGCATTTATTCATCCCTCCCTCAGCCCCACAGCACTTATGGACATATCTGTAATTGAAATTTCTATTAATGTCTGCTGTCCATCTAGGCAGTAAGCTCACTGAGGGCAGGGAATGTGTCTACCAACTTTGTTATATTATACTCTCCCAAGCCCGTAGTAAAATGCTCTGCACACATTAAGCTCTCAATAAATATGATTGATTGAGTGCTTACTGTATGCAGAGCCCTGTACTAAGCATTTGGAAGAGTATAACACAATAGAGCTGCCAGACACAATCCCTGCCCATAAGGAGCTTACAGTCTAGATGGGGAGACAGAACATTAAAATAAATTACAGATAGGGGGAATGGGAGAGAATAAGGATATGCACATCAATACATAAGATTACAAGAGCATGGGCAGAACAGAAGGGAGAGTGAATAGGGGAAATGATGGCCTATTCAGGGAAGGCCTCGGAGGGGATGTGATTTTGGGAGGGCTTTGGTGATCTCTCATATAGGAGGCAGGAGGGAATTAGCGGTGAAATAGACAAGATTGGCACTCCAGCAATCAAGCACTCGGGCTGGCATATATGGACGAGGAGAGAGTTCCAGCTCAGAGGAAGGACGTGGTCAAGGGATCGATGGACAAGAGATAGCCAGTGAGGTCAGAGTCAGGGCCACCCCACATCGAAACTGAGAAAATACATCCTGGAAACACAGCCTGATAGGCAGAACTACCAACTGTGAAATATGGTCAACTGAGACAGTGCCACCAACTGTGAGACAGCGTCACTGACTGTGAGACAGTGTCACTGACTGGGAGGCCATGCCACTGACTGTGAGACGGCAGCACTTATTTTGAGACAATGTGCTCGATATTGAGGCAGAAATCTTGTCTTATGCTGTCAAATCATCTCTGACCCACAGCAACTCCATGGGCACATCTCTCCCAGAACACTCCATCAATCTGGTACTGTATCCAGAGAGCTTTCTTGGTGAAAATGCAGAAGTGATGTACCGCAGAGGCAGAAATACCAACTGTGAAATGTAGCATCCACCGTGAGGTAGCCCCACTGACTGTGAGTCAGGGCCAACAGACAGGGCCACATATTGTAGAACTGTCTATAGAGATATTTCCACTTGATGGTTTGTACTTCTGCCTGTGAAACAGGCCCAAATGAGACAGTGACACTGACTGGGATTCAGGGCCAACAGGGGTAGCATCACAGGCTGCGAAACAGTGTTAGGAGGCTACTGAACCAGCCCTTCCTCTCTACAATCTACACTACATTCAGCTACAAAGATCATCTTTCTAACAGGATGAAGGAAATATTATAGGGCTTTTCACTGATTCAAAGTGGCACGAGCCGTGTATTGAACTTGCCCAAGTGTACAGTACAATGCTATGCACACAGTAATTGCTCAAAAAATACTATTATTGAAGTGAGGTCAGGATATATTTCCAGGAATAATCCATGATGACAAACTGGGCCCAGGTCTTCCCAGACAGCACTCTGCATGAAAAGCATCTCTCCCAGAATGAGAATTACTTTTTTTTAATGGCATTTATTAAGTGCTTACTACATGCAAAGCACTGTTCTAAGGCTACAAGTGATCAGGTTGTCCCTCGGAGGGCTCACAGTAGTAATCCCCATTTTCTAGATGAGGTAACTGAGGCACAGAGAAGTTAAGTGACTTGCCCAAAGTCACACAGCTGACAACTGGCAGAGCCAGGGTTTGAACCCATGACCTCTGACTCCAAATCCCATGTTCTTTCCACTGAGCCATGCTGCTTCTCTTGGCTAGAAGCCTGTGTTATGGCTCTCACCAATAGTTCACCCCATCCATTCATGGAAATATTTAAGAAATACTCCTTTCCTCTTGAAAGCCAACCCCTGCCTGTAGAGATGGTGTCATCATCAAGCAGGGGGGAAATTGTGTGGCCTACAGGATAGAGCTTGAGCTTGAGAGTCAGAATGACCTGGGTTCTAATCCCATCTCTGCCACGTGTCTACTGTATGACCTTGGATAAGTCATTTTACTTCACTGTGCCTCAGCTACCTCATCTGTAAAATAGGGATTCCCTACCAGTTAAGACTGTAAGCCCTATCTGGGACATGGACTGTGTCCAACCTGATTAGCTTGTATTTACCCCAGTGCCCAGAACAGTGCCTGGAATAATAAGAGTTTAACAAATACTATAATATAAATTTTTTTTAAGCACTTAGCATATTACATTGCCCCCAGTGGGCAGAGGAGAGAGGGTAGATGAAAAACAACATGGCATTTGGGCTGTGCTCACATTTAAAAATCTGATTATATTTATTTTGCATCCAAGTCACTGGTCTCAGCTTCATTATTCAAGTGGCCCTCTGAAACTCTGTAATGAGGAACTCTTAAATAATAATAATAATTGTGTCTTTTCTTTCATGCTTAGAGTGTACCAGGCACTCTACTAAACGCTGGGGTGGATACAAGCAAATCAGGTTGGACAGAGTCCCTGTCCCAAGTGAGGCTCACAGTCTCAGTCCCCACTTTAGAGATGTGGTAACTGAGACACAGAGAAGTGAAATCACACAGCAGACAAGTGGCAGAGCCAGGGTTAGAACCCATGATCTTCTGATTCCCAGGCCCGTGCTCTATCCAGTACAACACGCTGCTTCTCTAAATGACCAATTGGCAGTGGGAACCATAGATAGCCAGTGTTAGCCCCACTGAACAAACCATTTAGAGAAATCCAGGCATCTTCAGGGAGATCCCCATGTGGATGACCAGAAGGGAAGATGGGATTTATGCCAGTCCGCAATCAATCAATCAATAGTACATTGAGCTCTTCATGTTTGCAGAACACTGTATTAAGCACTTGGGAGAGTGCAATACATTAGAGTTGGCTTACAATCACTGCCCACAAGGAGCTTACACTCCAGTGGAGGAGACGGACATTAATAGAAATAAATTGCAGTTATGTAAATAAGCACTGTGGGGCTGGGGTTGAGGGTTCAGTGAATATCAAAAGCTTAAAGAGACTGCCAGGGACTGAGGTGAAGGACTAAGTGTGAAAGGGTTAATTCACATTCCAACACTGCCAAACAGTGAGGAGCCAGGCAGGAGAGTGGACTGCACACTCTGATACATCACATTATGATTGATTATAATAATTATATTATTATTATTATCATGGTATTTAAGTGATTTAACATTTTTCAGCATGTTCCCAACTCAGAATCATTGACCCTGTTAGTGTTCAAGCATCAGGCCCAGATCAACTAGTCATCTGTAGGTCCCTGGAGGTCCACACATCTCAGGGATCACAAACTGGGGAGGGACATATTTCGGAGCAGGGGACATTCCCCCTCCATCCCCCTGCCCTCATATGCACCCTTATCTCCACCCTCAAACACAGCTGCATGGCTCTCCGATTTTTCCCTAGGCCATAAAGAAGAAGTGAGGAAGCACTTCCATAAAATGGTCTCTTAGGACCAAGCAGATTAATGCACACAGCTGTGGCATGCAGTGGGGAAACCCATATTATAGTTTATAAACCAACTCTAGGGAGGTGGGAACAAGAAAATGAGAAACCATTCAGCATTTACAGAAAACAAATCCACCAGATTTTAAGCACCAGTGGCAGAAAGTTAAACAGCGGGTTTTACTGTGACCAAACCAATATCCAGTTCAACGTCCAGAAATTGGAATGGTGGGTTTCAGAGAGCAGAGGCCACTTTCCCTATTTCATTGTCGAAAATCTCTACCCCTCTGGGATTGCCGGTATTTGCCACGGCCATGAATGATTCACTGCCATTTCTCTCAGAAGCTACCAATGAGCCTGCTAATCTTGGGAATGTGTCTACCAACTCTATTATTTTGTGATATTGTACTCTCCCAAACGCTTAGTACAGTGATGTGCACACAGTAAAAGTTCAAAAATGTGATTAATTGAATGACTGAATCATGTTGCTAGGACCTTCTCTATTATTTCTACCTAATTCACTCCTTTCTTTCATTACAAGATAGATGTTTCTCTTTCTTGGTGGGCTTTCTCCCTGTCTCAACTTATGGTATTTAAGTGCTTACTGTGAGCAGAGCGGTTTACTAAGCACCTGGAAGAGTGCAATACAACAGAGTTGAAAGACACATTCCTGGTCCAGGAGGGAGACAGACATTAACATAAGAAAATAATTTGCGGATGAGTACATAAGTGTTGTGGGGCTGAGGGTGGAGTGAATACCAAGTGCCCAAGAGGTACAGATCTGAGTGTAAAGAGGAAGCAGAAGGGAGAGGGTGTCAGGGAAAAGAGAGCTTAATCATGGAAGGCCTGGCTTATATGGAAGGGGATAGAATTCCAGGCCAGAGGCAGGACACAAGAAAGGTGTCAGCAGCAAGATAGATGATATTGGGTCACTGTAAGCAAGCTTGTGTTAGAAGAGATAAGTGTGCGGGATGGGGAGGAAAGCAGTGAGGTAAAATAGGAGGGGCAAGCTGATTGTTTTAAAGCCAGTGGTAAGAAGTTTCTATCTGTTGCAGTGGTGGATGGGCAACCCCTGAAGGTTCTTGAGGAGTGGGGAGACTATTTGAGGTGGAGATGAGTATATCAAGACAGGTATGAATAATTTTGGGCTAACGGGCTGTCCACTGGACTATCCATAAGACTATCCTTAGGACTTGGAACCACTGCAGAACGGGCTGTCAGCCCAACCAACAGGCCTTTCCCACATTGGTGTATTGCTATTTTAGCTATGTCACGTTCAGTTTGGGCTCTGCTTCCTTTAGAAAGGACATTTGGAAGTATGAGTCACAGTCCTTAGCAATTTTCCAAACAGAGTGGCAGTAGGCAAGTGACATTTTCGGTAACTACCACTGAAAATAACATCCCCAATCATTTTTTCCTCTCCTCTTTCTCTCTTCATAAGGATTTTCTTTATGAATCTGTAATTCCCATATTTCAACACAAACAAAGGATTCCATATGTAAGCATACCCCTAAAGAGTATAAGTTCCTTGGGGGCAGGGAACATTCCTCTTCTTTGTTGTGTACTTGTCAACTTACCAAGCACTTAGTATGGTGCATGGCATCAACTGGGAGCTCAGTAAATATTCTTACTATTACTACTATCCTCATCATCAGCAACAAGAGTATTTATTGAGTGCTTCATTAAGCACTTTTTAAAATAATATTTGTTAGGTGCGTACTGTGTGCCAGGCATTGTACTAAATGCTGAGGTATGTACAAGCTAATCAGGATGAACATACTCCACATTCCATAACTCATAAACTTAATCCCCATTTTACAGATGAGGAAACTGAGGCACAGAGAAGTGAAATGACTTACCTCGGTCACACAGCAGATAAGTGGAAGAGCCAAAATTAGAGCACAAATCCTTCTGACTCCCAAATCTGTGCTGTATCCACTAGGCCATGCTGCTTCTCACTTGAGAGAATACAACACATCAGAGTGGGTAGACACATCCTCTACCCACAAAGAGCATCACTACTTCTAGTATTATTAGCAAAATACCTGTTGTCCAGTGATGTGGAGGAAAGCAAAAGATTTAAAATATAAGAACAAACTCAATTCTGGGCCTAACCAACAGCTCCCTAGTCTATGATTCTATAACTGACGGTGTCGGCAATTCCTTATTTCTGACGAATATGTGGCCTTCTCACCCCTGAGGTTTCTCACTTAGCCCTAGCACAGTTGGTCAGACCATCGTATTTATTGAGTGCTAACTGTGCGCAAAGCACTGTCCTAAGCTTTGGGAGAGTACAATACAATAAAAGACACATTCCCTGCCCACCACAAGCTTACAGTTTAGAGAGGGAGACAAGCTTACAGTTTAGAAAGGGAGACAGACATCAATGTAAATAAATTACAGATATGTACATAAGTGCTGTGGAGCTGGGGTAGGGGCAGGTGAATAAAGGGAACAAGTCAGGGTGGCACAGAAGGGCATGGGAGAAGAGGAAAGGAGGCCTTAAATTTGGAGACCAGAGCACAGGCTTGAAAAGAGAGCCATCTCACTAAGGGGACCACCTATCAGCACAGTGAGGAGCTACCTCAACAGGCATGCAATGTGGGAATTGTTGGTGGTAATCCAGTGGCCTCTTCCACCACAGCGGCATGCCTGGAAAGCATCATCTGTCCTTCCTGCTTGAAGATGCGGCACTCCTGACTGTGAAAAGCCCTGAAAAGGCCTTTGTTGAAGGTTCAAAATATTAACACGGTTACCCGAGCACTCTCAAACAGATTTTGCACTATGTGTCATGTGAATATATGGCTAAAGACGTACTGTCAGTCCAGAGGAGACAGCACTGCTCTGGGAAGCAGGTCACCTGGGTTCTTGCCCCGGTTCTGCTTGTAGCTGGCTTCTGTGGGCTGTCTTCTTCACTGCAGGCCGTGTCCCGGGGGGTTGCGACTGGCAGGGATGAAGAGTGTGAATGGTGCTGAGCAAAGCATGAGCACTATGATCGATTCCTTTGTAGGGGTTCTTGGTCCTGAGAATTCAGGGCTGAGGTATGCTTCTCCTGCTAGACTGTAAGATCCCTGTGGGCTAGGGAATGTGCCTACTAACTCTGTTGTTTTGTACGCACCCAAGCACCTAGAGTACAATGCTCTGCATACAGTATGTGCTCAAAAATATTATTGATCGCTTGATTGATTGAGGTGCATCTGCCGTTCCTGAAGGAAGAGCATATCATCATGAGTATAATTTTATATTATATATATAATCCTGGGTTCTAATCCTGGCTCTATCACTTGTCTACTTTGTGACCTTGGGTAAATCACTTAACTTCTCTGTGCCTCAGTTCTCTCATCTGTAAAATGGGGAGTGAGACTGTGAGCCCCACATGGCACAGGGACTATGTCCAAGCCAATTTGCCAGGATTTTATATACACATATATATACGATTGAATGTGTATATATATATATATATATATATATATATACACATTCAATCGTATTTATTGAGCACTTACTGTGTGCAGAGCACTGTACTAAGCACTTGGGAAGTACAAGTTGGCAACATATAGAGACAGTCCCTACCCAACAGCGGGCTCTAATATATATATAAAATGATGGTATTTGTTAAGTGCTTACTATCTGCCAGGCACTGTTCTAAGCTCTAGGGTGGATACAAGCAAACTAGGTTGGACATAGTCCCTGTCCCACGTGGGGCTCACAGTCTCGCTCCCCATTTTACATATGACCTTCTGACTCCCAGGACTATGCTCTATCCACTATGCCACGCTGCTTTCATAAATATATATATGTATACACACACACACACACACACACACACACATATATAGTGCATATATACCATATATATGACTCAGTGAGAAAATCCCTGCACTAAACTTTAAGATCCCCATCATCAATTTTCTCCAACTGTATTGTGACAGAAGCCAGAAGCAAAGTCATCAGTATCATCTCCACCACCCTTGGACATGACTAATTAGGGGATCATTTTCTGGGGGCCGGCAGTCAGCATCAAGATTTCCACACACATTCCCCCACCCTTCCCCCAACTCATAACAGCCACCGTGGTCCAGAGGATTCCCCACGGTGTCCTCTGGCCAGCTCAAAAAGCAGGGTGGGCTCAGACCCGAATCCTTCCAGCTGTACTGTGACACCCTTGATTCAAGAGCCTATTCCTCGATGCTACCCGGAGCCAGGGGCTTGTCCTAGCTTCTTCCTTCCTTTCTCTCCCCATCACCACCACATCTGGAACAGCTTGGGTGCATCTGGGTGCATTTGGGTGCTTGTACTTCCCAAGCGCGTAGTACAGTGCTCTGCACACAGTAAGCGCTCAATAAATACGATAGACTGATTGATCTGGAGTAGCCATATGGTGACCTGGAGGATGGGACCCAAGTTTTGAACATCTAAAATGCACATGAATTTTGGTCCTGGCCAAAGAATAATAAACACAGTCCTAGTAGCATTTGAGCAAAACATTTTTGAGGAGCAGAGGAAGAGGCCTCATCCATCTCAGTGTTTTCCAGTGAAGCACGATATTTTCAGCAAGGGAACTTATAAAATAAGATTGATTATAAATGGCCATACCAACAACTCAAAACATCATGGTGCAGCCCAGCAATGGTAGCGAGAAACTGCTGGCCACCTTGCCACTCTTCTAGAAGTTCTCAGCAACTTTTGCCAGCTCTCACAATTGCTTCTGACAGTCTCTCTATTCCTGGGTCAGTCTTGGCCTCTCCTTGGCTACTCTGAAGTGAAAACTATTGAGCAGGCGTTATTCGGCTTGAGTTCTTACAGGACAGTCAGGTGGCAGGGGCAGAAAAGTACCCATGCGGTGGCAGGGAAATAGAACCAAGCACAGCAAATCAGGTGACAGTCACGGGAAGCAGAGTGGCCTAATGGAAATAGCAAGAGCCTGCAAGTCGGAGGACTTGCAAGTTCGAATCCCAGGTCTGCCACTTGTCTGCAGTGTGATCTTGAGCAAGTCACTTACCTTCTCTGTGCCTCATTTACCTCATCTGCAAAATGAGATTAAGACTGTGAGCCTCATGTGGGACATGGACTGTGCCCAGCCTGATTAGCTTGTATCTACCCCAGTGCTTAATACAGTGCCTGGCTTGTAGTAAGTGCTGAACAAATACCATAATTATAAAACCAAATTGGTTCCATCCAGGCCCCACTGACACCCTCCGGCAGGATGGTGATGGGGGAGTCATAAGCTCACAGTCACCAGCACCACTAACAGTGACACAAGAGCAGTGATGTAGAAGTAGTCTCCTATTCTCCTTTACCTCCTCTGCCCCCTCTTCAGCAGCTTCTTCTAGCATAATCACCCTCATTGCTGTTCTAGCCCATCTCTAGGGCCAGGCATGAAGGGAGCTTCTAAGAGAGCCAGAACAATGTGTTTCTGGCCAGAAATTCTATTTCAAACAAGTTTCTAGAGGAGGCCTATATTCACAGAGATGGATGACAAGGCCATGCATGACAAGGGTGTCTGCCTCTTCCTACCATGCAATGGAAGTGGAGGACAGAAGAAAACAGCAATGGAAAATGAGTATCCTCTCCCTTCTCCTGCTTTCCCTTTCCACCTTTTCCCTCTTTCCCTTGTCCCTTGTTTTAATCTGCCTGCTTGATTTTCTCCCCGATAATTATGATTACTGTAAGGATTAAGCACTTACTCTGTGTTAAGTAATGTGTCAAGCACTCCCAATATCTGTAACCCCCTTCCATTCCTCTCCACATTTGTAGACCTGCCCCATTCCTACCAAAAGAGACTAGAATCACATTATTTTGTGGGAGTATTTTCCTCTTTTGGATTTGAAAAATTCTAAGTTACTTATTGGCTGAACTTCACCAACTCACCCCACACTGACTCTCTTCACCCCCTCTAGATGGTATGCTGCTTTTGGGCAGGGAACAGATCTATCAACTTTAATGTGTTGTACTCTCCTAAACATTTACAAAAGGGCTTGGCTCACAGTAAGCAGTCAATAAAAACCAAAGACTGATTGACTGATTCACCCGTTACTCTCCAACCCTCTTCCTACCTTCTCTCTGTACCTCATTGTTGACTCTCTCACCTCCAGCCCCTCATGCATACTGTTCCACCACCTTGAAACTCCTTCCCAATGCCAAGAGACCAAAGCCCTCCCATATTAGATCCCTCCTGAAAGCCCACCTCCCCCAATATGCCTTCCCCAATGAATCCCAAGTCACATAAACCCACAAGCCAACTATAGCACTTATTTACTTATGATTATTCTCTGCATTTATCTATGTACAATTATTCAATTGTACATACAATTATTGATTTCAGTTTCTCTAGAATACTTATATGTCTATCTCTTGCATTATAAATTAGGCTTATTGTGGACAGAAAATGTGTCACTTGTGGGTTTTAGATTTTCCAAATTACTAACTACTAGTATTCCCAAGATCCTAGTGGTCAGACATATCTTCTTGGAAGATTTTAATTCCTAAAGGACACTGGGAAATAGATTATTTAGAAAGCAAAACGTTCCTGGAATTGACTCTCTTTGGGTCACTGTTCTGCTTCCCTCAAGAGAGCTACACCAATACTAAAGAGGCAAGTATTTTGATGCTCTGCACTTCGGTCTGAATTATTCAGTCCCCCACAGCACAAAGGTGTTAACAAAACTAATAGGCATATTAGAAAGTTCTTGTACTATTGTTTCATTGTATTTGTTCAGTGTTTACTTTGTGTCAAGCACTATTTTAAATATTGGGGTAGAAACAAGTGTTTACTACAGTGCTTTGTACACAGTAAGCACTCAATAAATACGGTTGAATTAATCATCAGTTGTATTTATTGAACACTTACTGTGTGCAGAGCACTGTACTAAGCGCTTGGGAAGTACAAGTTAGCAACACATAGAGACAGTCCCTACCCAACAGTGGGCTCACAGTCCACTGAATGAAGCAAGTTAATCAGGCTGGATATAATTAGATTGCCTCAGTAGGAAAGAGAACAGGTATTAAATACTTATTTTACAGTTGAGGAAATGGAGGCACAGAGTAGTTATGTGACTTACCCAAGGACACATAGCAGGGAGTTGGAGAGCTGGGATTAGAACCCAGGTCCTCTGACTCCCAAGTCTGTGCTCTTTTTTAAATGGTATTTGTTAAATCGTATGTGACAGGCACTGTCCTAAGCACTTGGTAGTCACAAGATAATCAGGTTGGACACAGTCCACGTCCCTCATGGGGCTCACAGTCTTAATCTCCATTTTACAGATGAGGTAAGGGAGGCACAAGTTAAATTAAGTAACTTGTCCAAGCTCATTCAGTGCACAAGTGGCAGAACTGGGATTAGAATCGGGGTTCTCTAACAGCCAGGCCCATGCTCTTTCCTCTAAGTTATGCTGCTTCCCTATATACCACTATTCTTTAGTCTTACAGATGTACGTTTAATTTATTTAGAGTCATTTGAAGAAATGAACTGTCTTTACTTGGCTAATTAGTTGAGACTACTTACCATAGTTATCTAGTACTACAAAAGGAGTGAAAATTACAAGATCAATGTAAATAATCATTGAAATCATGGTAAACGTTCCACACACTAAAAACAGGAATTAGACTTTTACAATCAATGAAAACAAATACTGACTACAGAATGGGCTAAAGAGACAATATAACTTCAGACCCTCTGTGCATATTTCACTGTCGTCATTATTGATTTCAAGGAAAAGTCCTGAGAAGGTGCATTCAGCCTCTTATAAATACATGTAGAAAGTTTATAGAGGTTAAAGAGGGATACAAAGTCTTAACACAGCTTTGCTTTGAACCTTAATCAGCACAACAGTGCGAAGGCTTCCATTGGCCAATAAAATGAAAGAAGGGGAAGCACCTGGAAACAGCATCATTTAGCAAGCATTGTACCAGATTATTGAAGGCTGAACTGGGCACTTTTAGAAAAAAAAATATGCAGATAGTTTTGGATCAAAAAGATTCCCACTAAACCCATTGCTGCTACTCCCTGAGGTTAGCTGGGAAAGACGAAGTATTTTGTTTTAAGCCTATTGAGTATGGGGTGACAGCTGGACACCCATGTGGAGACGTCCTGGAAGGAAGAGGTGATGAAGGATTGTAGGTTTGATGGGAGATGAGGGCTTAGAAAGATCAATTTTGGAGTCAGAGATAGTAGTAGAAACCTTGTGAGCAATTAAGTTCCCTGAGAAAGTGAGTGTAGAGGGCTAAGAATATGACTCATAATAAAGCCTTGTTTGGAGGTTCCCTGGAGATCTGATCATCTCTACTTAGGAACACAATGATCAGTCCAAATGGGAAAGGAGATAGAAAAAGTTCCTAATTTAAAATTAAGAGGATGAGAGGCAGAGAAGGAGCCAATGAACATAGATAAGGAGTGCTCAGAGGGGTACTAGGAGAACCAGACTAACAAAACTAAGGCCTGATAGTATTTTGAGGAGTCGGCGTGGTCTGTGGTATTAAGCTCTGGGGTAGATACAAGATAACTGGGTTGCAGAGAGTCCTTGTCTCACATAGAGCTCATAGCCTTAATCCCCACTTTACAGATGAGGGAACTGAGGCACAGAGAAGTTAAATGAGTTGCCCAAGGTCACACAGCAGACAAGTGGCAGATCCAGGATTAGAGTCCATGATTTTCTGACACCCAGGCCTGTGCTCTATCCACCAGGCTTAAACAAGGAAGCCCTCTTTGAGGAAATGTGCCCTCAATAAGGCTTTGAAGAGAAGAGTTATTGTCTGTTGGATATGAGGAGGGAGGCTTTTCCAGGCCAGAGGCAGGCCATGGGCTAGAGGTCAACAGTGAGATAGATGAGAATGAGGTACGGTGAAAAGGTTAACATTAGAGGGGCAATTGTGTGGGCTGGGTTGTAATGGGAGAGTAGCAAGGTGAGGTGGAAGGGGGAAAGATGATTGAGTGCTTTTCCCATTCTCCAAAACCTTCATCTTCTGATCACCTCCATTCGAGAATCATGTGAAAGACCAAGTGGATTCTTGAAAACACAGTAATATGAGCATCATTAAGACTAATTATTTTTTAAGAACAAAGAGAAATCAGAAATTAAGGGGCAAAATCCACTCATTTCTCTGGTGTGAGCTCAAGAAGACAAACGTTGATATAATACAGTTGTTTGTTGGGATGAGCAATGTGGTTCTTATCAGAAAGGAAATTTAAAGCAACATGAGGAAAGGATGAGTCAGAATAAACATGAAAGCATTTCTATGCCCATCAAAAACGATCTCTGCATCCTTTTCAATCAACAGCCGAGTCCTCTTACTCCTGCTATTTATTGAGCCACTATCACCACCCTGATCATGCACAATTATGAAGCTGTTGCTTCTGTCAAGCAAAGTGGTCTCAGATAGGAATTCCTTTACTGTAATAGTGTCATTCATCTTGAAGTGCAATACAGTATTGAATAAATGAATCTTTTAAGAGTTTGGAATAATGCATCAAAGTAAATACTAGTAAAAAGCAACATGATGATGCCATTAACCTTCCTTAAAAGTTTTTCCTACACTAAACATTTCCCAATCTCCTTTTTTTCCAGGTTGAACCATTCTATCACTCTTCTCAACACTCAGGTGTAAATCTTTTTCTTTGTTATTTATTTCACTGTTAGTTTTGTTTTTACCTTTAGTATCTTGCTTGGCTTTGATATTTTTACCTAATCTGACTTTCTGAGATGCAAAATCATCAAAATCCCCTGCAAGAATGATTAAATCCAGTTGTATAATGACAGTTTTAGATAAGCATATTTGTCCACTGTGTTCTGTGTCCATGAAAAAGGACAATCACAGGAGTCAATGAGCAATATATTTTAACAAGCGAAAAAAAAATATTTGCCCGCTTGTTTGTTTAATTTGATGTGTTTTTAAGTCAGTAGTGTCCAAATATTGTGCAAAAAATGGAGTAGACAGTAAATATATTATAAATCTAAAATATCTTTCTCACCAGCTCATCTCCACCTGTGAAATGGTTTTCATTATTCACCTCCCAAGTAAACTTACCAAGGAAAGTGAAAGAAATTGACATATAGTATAGTATTGACATATAGTAATCTTGAAATTTAAAATCTTCAATTTCACTGTTATGAACACCTGGGAATTTTTCCAACATCATACAGTAATGAAGAATGACCAAAGTTGATGAAATTATTTCTAAAAGAGAGAGATGCTGGATAACTTGACCTGATTTATTTTTAACAAGACAGTGTCAAGCTTGTAGCCGTGTAAAGGATTGACAAACTCCTGTATACACTTCAGTTCAAAATAAGCAAAGACTCCCTGATGACTTCAAACTAATTGATCATAAAAGAGTTGTCACAATATTTTCATATGGAAAACATTCATCAGTAGCACCTTCTCCTAGAGTGAAGGACAGATAAACCCATAAAATAGCTACTGATTAAAGTCGTTCTCATAGCTCATTGTAAAGAGTCATGCTCAATCATTAAATGGAGTTTATTGAACATTCACTTTGTGCAGAGTAAGGTATTAAGCACTTAAGCCAATACAAGACAATAGAGTTGGTAGGCAGGATACCTCCCCACAAGGAACTTACAGTCTATGTGGGGAGGCAGGCATAAAAATAGATTAGACATAGAGGATTATAGGAATAAACTGTAAATTCGTTGTGGACAGGGAATGTGTCCGTTACACTGTACTCTCCCAAGTTTTTAGTATGGTTCTCTGCACACAGTAAGAGTTCAATAAATAGAATTCATTGACTGACTGACTGAAATAGTAGCATCTAAGAGTATTTACGTAAATTCTGTGGGAATGGGTTGTGATTCAAAGTGCTGAAGGGGTATACAGCCAAGTGCCTAGCCAATGCAAAGGGAGGGCAGACAGGGGAAACAAAGGGCTTAATCTGAGAAGGTCACTTGAAGGATATTTGATTTTAAGGGAGGTTTTGAAGGTGGGAGAGTGGAAGAATATCAGACAAGGGGAGGGAATTCCAAGCCTGAGGGAGAATGTGAGCAAGGAGTTGATGAAGAGAAAG
Source organism: Tachyglossus aculeatus (assembly GCF_015852505.1). NCBI lineage: Eukaryota > Metazoa > Chordata > Mammalia > Monotremata > Tachyglossidae > Tachyglossus > Tachyglossus aculeatus. The sequence goes on along the minus strand of NC_052068.1, from coordinate 72,344,177 downwards.
ATGAGATTGAGATACAGAGTAGGTTGCTATTAGAGGAGTGGAGTTTGTGTGTTGGATTATAGTAGAAAATGAGTGAAATTAGGTAGGAGAGAAAGAGATGTTATTGATTGCCTGAAAGTCAATGGTGAGGAATTTCTGCTTAATCTGGAGGTGGATGGACAACCACTGGATGTTTTTGAGGAGTAGGGAGCTATGCAATGAGCACTTTTTTAGAAAAAATGATCCACGCAGCAGAATGAAGAATGGACTAGAGAGGGGAGAGACAGTGGGTAGGGAGGTTAGTGAAGAGGCTGATGCAATAGTCCAAGCAGGAAATAGGAATATTGAGATCAGCATAGTAGCAGTATGAATGGAGAGGAAATGGAGGATGCTAAAGATGTTATGAAGGTAGAACTACAAGGATTTTGTGACAGATTCAATGTGTGGATTGCATAAAAGAGGTAGACTGAGGGTAATGCCATTGTTATGGGCTTGTGAGATAGGGACAATGGTAAACAGCTTGGCCTAATGGTTGGAACATAGGACTGGGAGTCATAAGGACCTGGGTTCGATCCCATTGCTGCCATTTGTCTGCTGTGTGCCCTTGGGCAAGTCATTTAACTTCTCCATGCCTCAATTACCTCATCAGTAATATTGCAAGCCCCATATGGGACAGGGATCGTGTCTGACCTGATTAGGTAGTACAGTGCCTGGCACATAGCACTTAATAAACACCATAAAAAATGGAGAGGACAGGGTTTAAGTGGTGAGATGAGGAGTTCTGTTTTGGATATGTTAACTTTGAGGAATAAGTTGGACATTCAAATATAGATATCCTAGGGAAAGAGGAAATGCGAGACTGCAGAGAATGAGGGAAGTCAGGGCTGGAAAGGTAGATTTGTAAATTATTGGCACAGAGATGGTAGTTGAAGCCACTGAGAGGGAATGAGTTATCCAAGGGAGTGGATGCAGATGGAGAATAGGAAAGGACCTAAAACTGAGCCTTGGGATCCCCACAATGAGAGAGTGAGAGGCAAAGGAGGAACATGTGAAAGAAACCGAGGAGCATCAGAGAGATAGGAGAACAGGAGAGAACAGATTTGGTGAAGCCGTGGTTAGATAATGTTTTCAAGATAAGGATAGTTCAGAGTGTTAATGGCAGCAGAAAGATTGAGGAGGATCAGGATGGACTAGTTTCCCTTGGATTTGTCAAGAAGAAGGTCATTAGTAACCTTTCAGAGGGTGGTTTCTGTGGAGTGGAGAAGGCAGAAGGCAGATTGGAGGGGATCAAGAAGAGAGTTGGAAGAGAGGATATGAAGGCAGGGAGTGCAAATAACTCATCCAAGGAATTTGTTGAGAGATTGGTAGGAGGGAGATGGGTCAAAAACTAGAGGGTGTCATGTGGTCAAGAGAGGGAATTTAAGGTTGAGGATACCTGGGCATGCTTGAAAGCAATGGGGAAGGAGCTGTAGCAAAGCAAGCTGTTTGAAGATGGCAGTCAGGAGGGAAGAAGGAAGGGGGCAATAGATTTGATGAGGAGAGAAGGGATAGGTTCATAAGCATAGGTGGAGGGGGTTGAATTTGAGAGAAGGTGAGGGATACCCTCTTGAGATACTGCTGGGGAATTTGGGAGAGTAGAGGAGGGGGCTTGAGGAGAAAAGAACTGTAGAGGAGAAGGGGAGATTTTAGGGAAACCACCCCTTAATGGTTTAAATTTTATCGATGAAGTACATGACCAGATCATTAGGGGCAAAAGACCTCATTATGGGGTGTGGAGACTGGGGGTTTGCAGAGGGAGTTTAGCTCAATCCCATAGCTGCAGATCAACTGGATACTTCAAAGACAGCATTACAATTCCCTTTTTCAAATCATCAAATTTTTCTCCATTGCAAAATACATTTCTTAGTAAGTTCTCTAGAATACTGTGGGTTTAACAGTAATGGCAAAAAAACGGCATACTAGATTCTGGGTTGATAGACACAGTTACAAGAGAATGCTGTAATAGATGCTTTATCCCTAATTCAGTCTGGGATCAATCTATCCACAACTACTGGGAAAACTATGGGGAAGGTAGCCTAGTCGAAAGATGTCAGGACCGATAACCAGAATCAAGAGTTCTGTTTATAGATCGACCACTGATTTAAACCTTTTAAAAGCAGGTTAGCACTCTGCATTGATTTCTCAACAACAAACAGAGGAATGATAATACCATCTTCCTAGAATATCTCGGTGAATGTCTAAGCACTAGAGTGAAAGGCACCATAAAAATCCACCTGAAGAGAAAAAGCACAATTCCAGGCTAGAAAGATCAATCAACAGTGCGGCTGGAAACAGACAGGTTTGTTTGATGTAATTACTACTGACACTAGTGCCATTATCCCTAAATACCATCATGCCATTGAGAAACATAGGCCACTAGTAATCTTTTTTTAGGACTCAATAAGAAAACTCCACTTTCAAGTTAGAAATATAAGGACCTAGATAACATGCTGAATGGTTCAGTTTCGGAGGTATGATGGTCGTTGGACTGGTTGCCTTTTTCCTGGCAAATAATAATAATGATGATGGTATTTGTTAAGCACTTTCTATGTACTAAGCACTGTTTTAAGTGCTGGGGTAGACATAAGGCAATCAGTCTGTCCCACATAGGGCTCACAGACTTAATCCCCATTTTACAGATGAGGGAACTGAGTCCCAGAGAAGTTAAGTGACTTGCCCAAAGTCACACAGCCAAGTGGCAGAAGTGGGATTAGCACCCATGACCTCTGACTCGCAAGCTCGGGCTCTTTCCACTAAGTCACACTGCTTTTGCATCTCTCCTGCTATCCCACTCACAGCCTTCTCCCACCCTGGTGTGTCAGCTGAGTGTGGGGCACTCTGAAATGGTTCCCAAACCACTGCACATGCAGCTAGTTGCCCATTGCCAGTTGTTTTCTATTTATGGTATTTGTTAAGCACTTACTCTATGCCAAGCACTGAGTGCTGGTTAAATATAAGCTATTCAGGTCGGACACAGTCCATGTCCTACATGGGGCTCACAGTCTTGCCCCAAGCAGTGCCCACGAGTTCCAGCAAGGAGCAGGAGTCCCCATAAGAAAAGCATGAGCAAATGCAGGGGTTTGGGAGATCCCAAGAGTGGCAATTTCAGCTTTGCAATTTCACCAGGCTTCAACCCCCTAAGCCACGCTATGATCCTAAAGCTGAGGATGGGGAGGAGTTCTAAGGCAAAGCCCATCTTTTGGGAATCCTGTGCCCATCAATACTTATGTAACATAACTATAATGTACTTTATTGTCACCTCCCCCTCTAGCCCATAAGCTCCTTGTGGTCAGGGAACACGTCCACCAACTCTGTTATATTGTACTCTCCCGAGTGCTTAATACAGTGTTCTGTACACAGTAAATGTCCAGTAAATACTAGTGACTGATTAATTGATCCTTCAGTCCCATCCAAATACATTCTATCAAGATAGAGAGAATGAAGGTGCGGGGGGCCAAATTTTGGAATCTAGTTTCTCTCACCTTCTGTGAAATCAGACAAAATGAGATTCCAGAACCTGACAAATCCAAAAAGTTATTTAATGAGTTTTCAGTTTGAAATGGATCTCTGCCATCCGGGCCCAGGTCAGCCCTCAATAGCCACAACCATCCCCTAAGACAGATGGATCTCACTCCCTGGAAGTTAAAGACTGACCTTAAAATCGCTTTTTGGCTGGATCGATTCAAATCCACTCAGCCCATGTAATACAAAATCATCCCAGGTCAAAAATGTCCATATGGTGCAGAAATGTGGTACCCCACTTCAACTTTTTGAACAATTGCCCTTCAGTAACCTGTCAGCCTCACTCTTATGTCTAGAATCTTAAGCAGAAAACCAGACCATCTAGTGACCAAAGTGTCTGCAATAACTTCAATCTGGGGACACTGGCAATGCTCCCCAGTCATTTATGGTTAATTTCGGGTGCTTATAACATTTTGAAGTGTTGCAATCATTTCTGAAATGCTGTGGGCAGTGCTGAATTATTTTAAATAACTGGAAATGTTTCACATTTTTCATAATCCATCCAATTTAAAATGAGTCAAGGAGCCATTTCAGGAAATTGAACCAATTTAAAAATATATCGTTCCAAAAAACCTGAAAGGAAACAACTCTAAAAATGATGAATTGAAGGGAACAAATAACACAGTTTTGGGACCTAACTATAAATGTGACAATATAAATATGATGATGTAAGTATAAATATAATGATTTAACCAGTTTACCATTTTGCCCTTTAGTGGGCTGATGCAGAATGTCGCTTTGCAATTCCTTGGCTAAAACCCTAATCCCGTTTGGCCCTTAACCTAGAGCCACTGCTCTGCTTGCAGGCAAACCTGTATTTTCCTGTGTTTTGGTTTATGGGAGACACACAGAGAAAGAACACATCCTACGATGGAACAAATTGGGTGCTGGATTTTCTATCCATGGAGATTAAAAAGAAATAATCTGAATCAATCGACCAATCGATAACGTTTATTGAATGCTTACTGGGTGCAGAACCCTGTACTAAGTGTATGGGAGAGTATGGTACAACAGGGTCAGTAGATATGGTCTCTGTCCACATTGAGCTTATAGTCTAGAGCGGGAGATGTATTTATCCATAGTTTTTCCATGGATCTATGGTTCATTTATTTACCAGCATATAAAAGGGTGCTAGGCAAGGTGAGTTCTTGCCATTCTCAGTCATTCAGTCAATCAATCATATTTATTGAGCACTTACTGTGAGCTGAACGCTATACCAAGCACTTGGGAGAGTACAATATAACAATAGAACAGACCTATTCCCTGCCCAAAATGAGCTTGCAGTCTGGAGGGGAAGGCAGACGTTAATACAAATAAAAAGATTTACAGATGTGTGAATAAGTGCTGCAGGTCTGGGAGGGGGCATGAATGAAGGAAGCAAGTTAGAGCGATGCAGAAGGAAGTTGAAAAGGAAAAGAGGGCTTAGTTAGGGAAGGCCTCTTGGAGGAGAAGCGCCTTCAGTAAAGCTTTGAAGGAGGGGAGAATAATTGCCTGTCGGATATGTGGCGGGAGGGCGTTCTCCTCAACTCAGTGGTTCCGTTGCCAAAATACTCTGTGCATAGGTTCAGTCACCTAGGTCGGTTGTCCTTTGGGATCAAAGGTGTCTCTACTGAAGGGCAGGATTTACAATTGTATTTGGGTGCAGTTGGTAAACAGCCTGAGAAGCAGCATGGTCTGATGGAGAGAACCCAGGCCTAGGAGTCAGAAGACTCCTTTTTCAAGCAAAAACTCCTATTGGCTTCAAAGCTCTCCATCACCGTGCCCCCCTCCTACCTCACCTTCCTTCTCTCCTTCTACAGCCCACCCCACACACTCCTCTCCTCTGGTGCTAGCCTTTTCACTGTGCCTTGTTCTCGCCTGTCCCACCGTCGACCCCTGGCCCACGTCCTACCTCTGGCCTGGAATGCCCTCCCTCTTCAAATACGCCAAACTAGCACACTTCCCCTCTTCAAAGCCCTACTGAGAGCTCACCTTTTTCAGGAGGCCTTCCCAGACTGAGCACCCCTTTTCCTCTGCTCCTCCTTCCCTCCTCACCCTGACTCACTCCTTCTGCTCTACCCACCTCCCCGCCCCACAGCACTTGTGTATATATGTACATATTTATTATTCTATGTATTTTATTAATGATCTGTATATACCTATAATTCTATCTATATTGATGCTATTGATGCCTGTTTACTTGTTTTGATGCCTGTGAGCCCTCCTAGACTGTGAGCCTGTTGTTGGGCAGCGATTGTCTCTATTGCCAAATTGCACTTTCCAAGTGCTTAGTACAGTGCTCTGCACACAGTAAACACTCAATAAATATGATTGAATGAAGACCACTGTAATCCACTCTTCCACTGGCCTGCTGGGTGACCACTGCCAAGTCAGTTAACATCTCTGTGCCTCAGTTACCTTATCTGTAAACTGGGGAAAAAAAATACCAGTTCTCCCTCCCTCTTACACTGTAAGCCCCATATGAGACAGGGATTGTGTATGTTCTGCTTATATTATATCAATCCCTGTGTTTGATACATAGTGAGTCCATAAGTAATACAGTAGTATAACTTCAACTATATACAGTGTAAGACTAATGTGTAACTGGCAATCCCTTCCACATTATGGATATTGTAAAGATTGTCCTTTTTTTATTTGTTACCTGCAGTCCTTGGAGTTGTTTTCTTTTCTACTAGAAGTGGTAGTATTATTTATTGTGTACCTACTGAGTGCACTGCACCAGGCTGAACACTTGGGAAAGTACAACAGAGCCTGACCACAAGGAGCTTGCCCTGTAAATGTGGAGGAAGACCTAAACATATTTACAAATAGAGTCATTAGACAAAATGATAGGACTATTCGATCATAGGTACTTCCCAAGCACTTAGTACAGTGCTCTGCACACAGTAAGTGCTCAACAAATACTATTGAATGAATGAATGAAAGGTACACACACACACTGTTAGTGCTAGAAGTGTCTGATGATTCAGGGGATTGTTGTTGGAGGAGTGGAGTTTTAGAAGCATTTTGAAGGTGGGAAGAGCTGTGTTTCTGTCAGATGAGGCAGGGAGAAAATTCTAGGCCAGGATGGAAATTTCAAGCCACTGGAGCAGGATGAGCACTGGGACAGAGGAGGGAGTGTCGAGAGAGAGGAACAGCAACAAAGTTGGCTTGGCAGAAACAAAGAGAGAGAGCTAGAGGATAATAGGCACAGAGGGCTGATATGGAACATGGGAGAATTGGTGGAGAGCCTTGAAGCCAGTTAGAAAGTGTTTTTGCTCAATGTAGAGAGGAATGGGAAGCAGTTGGAAGGTTTTGAGGAGTGGGGAGAAGAAAGATGAGAGATACTTCAAGAAGATTCTCTTTGGTGTCACAGTCTTCCAGGAGCCCTTAACCCCACATCACTCTATTTTGGATTGCTGCTCTCTAAACAGCTAAAATGCTTCTCATTTTATTTACCCCTCACTGACCTAGAGTGTTACGATCCTTAGGAAGCAAAGTCCCTCTCAGGTCCCTATTAGTTCCTTTGGATAATTTAGGTCTTGGCCACAGTTAGGGTAAAGGGTTTACCTCCAGCTATTCCCTGCCCAGGAACTTCTGAAATGCAGGAAATATTTCCCATAATATATCAATAAAACAGCACATGAAGGAAGCCAAGATTTCAGAACTGCTGGTAATTACATGCCATCATGCTGGGTCTGAAGAGAAAGAAATCCAGCTCCTTGAAACATAATGCCACCTTGATGAATGGTCAGTAAAAGTGAGTGGGCTGCATTTTTTAACAACACTTTAAATTCCTTGTATTAAAAACATGTTGCAAAATACTGATGAAATAGGAGAAGCAGCATTGCCTAGTGTGAAGAGCAAGAGCCTAGAAATCAGAAGATCCGGGTTCTAATCCCCATTCTGCCACTTGTCTGCTGTGTGACCTTGGACAAATCACTTAACTTCCCTGGGCCTCAGTTACCTCATTGGTTAAATGCGAATTAAATCCTCCTTCCTCCAATTTAGACTGGGAGCCCCATGTGGGAAGAGACTGTGTTCAACTTGATTATTTTGTACCTACTCCAGTACTTAGAACAGTGTTTGACAAATAGTAAGTGCTTAACAAATATTATCAAAAAAGAAAAAGAAAGAAAAATTCACTATGGAACACAAATGTGGCCAAAATACCAGTGTATTAAATTCACTTTTCTGAGGTGCGGAGGATCAGTACAGGGTCACTCACCCCAACCTCGACACAATATTTTCTCCCTTTCAGTACCTCAAAGCACCAATATACACACATACACAAACACACAAATACAGATACACATACTTGAGCCATTATTCCTCCAGTTGCCACATCGACATTTGCGTACCTCCTAAGCTCTCAGACATGCATGCATGCACGCGCACACACACACATACACACACAAATATATCCATAGCATTTTTATACTCAACTTTTTACTCAATTACTTCCGCCTATCTATAATTTATTTTAGGGTCTGTATCTCCTGCTAGATTGTAAGTACCTTGACTCAAATCAATCAGTCATATCGACTGATTATTTACTGTGTGCAGATCACTGTACTAAGCGCTTGGGAGAGTACAATATAACAGAGTTGGCAAACATGTTCCCTGCCCTCAATGAGTTTACAGCCTAGAGGAAAAGCATTGATCATGCATTCTAATTCTATTGTACTCTCCTAAGTCCTTAGTACCAGGCTCTGAAAACAGATTAATCCAGAACACTAGCTGAGCCAGAGAAGTGACAGAACGATTTGCCTGTCATCCCCAAATCAGCCCCCCCATGCAGAGCCAGGACCAAACTAAAGCCTCTTTATGATAATAATAATAATAATAATAATTATGATAATAATAATAATGATATTTGTTAAGTGCTTACTACATGCCAAGCACTGGTCTAAGTGCTGGGGGAGATACAAGGTAATCAGCTTGTACCACGTGGGGCTCACAGTCTTCATCCCCATTTTACTGATGAGTAACGGAGGCACAGAGAAGTGAAGTGACTTGCCCGAGGTCACACAGCAGACAAGTGGCAGAGGCGGGAGTAGAACCCACGTCCTCTGACTCCCAAGCCCGTGCTCTTTCCACTGAGCCACACCGCTTCTCTGATACCCCCACTGAGCTCCAAGTCACTTCCACACAGAGAAGCTTAAATTCCTGTGACTCTCCCTTGGATCCATTTGAAAAATATGATCCCTTCCCTATCCCCTCACCCAAGTACCAGGGATAATGTTTCTTTAGGTTCCTAGGGCTTTAAATCTCCTGTGTGGCCTGAGGCCTAAATCTGGGGTGGGCTTGCTCTCCCTAAATTTCATAGTGACTATTTTCTGAGCAAACCCTCCAAGGAAGGTTCCCTAACTAAGGCCTCATTTCTCCTTGTTCCTCACCCTTCTTCTTCATCTATGCCCTTGTATGTGTCCTTTAAGCACTTGATATTCAGTCAATCAATCGTATTTATTGAGCACTGTGTGCAGAGCACTGTACTAAGCGCTTGGGAAATACAAGTTGGCAACATATAGAGACGGTCCCTAACCAACAGTGGGCTCACCGTCTAGAAGGGGGAGACAGAGAACAAAACAAAACATGTTAACAAAATAAAATAAATAGAATAGATATGTACAAGTAAAATAGAGTAATAAATACGTACAAACATATATACATATATACAGGTGCTGTGGGGAAAGGAAGGAAGTAAGGTGGGGGGGATGGAGAGGGGGAGGAGGGGGAGAGACCCCCATCCCACCTTCAGCCCCACCCACAGCACTTATGTAGATATCTGTAGTTCATTTTAATGTCTGTCTCCTGCTTGAGACTGAAAATTCTTTGTTGGCTGGGATATTGTTTGCGAACTTTGTTATACTGTACTTTCCCAAGAACTTAGTTCTTGTGCTCCACCCACAGTGACCAATACATGTCACTGACTGATTGATTGAAATCCAACCCCCACGTGCAATAAGATCAGGAAAACCAGCCCCGGATTCCACTGACCCCACTAAGAGAAACATGGCTGGTGCGGAGAACTGGTCTTACAATAAGGGCCTCCACAATGCTTAAACAAGTCCTCTCAGGAAAACTGATGTCTTCTTCAATAGCCCAGGGCTTGGTCTGATTCTCCAAGCTATGACAATGATGCAGGTGTCCGGCTTCACCTCAAGCTATGACAATGATGCAGGCGTCCGGCTTCACCTCTTGATGACCTGGTGAAACATGTCCAGACTTTCATCTAGAGTAGGAATCTCCACCCACCCTGATTCTCCTCTGGACCATGGAAAACAGGGTACCATTCCCCATCTGACCAGTGGACAGAGATGTTTCCCAATACCCTCTCTCGGGAACACTGTTCCTTGATCATTTCGTAAACCACATCCACCCAGTCCGAGTTTCTGGGTGTTCCATCTTTTCTGAGGTCATAAATTCCTGGTCCTAGGGACAACAACAATTTAGGGGTGAGATTTTTTATTTGTACATATTTATTCTATTTATTTTATTTTGTTAATATGTTTTCTTTTGTTCTCTGTCTCCCCCTTCTAAACTGTGAGCCCACTGTTGGGTAGGGACCGTCTCTATATGTTGCCAACTTGTACTTCCCAAGCACTTAGTACAGTGCTCTGCACACAGTAAGTGCTCAATAAATACGATGGAATGAATGAATGAATATGGGCTTTCTTGAGGTACCATGCTAGTGTTCCCTAGTAGTCTGCTGGCACCATCCCATGACTTTTGGATTTGGAACTCATGAAAGGCATAGGATGCATTCAAGATTAAGCTCATCAGGCATGTACCAGGAGGAATGAATGCTGAGGTTTGGAAGGATGCTAAACATCCCCACCTTCCAGCCTTTGCTAGACATCTCTCCAAATCAGTGTGCTCCCCACACACTGATCATTCTGACACACTCTTGGATCACCAACAGGAAAACAACATTTCCGAGGCTAAAGGTTCCAACAATGAGGGTAATTTTATGTCAGAACTTCAAACAAGATCTGTGAATAACTGCCAATCCCAAATCTGATACGTGTTCCTAAGTTAAGACTGGGAGATACTGGCTCTTTGAATTCTCTGCTATACTTTAATTCACTCATTCAATCATATTTATTGAGCACTTACTGTGTGCAGAGCACTGTACTAAGCACTTGGGAAGTACAAATCTTTCCTTACAGGCTCTTCTATGGGCACATGGCCCACGGTTCTTTCCACAGAGGTTCACCTTGCGGACTTGAGGTTCACCTTACTGAATTCCAGAGCTTTTGCCCAACACCAGGGCCCTACCCGATTCCTAGCAGGCCCTCTGCTTTCTATATCTGTTGGCTTCAGACAACTATCACATAATTTCTTCTCTTTGTGGTTCTGGGGTTTCCTCCCACATTTCTAGTTACCTCCCCTTGGCCCAAATTTTCTCCTGTAATTGGCTGTGCTACAGCCGATGACACCAGGGGAATGATTGACACCCCAGGAGGAGTCCAGAGCACTGAGTATTCCTCTGTTCTAGAATCTTATGTATCTTTCCCTTATTGTGTGTAGGCTAGCCTCTTTAGGACAGGAACAAGATTAGTTTTTTTAATGGCATTTATTAAGCGCTTACTATGTGCCAAAGGTTACAAGGTGATCAGGTTGTCCTATGTGGGGCTCACAGTCAATCCCCATTTTACAGATGAGGTAACTGAGGCACAGAGAAGTGAAGTGACTTGCCCAAAGGCACATAGCTGACAAGTGGCAGAGCCGGGATTTGAACCCAGGACCTCTGACTCCAAAGCCTGGGCTCTTTCCACTGAGCCATGCTGCTTCTCTAGTTAGCATTTTCTACAAATGAATTCCTCATTCATTCATTCAATCGTATTTATTGAGCGCTTACTGTGTGCAGAGCACTGTACTAAGCGTTTGACCTCAGCCAGGCTTTTCCCAGCAGGGGTAATGATGAACAGACTTGGAGGAAGGGGTTCATGCTCCTCATGCTTTCCGTCAGGTGGCACAGGGCTGCACACAGATGGGAGAAATAATGTGTCTGCCTTCTGAACTTGAGCAACTTTTGTCTCAGTGATGCCGAGAACAGTATTTTGGCCCTAGGAATCTTCTGGAAGTTCTCCGTTATCCACTCTGTAACTGAGCAATGTAGTCATACTGGTCCACACAGCTTCCTGTGAGGAAGTTACCAGCCTCCCTCTACTCCACTGCTGCCATGTCAACTTCTGAGGATGGAGAGAATCTATGACCCCGCTTCCCCTGCTTTGCTCCTCACTCCCTCTCTGAGGGGGGAGGAAGAGGTGGGAGGGCATTCAACTGGTGTTATACCAGGCAGTTTTCCCTTTATGTACACCAAGCTCCTAGGTGCTGATTGGAAGGGAAATTTTCCGAGAGAGAGAGAGAGAGAGAGAGAGAGAGAGAGAGAGATGTGCATGTGTGTGCTTCTCTGAAGGGGAGCATGGGAATCATTCATCTGGTTTTATAGCAGGGAGTCTTGTTTTAGGCCTCTTTCCTTTAAGTGTACCAGACCACCACATGCCAATTGTGAGTGCAAATTTCCAAGAGATAGATAGAGAGAGACAGAGAAAGAGAGCACATGCCTGTCTAGAGGAGAGTTCTTCATTGCAGAAATGGGAACTCAGCATTAAGGACTGTTTGAACCCAAAGTAGCATTAAGAAAAGCAAGACAGCTGCATTTTTCTGATATATATATATATATATATATATATATATATATATATATATATCAGACATATATATGTCTTGGTTTAGATATACATATATATATAAATCTGTAATGAATACCGATGAAACAACCATGGCCATGTGCTCAGAGACAAAGCAAGGAAAGGCAGACCACTAAGAGACACAAAGCCCATCCACTGGAATGGGACATTTTGAGTCTCACAGTTAGTGATCTAATTAATTTTCGCTATTTCTTGCCAAGATTTTTTTGGCAATCAACGTGGAGCAGTTCAAGGCTAATTACACATCTAGAAAGAGACTAATTTTTAAATCAAGATCATTCAGCTATTAAGTGCCAGACCCATTTTATAAATATGACATCAGTAGGATTATTAAAATGTCTCACTTCTGCATTAATCCTAGAGATCCTAAGGGGTCTAAGGGATGAGCACCATGAATTTCTCCTGGAATCAATTGTAATCAACAGGGTCCCATTGGTGGCCACCCATGAAGCAGCGTGGCTTCGTGGAAAGAGCACGGGCTTGGGAGTCAGAGGTCATGGGTTCTAATCCCACCTCTGCCACTTGTCAGCTGTGTGACTTTGGGCAAGTCACTTAACTTCTCTGTGCCTCAGTTACCTCATCTGTAAAATGGGGATTAAAACTGAGAGCCCCACATGGACAATCTGATAACCTTGTATCTATCCCAGCACTTAGAACAGTGCTGGGCACATAGTAAGTGCTTAATACCATTATTATTATTATTATTTTTTTTTTATTGCCCAGTGTCAGCCTCTTTGATGACACTATTCCTTATGCTACTAATCCACACCCTCTGGCAAGATCCAGACTGCAAACTGCAAAAGTCACTGCTCTCTCCTTGATGTCTGCTAAAAAAAAGAGCATTGCCAATAATTCCAATATTTAACCCACTGTTTTGACACCATTCAAGGCCCCTGCCAAATCAAAGGTGGAAATACAGAGAGCTAATTGCTAAACACTGAGCAATTTGCAGAGAGCTAGAGAAGTTGGGCCTATGAGAAGGAGATAAAACTGAAAAAACAAAACAAAACAAAGAAAACCTGATGAAAATCTGCTGCTAAAACCTCAAGTGCACATTAAATGGAAATGCATGGGGCCTTCAAAGCCCAGAGATCGAAGTGAGATGTGCTGTCTTGAACAAAGAAGGTGCTCAGTGAAAGATGCAGCTGCCAAACTTGCTGCTCTGACCTCTCTTACATGCCAAAAGAGACCTCTAGAACTCTGCCTCTGGAATTGAAATTCCTGAGAGGAAAAACCCAAACAAGCTTCACCTGAAGTGAGGTAAAATTATGATCACAAATGTCTCATGGTCTGAACAAATTTCATCCCCCAAACCTTTGAAATATCATTTTCTAATTTTAAAAACAGATCACTCTCAGTTAAATGGTGTTTCACACAACTGTCCCATTAATCAGAGTAAAGACCATTTTATGATTTATAATCAAAAGCAAAACTAATTTTCTCTCAAAGGCCAAAACAATTCACTTTGAGCATCAATAAAATATGCAGAGTTTTGTACTACCTCTTACGTTTCCAATGCTTCAGTTTGGATTTTGTCTACATTCAGGCTTCAGGTAATGATTTTTAACTCCTAAGGACTTCAAATTTAAGGATTTAACTCCTAAGGATTTCACATATCAAATTGGGATGCTAATCTTGAATGTCCTTTCTGCCATCTTCTCTTTCTGAAGACCTGTCCCTGGTATTATGACATACTGCCTTCCTAATTCACGAAGTATCACTCAACCCATTAAGTTCCAGGAAATCTTGGTCAGGTTAAGACTGATGTGCCAGGTATTTATTTATTTTATGGTTACTCCTCTTCCATTTGATGATGCAAAGGTGACTATGGAAAGACAACACATACCAAACACTTAAATTGTTGCATTTTTCTCTATTTCTGAAAATGGAAGGATGTAAGGAAAGACTTTACCACAGCCAGCCAGGTTTCTTTGGCTTTTCATAGGGCCAGTTTGGATTTCTGAACATTTTGAGGATGTAGATTTCAAATGATTTCACTTGAGGCAATTAGCTGTTACCTCTCCATTCAGCATTCCTTATTTCCCCTTCAAACCAACCGCTCCTGAGGAGGGAATTTGGGAAATCCCCAAAAAGTCCAGGAAAAGTCCAAAAGACTGCTACCATTTAACAACGGTGAGAGGGGGCTCAGAAACCAACCACTATTGCCTATTTTGAATTTAATTAAAGAATCCTCAAGACTTTGACAAAAAGAATGAAATTTGGAAAAATATTTATAACAAAGAGTTTCACAATGTAATTTTACCTTGTTAGAATGTATGAAACCAAAGCTCTGTGCTGACATAAATGCCATTATTTCATTACTATTAATAACGGCATATATTTATCTTTCATTGGAGTGTGTCAGAGAAAAGGTGATATCTTACTTGTAAATTACAGCTCATCTCTATGGCGCCGGGTACATTAATTCATATTCATTGGCTTCAGTAGCTCGATCTGATGAGCCCATTTTTAGTGCCTATTTGAGCATCCCCATTGTGATGGTTGCTAAGCCTCACTCGTGAACTAAGCCAGGATAATGGGAATGGGTCAGGCCTCCAGCTTTTGAGGGTCATTCATTCATTCATATTTATTGAGCACTTACTGTGTGCAGAGCACTGTACTAAGTGCTTGTCAGAACAGCACAACTTATATGGTGTTTTACTGGCCCTGCTAGTCATGGCTAAATCTAGAATTCCTCCATCTGGCCCCATGTAGTGTAGGGCTGGGCAGAGTTGAAAGCACCCAGACTACTTCATCAAAGTTTCCACCACGCACAACCGCCAGGACGTCCTCCCTCCCAAACTGTCCAGAGTCTCAAAGGTAATTTTTTTTAATGGTATTTGTTAAGCGCTTACTATTTGCCAGGCACTGCACTAAGAGCAGGGCTAGATACAAAATAATCAGCTTGGACATAGCCCATGTCCCACATGGGACTCACATCCAAAGCACTGAGAAGGTTAAAGGACTTGCTTGAGGTCACACAGCAGAGAAATGGTGGAGCTGGAATTGGAAGCCACATCCCCTCAAGGCACCCAGTTTTCTCCATATTGGTTGGAAAGATTCCAGTTTCTAACCCCGAGATTGTAGGGGTAAAATGGTGTTGGCATGCTTGGGTCCTGAAAAATAAAGCATCCTGAAGATTCAGGAATCTTCTGGGATCTGTTTAGGGAAGTAGTGTGGCCTAGTGGAAAGAGCATGTGGAGTCAGAGGTGGTGGATTCTAATCCTAGCTCTGCCACATGTCTGCTGTGTGACCTTGGGCAAGTTACTTAACATCTCCAGGCCTGTTACCTCATTTGTAAAATGGGGATCAAGATTGTGAGTCCCATAAGGGATATGGACTGTGTCCAACCTGATTACCTTGTATCTACCCTAGCACTTAGAATGGTGCTTGGCACATAATAAGCCTTACCAATAACACAAAAATTATTATTATTATCTGTTTTCTAGTACTGTTTGAAGCAGAGGCCAGTAGTTGAGGCTGAGGTGGGGCTCCCTGAATCTTAATCCCTCCCCAGTTTATCTAATTTGGTTGGGAGTTCCCAGAATTCCAATACACACATAGACAAATCCTCTCTTGACTTTAGACAGATGTATATGGCATATAACATAGAGTACATAGAGCAAAATAGCTGTTGTACCAAAATAACAACCCATACAGCCATTAGAATTATTCAGATTTGCAGAATATAAAAGATTGCATCAATAAAAAGCCAAAGTAATATTTCAGTAAATCCAGATGCTGAGCCCAGAATGTCTTTATTCTACATTTGCCACAGCTTCAACTGGGGATCTAATTCCTGCCAAGTATTTTCATAAAACCCTTCACTGTCTGTCCATATACATCAGGTCATGTTGCATGACTTTCTCTTCAGCTCCTAGAGCCAAGGGACCAGTCTTCCTTCACGGTCAAAGGCAGAAAGGCAGAAAATAACTTTATCCTGCTTCCCAAGAATTTACCTCTAGTTCTGGACCTCTCCACTTCCCCCATTCTTGACTTGGCATAAGTTCAGCTGCAGCAAATGTCATTTTCACAGGAGGTGAGTATGCAAATGGATTTTCCTTTCCAATTCCACCCTGTGTGTTTTCTAACTAGACCAGTCAAGGTCATATCAGATTTTGGGCTTTGTTTATTCCAGAGACATCAGCGAATGTACAGTTCAAAATTCACCCTTTGTGGCCTGGCCAGATTTTCACAGTCCTAGAAAGAACCGCTTTCCTTTCCTTAGTCCCATCTCCATGTGGTAAGTAACTCAAGTCCTGGCCCTCTCTCCAAGATGCTAAGAAACCATCGGGGACTTTTGAGCCCTACAGACAATAGCAGAAACCATATAGGATCACAGGTGTGAAGACTGAGGTAACTACCATCTATCTCAGAATATGATGCTTTAGCTAGGGGATTTTTGCTGTCTGCCAGTGACCAAGCAAAGCCAACCTCAGGTAGCTGCAGAAATACTTTTTTGGTCAGCTCAGCTACTGACTAGGATTCTGGGTAAAGGCAGGCAGGATCACCTGAGTATTAGGTTGGATGAGGAGTCATTTGCCCCAGGGGAAGATGGTGGTAAAAAAAAATCATCAAACAAATGAAGGGGAGTCAGAATTCAGAGAATCAGAAAGTAGCATAGCCTAGAAAAGCAGCATGGCCTAGTGGAAGGAGCATGGTCCTGGGAGTAAGAAGATGGGGGTTCCTGGTTCTGCCATATACCTGCTGTGTGATCACTTAACTTTGTGCTTCAGTTATCTCATCTGTAAAATGGTGATTAAGGCTGTGAGCCCCATGTTGGACTGTGTCCAACCTGATTAGCTTGTATCTACTCCGTTGCTTAGTACAGTGCTTGGCACAGGATAAGTGCTTAACAAATACTATTATTATTATTATATGCTGGGAATAATTCATTAATTCATGCAATCGTATTCATTGAGTGCTTACTGTGTGCAGAGCACCGTACTAAGCACTTGGAAAGTACAATTCAGCAATAATGCCACACAAGGTCCCCTAGATAGGGACCACAGTGCACACAGTGAAGACTTCTGATAGAAATGAACGTGCTTTTATAAAGAGTTATGCACTGTAGCATATTCCAGAGATGGCCTGAACCCAAAGTACAAAGACAAACTAAAGGTCAACCTCAGAATGTGCCCCTGAACTCCAGCCTCCTGCTCCATCCCCAAAACTCCCTCAGCTCCTGCTCCATCTTAAAACTACCCCAATTCCTGCTTCGTCTTCAACATTCTCCAGCCTTCTAACCCATCCTAACACTCCCTTAGCTGTTGCCCCATCCCAAACTCTCCCAGCCTCCTACTTCATCCCCCAAATTCATCCAGCTCCCTTCTCCATTCCCAACACTTTCCCCAGACCCCAGCTCCATTCCAACAGTCCTCCAGGCTCCTGCTCCATCACCAGAAACTTCCTGAGACACCTGCTCCATCCCCACCACCCCCAGCCTCCTGCTCCATCCCTCCCACTCCCCCAGCCTCCTGCTCCATCTCCAACACTCCCTCAGCTTCCTGCCCTGCCCTAACATTCCCCAGCCTCCTGATCTATCCCCAGCCTTCTGTTCTATGCCAAACACTCCTCCAGCCTCCTGCTCCATTTCCAACACTCCCCCATCTTTCCCTCACATAAAATTTCCATACATGAAAGAGTCCAAGCTGTTCCCACCTCTCTCACAATGCCCCCAAAAGCTTCTCCTATCTTCCCCATCATCTCCATCTTGGGTAAATGACATTGGCAATCCCCCTCACTAGACTCCTTTTGTAGGTGTCTTCTGAACTAGAAAAGCATTAGTGAAAAGGATTCAACCTCACATAATGCTTACTATTCTAAAGAACTTAAGTTCACCCTGAATTAAAAAAAAATAAAATCCAATAATTTCTTCAGTTACATTTTTCACCTGAAAAACATATGTCCCAGGAATAGCAGAAAATGAGTTGCATTAATATATAAGGTTTGCAGTAGGGTGCTTTGGTAAGGTTTGTAACTTTCTGAATGCCACTCATTGTTAACAGTTGTGCTAACTAGCTTTGGAGTACAAAGTCCAGGACTGGCTATGTTATGTCTGAACCTCACCTACTCTGGAAGCCATGGTATCAATCAATGATAGTTGTTGAGCATTTACTGTGTGCATTGTGCTAAGCACTTGGGAGAGTAATAATAATTGTAAATAACTGTGGCATCTGTTAAGCACTTACTATATGCCAAGCAGTGTACAAAGCACTCTATCTAATGGGATCGATATAAGATAATCAGATATCACATGGGGCTTACATTTTAATTAGGAGGAAGAAAAGGTACTGAATCCCCACTTTGTAGAGGAGGGAACTGAAGCACAGAGAAGCTAAGTGACTTGCCCAAAGTCACACAGCTGGTACTTGGTAGAGCCAAGATTAGAACCCAGGTCCTCTGACAACCAGGCCCATGGTCCTTCCACTAGTCCCTACTGCAGAATTGTATTGCACAATTGTGTTGTACAATGCAACAGGATTAGTAGACATTTTTCCTGCCCACAAGGAGCTAGCAGTTGTGTTCTTGCTTCTTTAATAGACATTCCCGTTAGCAACATTGCTGATTTTTTTTCTCCAACCTCCTTGCACACCCCTATGTATAAATATAAAGCTGTTTTACTTTTTGAGGTTTCAATCTACTTAAGAAACTCATTCCCATGCACCACATTGAGTGTCTAGCAAGAACATGCTTAATTTAACTTGATATTAATTAAGTGGTACTTTTAATCTTAATCTAAATCCTTAACTGCTTTTATCAATGAAGAGAAATATGACCCTTGGAGGGCACACAGTCCGTAGGCAGATGGATGGGTAAAGAGGTATAATATTCTTGGCAAATTCTTATTTTGCCAGTTCTATTATTCCCCGTAGAAACTGAGGAAATGGTTTAAATGCTTTGGAAGGTGAGGGCTGCGAGAGGCAGCAATGCCTATTTGTACCTACAGGTAAATTCCTCTCTCCCTGCATGGTTGACCCTTCTTGAGATCTCTTGCTCAGACTGGCTCGCTGAGGAGCATTGTGGCCTATTGGAAAAAGTTTGGGGTTGGGAGTCAGAAGACCTGGATTCTAATCCAAGCTCTGTCATGTGCCTGCTGTGTGACCTTGGTCAAGTCACTTAATTTCTCTGTACTTCAGTTACCTCATGTGTAAAGTAGGGATTCAATCCCTGTTCTTCTTCTTACTTAGATTGGGAGCCCTCTGTGGGACAGGGACTTTGTCTGACTGAATAATAATAATAATGATGGCATTTGTTAAGCACTTACTATGTGTGAAGCACCTCTCTAAGCACTGGGGGCTGGGGGGGATATAAAGTGATTAGGTTGTCTCACCTAGGGCTCACAGTCTTAATCCCCATTTTCCAGATGAGGTAACTGAGGCACAGAGAAGTTAAGTGACTTGCCCAAAGTCACACAGCAGACAAGTGGCACAGTCAGGATTAGAACCCATGACCTCTGACTCTCAAGCCCGTACTCTGTCCACTGAGCCACACTGCTTCTCTTGATTATCTTGTATCTTCCCCAGTGCTTGACATACAGTGGGCACTTAAATACCAGAAGTACCACAGGCTGACCAGTGAGGATTAGGACAGGGCTTCGGATCAGCAGTGTGATCAACCGGTCCCAGGTGGAGTCTCAGCATCTTTTCTGGTGGATACAGAGCAAAGAGACGTAGTGGTGTTGCCTTGCTTGCCTTGGGCTGGAAGACGGTGAGCCTTGGGGAGGTGGGGGCCAATGTCTCTTCCTGGTGAGCTAGCTTCAGAAAGAGAGTCTGATACAGACAGATCGTTTTTACCTGATTTGGAAAATCTTATCAATGGGCTCTGACAGGAGGAGGTTTGCCTGCTAACATGGTGTTACTTCATTTGGCAGTTTCTCTGAACTTATTTTGTTGACTGGATAGCTGTATGCAAATATCTGATTTCCCTCAAGCAGATGTCCAACTTGTACTTCCCAAGCACTTAGTACAGTGCTCTGCACACAGTAAGCGCTTAATAAATACGATTGATGATGATGTTCTTACTGGTGAGTACGATGGGCACCGGACCTCATATACAACAGACAGGAAGTTTATTGTTTGCAACACTCACCGCTGCCTTGTTCCCTCCCTGAACCCAGTGGCCAACCAATGGCTTTCCAGTGGCTCCTTCCCTACAGCTTTAAAACTTGCTCATCAATCACCTGTCCCAAAAAGTATCCCTTGGACACCACGGCACCCACCAGGTGTCACCCCATTTCCCTCCTACCACTTCTTTCCAAACTCCTCCTTGTCTACATTCTCTACCTCCACTTTCTCTGCTCCATCTCTCTTTTGGACACCCTCCAATCTTCCTTCTGTCCTCTTTAGTCCACAGAAATGGCCTTCTCTAAGGTCACCAATGACCTCTATCTGGCCAAAGCCAATGGCCTCTACTCCACTGACCGCTAAGCTGCCTTCAACACTGTGGATCACCCCAACTTTAAGGGACTTAATTAGTTCACTCCCTCTGACTTGGAACTTCTTCCCCCTCCATGACTGACAGACCACTACTCTCCTGACATTCAATGCCCTCCTAATATCTCATTTCCAAGAGGCCTTCTCCGACTAAATCCTCATTTCTCCTAATCACTCTCCCCTCTGTCACCTATGCACTTGGATTTGTACCCGCTAAGCACTTGATATTCACCCCACTCTGTATGAACTTGACATCCACCAAACACCCAGCCCTGTGATACTTATGTACATATCCTTACACACTGCCATTTCCCCGAGTTTTTAGTGGTTTTTGTTAAGCACTTATTATGCAGCAGACATTGTTTATGCACTGGGTAAATGGAGACTAATCAGGTTAGACACAGCCCATTTCCATATGGCTCAGAAGGTTAATGCTCATTTTACAGACGAGGTAACAGAAGCACAAAGAACTTTGGTGACTTCCTCAAGGTCACACAGCAGACGTGTGGCAGAGTTGGAATTAGAAACCAGGTTCCCTGACTCCCATGCCCAAGCTCTTTCCACTAGGCCTCCCTGCTTCCCTATCTATAATTTATTTTAATGTATGTGTTCACCTCTCCCTCCTCTACACCATGAGCTCCCCATATAGGCTATAAATTCCGTATGAGCAGGAATCATGTCTACTTACTTTATTGTACTTTACCAAATACTGCACTGTGTATAATGCTCAGCACACAGCAATTGCTCACTAGGTAAATACCATTGATTGACTGATACAGAGGGCAGACAGTATGTTTACCAAGTCTATTGTACTGTAGTTTCCTAGGTACTTAGTATAGTACTTAGCACAAAGTAAACACTCAATACTTTCTTGATTGAATGACTGATACAGCAATTTCCACAGTGTCTTTGATTTTACTCTTCAAAGGGTGCAATATACCTTTTCCTCCACTTCTTCCCTGCCCTGCCATAAAATAATTTATGTTCCTAGAGGTTCCCTGCTCAGCCTCCACCACTGCTCACAGGGCCAGAAGTAGCTCTCCAATTAGTTTCTCCCACCAGAAGTCTCACTCCATTTTTCAGAATAAAAGAGATAATGGTGCTGGGAAAAGCAAAATGTGTTGTCTGGGCCTTGAGGAACTGTTTTGTCAGAAACCGAATAACCCAAACTCTGCTCTGCTTTTCACCTCTTGTCCTTTCACTCTGCCTGTACTATCTTTTGTTCTACCTTTCTATCTGTTCTCCCTCCCTCTTAGGCTGTGAGTCCACATGGGAAAGAAACTAGATCCGATTTGCTTATCTTGTATCTGCTAACCTAGTGCTTATTTCAGTGCTTGGAAAATAGTAAATGCTTAACAGATACCACAATTTATTATTATTATATTATCTTGTTTTCAAAGCACACACACAAAAGGCAATAGAATCATTTGTTTCTGCGTCTTACCATTCTTTCTATAAAGAATTAACACTACCAGCAAAACGTTCATTGTTGTAGACTGAGAGATTTTCAAAATCCCCCAATTGAAAACTCCAGAAGCTGCCCATGAGTTCTGAGAAAAAAAACCTGTATTATTTGTTATTACCCAGTACTTAGAACAGTGCCTGGACCATAATAATGATTAATAATTGTGGTATTGGTTAAGCGCTTACTAGGTGCCAAGCGCTGTTCTAAGAACTTGGGTAGATACAAGGTCATCATGTTGTACCACATGGGGTTCACAGTTTCAATCCCCATTTTAACAGATGAGGTAGCTGAGGCACAGAGAAGTTAAGTTACTTGCCCAAGGTCACACAGCAGACAAGTGATAGAGGCAGGATTAGAACCCATTGCCACACAGAGAAGCAGCATGGCTCAGTGGAAAGAGAACAGGCTTGGGAGTCCGAGGTCATGGGTTCTAATCCTGGCTCTGCCACTTGTCAGCTGTGTGACTTTGGGCAAGTCACTTAATGCTATTATCAGCATTGTATTTGTTAATTACTTATCATGCAAATATTACTCTTCTCAGCAATGAAGTAAACAGAAGTTAATCAGGATGGACACAGTCCGTGTCCCACGTGGGGCTACCAGTCTAAGTAGGATGTAAATGTTAAAGCCTTGAAGGCTGCCATATTGAAGTTCCCATTTCTAGCAACATACAATGATAAATAATTTGCCACTGGTGTGTTACGCTATTAGCCTTGCTTATAATTACACAATGCTCAAATAGGTGATTAAGTCCATTCCATCTTGTTTTTTCCCCCCTTTCTTTAACTGATTCATTGATCTTGGGCTTCCACCTTAACTTTTATTCCAGTGAGAAAGAATTTCCTCCAGAGTCAGAATTAGTACTGCCCCAGAGATGTCTGTTGTTGCACTCTACTCTTCCAGCCCTGATTTGCCATTCATACCTTTCCAGTTTTCCCCTGAAAGTTCAGTATGCTAGAACTAGGCACCTGGGTAGATCAATTTTTATTTTTAACCTTTCTGGAGCACACATTTTCTCTAACTGCAGTGCTTTAGAGCACAGTCACAGATGCAGAATTATTTCCAAGAAAAGCAACTTTGGGTGAGTGCCAGGAGTCTTGATTCCAGCTTATCTTTGAAATGTCACTGAAAATAAATGAATAAAAAGGGAGGTCATTGGACTTCCTGTGCAGAGCAAATGTATCTCAGGACTATGTCCCTAAAATATTCTGTTGAATAACCCCCATGACTTTTCTATTAACACTCTGCATCTCTTCCACAGTTCCAGGAGAGGAAAATGACAAAGACCCTTCCTGGAACCTAGCTGAAGATCAAGAAATAACAATTTAACTGCCAAGGAGGCGGCAACTGGTGAAACCAGTGACTGAATAACTGGGTGCTAAGAGGTTGAATGGTACATTGGACTGGTCATTTAATCATAGCCAGCTTATTTAAATTGCTGTGCCTCACTTTTCAATCTGGAAAATGGGGATGGTTGTACCCTCATATCTTCTGTAACACATGTTTTCAGTGTGTGTTTTGAAGAGAAGGGCTACTCAGGAACATTCTTCTGCACAGCAAATGATATCATAGGAAACAGTTCTCCTCATACATGTGGCACTGACAAAGGCACACGCATTATAATTTGAGTCTTTATCAATCAATCAATCAATCGTATTTATTGAGCGCTTACTATGTGCAGAGCACTGTACTAAGCGCTTGGGAAGTACAAATTGGCATCACATAGAGACAGTCCCTACCCAACAGTGGGCTCACAATCTAAAAGGGGGAGACAGAGAACAGAACCAAACATACCAACAAAATAAAATAAGTAGGATAGAAATGTACAAGTAAAATAAATAAATAAGTAAATAAATAAATAGAGTAATAAATATGTACAACCATATATACATATATACAGGTGCTGTGGGGAAGGGAAGGAGGTAAGACGAGGGGATGGAGAGGGGGACGAGGGGGAGAGGAAAGAAGGGGCTCAGTCTGGGAAGGCCTCCTGGAGGAGGTGAGCTCTCAGCAGGGCCTTGAAGGGAGGAAGAGAGCTAGCTTGGCGGATGGGCAGAGGGAGGGCATTCCAGGCCCGGGGGATGACATGGGCCGGGGGTCGATGGCGGGACAGGCGAGAGCGAGGTACAGTGAGGAGATTAGTGGTGGAGGAGCGGAGGGTGCGGGCTGGGCAGTAGAAGGAGAGAAGGGAGGTGAGGTAGGAGGGGGCGAGGTGATGGAGAGCCTTGAAGCCCAGGGTGAGGAGTTTCTGCCTGATGCGCAGATTGATCGGTAGCCATTGGAGGTTTTTGAGGAGGGGAGTAATATGTCCAGAGCGTTTCTGGACAAAGATAATCCGGGCAGCAGCATGAAGTATGGATTGAAGTGGAGAGAGACACGAGGATGGGAGATCAGAGAGAAGGCTAGTGCAGTAGTCCAGACGGGATAGGATGAGAGCTTGAATTAGCAGGGTAGCGGTTTGGATGGAGAGGAAAGGGCGGATCTTGGCAATGTCAAGTATGTGGAGTATGGCAAGTGGAGTGTCATGTATGTGGGGTATGGCAAGAGAGCAACTCTAGTTTATAGGTAAACTGAGTGTTCTTCATTCTTCATGGGGCTAAGATGGAGAAGAGGTGTAAAGGGGCTACCAAGCACATGGAAAACAGCCCAAAAGGAGAGGTCCCATATCATCTCAAGCCAAATTGCATGTTCAGCATGAAGGTGGCACTGTGGGCAGTCTCATGTAGATAGGAGGTATTGGTGCAGCCAATACTAAGCCAATCTAAGCCAATACTTAGAAAATGAACCTAATCTAAGAGACCCCCTGCCTGAGCAGCTAAACAGCAACAAACTCCTTGCTAACCTCACTGTGCCTCAATCTCATCTATCTTGCCACTGACCCCTCGCCCATGTCCTGCCTCAGGTCTGGAACTCCCTCCTCCTCAAATCTGACAGACAACCCCTCTTCCCCACTTCGAAGCCTTACTGAAGGCACATCTCCTCCAAGGGGACTTCCCTGACGAAACCCCCCTTTCCTCTTCTCCCACTCCCTTCTGCATCGCCCTGACTTGCTCCCTTTGTCCTTCCCCAATCCCAGCCCCACATAACTTGTGTACATAATTGTAATTTATTTATTTACATTAATGACTATCTCCCCCACATCTTTAGACTGTAAGCTTGTTGTAGACAGGGAATGTGTCTTGTTCATTGTTGTACTCTCCCAAGCACTCGGCACAGTGCTGTGCACACAGTGAGCTTTCAATAAATTTGACAATGAAGTACCACTCTCATGTGACACAGTAAGCTCTCAATAAATTTGACTGAAT
Source organism: Tachyglossus aculeatus (assembly GCF_015852505.1). Lineage (NCBI taxonomy): Eukaryota > Metazoa > Chordata > Mammalia > Monotremata > Tachyglossidae > Tachyglossus > Tachyglossus aculeatus. The sequence goes on along the minus strand of NC_052068.1, from coordinate 72,318,733 downwards.
GAAGTACCACTCTTATGTGACTGAAAGTCTCCAGGCATTTCTGGCCAGCTGGAGAGGGTTATGATTGATGGGGTCAGTCTCTGAGATTGTCCCCACTTGAGCAACGACCCTTCCCAACCAATCAAAGCAGTGTGGCAAAGTGAAAAAAGAACAGGCCAGGGAATCAGGAGACCTGGGTTTTAATCCTGGCTCTGCTTCTTGCCCGCTGTTTGACTCTGGGCAAGTCACTTGAATTTTCTGTGCCTCACTTTCCTCTTCTGCTAAAGGGGGATTAAATATTGGTTCTCCTTCTCCTTTAGACTGTGTGCTCCAGGTCGGAGACGATCTGTGTCTGTCAACTCATATCTACCTGGGTGTTTAGAACAGTGCTTGACATATAGTAAGTGCTTCACTAATGTCATTGTTATCATTATTACTCGGTACTGGATTTAGTACTTACCACAGTTTATGTTAGTTTTGCACTTTTCTAGAGCTGAGCTTTCAAAAGCTCACTATGTACACTTTAGGCCCTCCTTGATAATAGCTATAAGAAATGATCACATAAATTCAGAACAAGAACCAGGCCATAAGGACACCTTCTTTGCCCTGTGCATGTACTGATAATGGTAAATAAGGGAAACAGAATGTATCCATCTAAGCAAGGTGTCTCTTTACAGGACTGTAGATTTTGTGATTTTAGAGCAGAAATTCATGCTTATCATCATCATCATCATCATCAATCGTATTTATTGAGCGCTTACTATGTGCAGAGCACTGTACTAAGCGCTTGGGAAGTACAAATTGGCAACATATAGAGACAGTCCCTACCCAACAGTGGTTATGCATTTGGTTTTAGCTAAATGACTCTGCCTCTCAGCAAACTTTGGTCTTTTTGTCTTTAGAGGTGCTACTAAATAATTTGCTTTTCTGTGTGAGAATATTGTAATACATGTTCCACTCATCCACAGCTATGGAATCAGTTGGGGTTTATGTCTTATGAATCAGTAATCATTGTGGTAACCAGAACTTATAATAATGATTATTGTGGTGTTAAGCACTTAATAGGTGCCAGAAAACTATAGTAGATACAAAATAAACAGGTTGGACAAAGTCCATGTTCCACATGAGAAGCAGTGTGGCTCAGCGGAAAGAGCATGGGCTTTGGAGTCAGAGGTCATGGGTTCAAATCCTGGCTCTGCCACATGTCTGTTGTGTGACCTTGGGCAAGTCACTTAACTTCTCTGAGCCTCAGTTACCTCATCTGTAAAATGGGGATTAAGACTGTGAGTCCCATGTGGGACACCTTGATCACATTGCATCCCCCCAGTGCTTAGAACAGTGCTTTCCACGTAATAAGTGCTTAACAAATGCCATTATTATTATTATTATTTACATATGTATGCATATTAATGTCTGTCTCTCCCTCTAGACTGAGCTTGTTGTGGGGAGAGAATGTGTCTATTGTTATATTGCACTCTCCTAAGTGCTTAGCACATAGTAAGTGCTCAATAAATACAATTGAATGAATGAGTGAATGAATGAATGAGTTAGTCTAAACAGGATGGAAACCAGGCTCTTAGTCTCCATTTTACAGATGAGAAAACTGAGTAATAGAGAAGTTAAATGACTTTTCCAAGGTCACACAGCAGGCAACTGGCAGAGAAGGATTGGAATCTTGGTCATCAGACTCCCAAGCTCATGCTCTAACCATTTGGCTGTGCTAATTCCCATGGCATCAGAAGGAAAACAGCACTCATAAAGATGTCCATTTTATGACAAAGTACTGTTTCAATGGATTTCAGGAATTGATTTAAGATATATCATCATCAATGTTATTTATTGACCACTTACTACATGCTGGGCACTGTACTAAGCTCTTGGGAGAGAACAATATAACGGAGTTGGAAGACATGTTTCTGACCCACAGAAAGCTAACGGTCTAGGGATAAGTGGACACAGACGGAAAGGAAAAGTTCCTCTCTGTGGGCCTCAATGACCAAAACATCCACGGCTATAAGGATAAATGATTCTCCCACTGTTTTCATCAGTGATTTGTGCGAATGAATAGTCCTCAGACCCCATGAAGTAAACCTAATTATTTAACTGTCAAACTTGCAGTGAGTGTTTTTACCATTAGACTTAAGAGAAGCAGCATGTCTCAGTGGAAAGAGCACGAACTTTGGAGTCAGAGGTCATGGGCTCGAATCCCAGCTCCGCCACATGTCTGCTGTGTGACCTTGGGCAAGTCACTTAACTTCTCTGAGCCTCAGTTACTTCATCTGTACAATGGGGATTGACTGTGAGCCCCACATGGGACAACCTGATCACATTGTATCCCCCCAGCACTTAGAACAGTGCTTTGCACATAGTAAGTGCTTAACAAATGCCATTATTGTTATTATTATTATTATTATAAACTTACCTCTCAGAGCAGTGCTTAAGTTGTTGGGTTCTAAGTCCCTGGATTCTCCAAAGATTTCAGGTCACTAGTAATAATAATGATGATGGCATTTATTAAGCACATACTATGTGCAAAGCACTGTTCTAAGCGCTGGGGAGGTCACAAGGAAATCAGGTTGTCTCATGGGGGGCTCACAGTCTTAATCCCCATTTTACAGGTGATGTAACAGAGAAGTGAAGTGACTTGCCCAAAGTCACACAGCTGACAATTGGTGGAGCAGGGATTTGAACCCATGACCTCTGACTCCAGAGCCCATGCTCTTTCAACCGAGCCATGCTGCTTCTCTACCAATCAACATTAGCCACTACCAATCAACGTTAGCCATTTAGATTCTTGTTAGAGTCCTTTTTGCTGACAGCCCAGTCAAGGAGAGGTTCCCGTATTTCCAATTCTGCCTCAGGTTTTATGACTTCATCTAACCTATTTTTTCTTTCTCTTTCCTTCACATGCTCCTCTGGACCAGAACTGGTGAATGACACACAGTGGAAATTCACACAATAAAAGTCAAATTTTCTGAATATGGAAATCTTGAAGATTTCGTAAGTCAAAAACCACCCAACTTGAAAGCCAGGTATTATCAGCTTAAAGAAAAAAGCCTTGCTTTGCTCATTGGGGTTGTCTTTTAAAAGAACATAGGCCTGAGGGTCAGAGGACTTGGAATCTAGTTTTGGCTCTGCTACTTGCCTGCTGTGTGGACTTGGACAAGTCTTTTAACTTCTCTTTGCCTCAGTTTTCTCACCTGTAATATAAGGATTTAATTACATTCCCTTCTACTTCTACTTCAGTGTGTCCAATCTGACTATCTTGTAGCCAACTCAATGTTTAGTACAATGTTTTGCACATAATGTTTAATATTATCATCATATTCATCATTATCGATTAATTGAGTGGATTTTAATTGCTTCATTTTAAACGATTTGTCATTAAAATTAATAGAATCTATGAATCTCAAGATTCAACCTACACAAAATTGCCACTGGTTCATTTTAATAACTCATTTTCTGCCCAAAGTTACTTTTAAATTAGAGAATATACTTTTTTTAACACTACAAAGTAGTCAAGTGTGTCATTAGCCCAACAAGTGGACCTCGGAAATGAAAGATGAACTTCAGTAACCTGCTAAATGTAAGTGCTTCACTACTGTTAATTTCTCCAGTGCCTTTCCTGAGAGGGTTCTCAGTGCAATGTCTGGGTAAACCACCAGATTTGTTATATTGAAAACATTTGAATTGTTTTGATCTTAGTAGGTAGATGGCATTCGTATCTTAATTACATTGACAGGCTAATGCCCTAAATGCCATATCCCTAATATCCCTTGGAGCCATCTGCTTTTTGTGTGGAAAAAGCTTAAGGACTTCTATTCTTTTTCCCATCAGCTCTTGCGTCTTTCTCATTCTGGGTTGATCAGCCATCTCCATCAGTTTGTGCTCATTCTTCTCTTTTCCTTCTTTTCTCTCTCTCCATTCAGTGTCATGAAACTAAAGAAGAGACTTTGGTGCAGTCTCCTGGGACAGCTGACAAGTGCTCACTGTATGCTCCCTGTTGCCTTTGCAGACGACAAGGTGGATGTCTTCCATATACCATCAAATGTGAGAAACAATTTCTTGATCCTGCCTATTTATTACAAAACAGATTGCTAATGAGCCGTCGTGACAGTTGCCATATTCTAGTGATATTTATTAAATTGTTATGAGGCATGAAGCTGTTTTACTTTATCTCCATGACGTACGAAAAAGGTTTGGTTTTGAGAATAAGCCTTGTGGGTGATCATCTTTCCAGTAGTTACTATTTCTTAATTGCCTAAGCATAAGAACTATTACTATTACACTTCAACCACAAAGCCAAAGGGAGAAACAATTTTACAACCATAATTTGCATAATTTTCCAATAGTTTGACAAGAAGAGTAATTTGGAAAGGTTTAAAAAGAAGAAACTGAAACTACAACAGGTTGACTGAGTCACTCTTGCATTAGGATATTTACCCTTTATTCACCCCATCCTCAGCCCCACAGTATTTATGTAGATATCCACAATTTTTTGTAATGTCTGTCTTCCCCTCTTGACCGTAAGATCCCTATGGGCAGAGAGCATGTCTATCAACTCTGTTATATTTATATCATACTCTCCCAAGCTCTTCATATAGTATTCTGCACACAGTAAATACTCAATAAACATGATTGATTGAAGGGGCATCAGTTTGAGAGCCTCCAGATCTGTGCTAAAGATGTGTGGGTGAACCTCTTCTGGGTAATATAAATTGGGAAATTTTGCACGACAGTTAGATAGCAGGGCATTATAAGTTGACTGTTTACTGGGAAATGTTTACGAGTAAATGGATGCTTACACACAGCAGAAGCACTTTGAAACTCTCACCCCATGAATTCAAAATGAAAAGGCCAGAAAAACACTGAACAATTATCCTAAATAACAAGAAGTCACGGAAACACCAGGCTCCATTTATACTTGTGAAATCTGTCAATACCCAATATATTCCTATTGAATAATGTTGAAACTCATTGGTTCTCAAACTTATCAACCCATCAATCAATCAATGATCTTTATTGAGTGCATAGTGTGTGTAGAGCACTGTACTAAGACCTTTGGAGAGTACAATACAACAAAGTTGGTAGACACACTCCTGTTTTTCTGTGGGAAAACAGGGGCAAAGATGCCTGGCTCCTTTGTATATCCAGGAAATGCAGCCAAAGTGACTAGGAAATTCTGAATGCTTCATCACTGAGTAGTAAACCATATAGGGGAGCCATATATGACAAACCATCATCAGGTTCCAGTGGGGTTTGGATGGATCTAGATGCAGGCAGTTCATGTGAAGTAGCTAGAGGGAAAGTTGGGGTAACCAGGGTATAAAGAGGAGAAAGTGAGGGGTATTGGAAGATCTGCCCTAAACTAGGAAGATAGATGTCCTCCTAATTTTACCCTCTTTATTTGAACAGTTGACAAAGATGCAGTTTTCCCTTACAAGCACTTCTTTGCTTTGTCTTTACGTATCAATTAAAACCCAGTTAGAACCCAATCAGAATCCCAAGTTGAAGGAAAAGGTGCTTCACCATTGGCTCAGTGTACCCTATCTCCTTTAGGAATTAATTTGCTGTAAACAACAAACTCTTTCTTATGGTATTTGTAAGCGTTTACTATGTGCCAGGCACTGTACTAAGTGCTGGGATAGATACAAGCTAATTGGTTTGGACACAGCCTCTGACCCACACATGGAGCCATGGTCATAATCCCCATTTTACAGATGAGGTAACTGAGGCACGCAAAAGTTTAAGTGACTTGTTCAAGTCACAAATGGTGGCACTGGCATTAGAACCCAGGTCCTCCTTACTCCAGAGCCCATGTTCTATACACCAAACGGTACTGCTTCTCAAGTGAGAACTCGAGATTGAGAACGTTTTAAGTGTTCACAAAATGGTAACATATACTTTAACTTGCCTAGAAATCAACAACCTTGTTTGCAGGAAGTCTACTCTTACTATTGTGAATGCCGGGCTCCAGGGTCGACTAAAACTTCTGACCGAATAGACACAGAACCTTTGCCATCTTTCTCCCAACCACCCTGCCAGCTTGGTGAGCCTTCTGATTCAGTGCCAATGTTAAGTTATTCCAACAGAAACTCCTCAGGAGTCTCTGATTCATTCATTCATTCATTCATTCAATCATATTTATTGAGCGCTTACTGTGTGCAGAGCACTGTACTAAGCGCTGGGGAGGTTACAAGGTGATCAGTTTGTCCCACAGGGGGCTCACAGTCAATCCCCATTTTCCAGATGAGGTTACTGAGGCACAGAGAAGTTAAGTGACTTGCCCAAAGTCACACAGCTGACAGTTGGCAGAGCCGGGACTAGAACCCATGACCTCTGACTCCAAAGCCCGGGCTCTTTCCACTGAGCCACGCTGCTTCTCTGATACCTGCTTATGTTCCTACCACACAATTGTTCAGAAAAGCCCTCTGCTCTCACTGATAATAATGGTGGTATTTATGAAGTGCTTACTATGAGTCAAGCACTGTTCCAAGAGCTTGGGTAGATACAAGCTAATAAGGTTGGACTCAGTCCCTGTCCCACATGGGGCTCATTGTCTTCATCCACATTTTACAGCTGAGGTAACTGAGGCACAGAGAACCTAAGTGCCTTGCCCAAGGTCACACAACAAACAAGTGACGGAGAGAGGATTAGAACCCAGGTCCTTTTGACTGCTGGGCCCATTCTGTATCCACTAGAACATGCTGCTTCCTGCCATTAGCCTCATGCAAACCTCATTACGTATGGTCTCATCTATAGCACCTATTTTACTCACGTCTTCCTTTGTTCCAGCCATCCTATAGCAGCCCATATTATGTTTTTATTGTCAGGACCACAGAATTCTCTTACTTTAATCTAAGGTCCCATGAATTTAGGAATCAAAGCTCTCCACCAGCTATCAACCACCTAACCCAATTCTTCCCCTAAAATATCTCGGTTCGAAGCTCCTTGTGATCAGGGATCACATCTACCAACTATCCCAGGTGTTTAATACCATGGTGCGCACACAGGAAGCGCTCACTAAATATCACTGATTGATTGATTCATTTCTGCCCCAACTAACCTCACTATCTTGTGCATTTGACTCTCCTGGCCCTGACTCACCTCAATTTCTGTCCTGGAATACCCTCATTACTCCATCTCATCCAACCTCATCCCTTCCGTCAACTAAAAATTGTATTCCTCAAATGGCCCATCACCTGACTGAACACACTGCTACTGAGCTTGACCATCAACCAAATCTTCCCTAGAAATTATGCGTGGGTCTGTAAATGTCTCTTCATTTCGGTCAAGATTTGATGTAGCACGTTGTCTTACCCTTTGACTGAGTTCCTTAAAGATGTGGTTCTGGTTTTATGCTTCTCCTTCCAGAGCCTAGAGAAACACACTTCCTGAGCAAGGAGTACATCAATATAATAAGACTAAATGAATTAGCACATTCTAATTGTGTCCCTATAACTCATCTTCCTGGGTCCTTGTTTTATCTTCATCATCATCAGCAGCAGCAGCAGCAGCACCGTATCAGGGATTAAGTATTTATCATGGGCAAAGCCTTATAAAGTCTTTTCATTATGCTATTGGTTTAGTACACTATTGCACCTAGATCTGTGACCTTTGGGCATTTAAAATTTGCTCCACCCTCAGCCCCACAGCAATTATGTACATAACTATGAATTACATATTATCAATTGTCTCCCCCTCTAGACCATAAGCTCATTGTGGGCAGGGAATGTGCATCCCACATACACATGGGTCTGAGCTCCCCAAAGTCACTCCTCCCCGTTCTCCAACCCCCCACCAGCTCTCAACCCTCTCTGCTACTCTCCCATCCTTCCCAGCAGTATCCTCTGATGAGATCTCCTCCCTTCTCTCAAGTGCTACTCCAACCACCTGTGCTTCTAACCCCATTCCCTCTAATCTTATGAAATCTCTCACTCCTCCCCTCCACTTCCATCTTCAACTGCTCACTCTCCACTGGTTTCTTCCCCTCTGACTTCAAACATGCCCACGTCTCTCTCATCCTAAAAAAACCCTCTCTTGACCATACCTCACCTTCTAGTTATTGCCCTATCTCCCTCCTACCATTCCTTTCCAAACTCCTTGAACGAGTTGTCTATACGCGCTGCCTCGAATTCCTCAGCACCAACTCTCTCCTCGACCCCCTCCAGTCTGGCTTTTGTCCCATACATTCCACAGAAACTGCCCTCTCAAAGGTCACCAATGACCTCCTGCTTGCCAAATCCAATGGCTCCTACTCTATCCTAATCCTCCTCAACCTCTCAGCTGCCTTCGACACTGTGGACCACCCCCTACTCCTCAACACACTATCCAACCTTGGCTTCACAGACTCTGTCCTCTCCTGGTTCTCCTCTTATTTCTCTGGCCGTTCATTCTCAGTCTCTTTTGCGGGCTCCTCCTCCTCCTCCCATCCCCTTACTGTAGGGGTTCCTCAAGGGTCAGTTCTTGTTCCCCTTCTGTTTTCTATCTACACTCACTCCCTTGGTGAACTCATTCACTCTCACGGCTTCAACTATCGTCTCTATGCTGATGACACCCAAATCTACATCTCTGCCCCTGCTCTCTTTCCCTCCCTCCAGACTAATATCTCCTCCTGCCTTCAGAACATCTCCATCTGGATGTCTGCCCACCATCTAAAACTCAATATGTCCAAGACTGAACTCCTTATCTTCCCTCCCAAACCCTGCCCTCTCCCTAAATTTCCCATCACTGTTGACGGCACTACCATCCTTCCCATCTCACAAGCCTGCGACCTTGGTGTCATCCTCGACTCCACTCTCTCATTCACCCCTCACATCCAATCCATCACCAAAACCTGCCAGTCTCACCTCCGCAACATCACCAAGATCTGCCCTTTCCTCTCTATCCAAACTGCTACCCTGCTCATTCAATCTCTCATCCTATCCCAACTGGATTACTGCATCAGCCTCCTCTCTGATCTCCCATCCTCCTCCCTCTCCCCACTTCAATCTGTACTTCACGCTGCTGCCCAGATCGTCTTTGTGCAGAAACGCTCTGGGCATGTTACTCCCCTCCTCAAAAATCTCCAGTGGCTACCAATCAACCTATGCATCAGGCAAAAACTCCTCACACTCGACTTCAAGGCTGTCCATCACATCGCCTCCTCCTACCTCACTTCCCTTCTTTCCTTCTACAGCCCAGCCTGCACCCTCCGCTCCTCTGCCGCTAACCTCCTCACTGTGCCTTGTTCTCGCCAGTCCCGCCGTCGACCCCTGGCCCATGTCCTCCCCCTGGCCTGGAATGCCCTCCCTCTGCACATCCACCAAGCTAGCTCTCTTCCTCCCTTCAGAGCCCTACTGAGAGCTCACCGCCTCCAGGAGGCCTTACCAGACTAAGCCTCCTCCTTTCTCTCCCCCTCGTCCCCTTCCCCTCCCCCTCCCCCACCTTACCTCCTTCCCCTCTCCACAGCACCTGTATATATATATATATATATATATATATATATATATATATATATATATATATATATATACATACATATATATGTATATATATATATATATGTATACATATATATATGTATACATATATATATATGTTTGTACATATTTACTACTCTATTTTACTTGTACATATTTATTCTATTTATTTTATTTTGTTAATATGTTTTGTTTTGTTGTCTGTCTCCCCCTTCTAGACTGTGAGCCCGCTGCTGGGTAGGGACCATCTCTATATGTTACCAACTCAATAAATATGATTGAATGAATGAGTGAATACCAATTCTGTTGTATTAAATTGTACTGTAGAGGAGCAGTGTGATCTAGTGGAAAAGACATGGCCTGGGAGTTCAAATCTTGGCTCTACCGTGTGCATACTTTGTGACTTTGGATAAGTCACTTCACTTCTCTGTGCTCCATTACCTCATCTGTAAAATGGGTAATTAATACCTGTTCTCCATCCTACTTAAATTGTGGGACAGAGACTATGTATGACTTGATTATCTCTCATCTTCCAGGGCTTAGAACAGTGCTTGACACATAGTAAGAGCTTAACAAATACCATTATCATTATTGTTATAATTACTATTACTCTCTCAAGGGCCAGTACAATGCTCTGCACACAGGAAATGCTCAATAAATACCGTTGATTGACTGAATCATTAGGGAATGTTCTTTCCACAAGGCATGTCTGTCCGGCTAGAGGGGAATCCATGAGTTGGCATCACTTGACACACAGGATAAAGTAAAAGTTGTTCCCACACCTGTGTCATTGGTCAAGGTATGAGTGCTGTAGTGTGACATTTCCATTGCCCAGGGCTTTTTGAGAATGTGCTTACCATTTTAGACATAGGAAAAGCCACGTTAGAAGCAGTAGACTCCACTCTCTGCCCTTGAAGTGCTTCCAATCTGCTGGGTGGACATGCCCCAGTGTTTTTCACCCGTTCCACCTTCCAGTGCCCCTTAATGCCCACGCTCTTGAATATTATTAATAATAATAATGATGGCATTTGTTAGGCACTTACTATGTGCAAAGCACTGTTCAAAGTGCTGGGGGGGATACAAGGTGATCACGTTGTCCCACGTGGGGCTCACAGGCTTAATCCCCATTTTACAGATGAGGGAACTGAGGCTCAGAGAAGTTAAGTGACTTGCCCAAGGTCACACAGCAGACGTGGGGGAGCTGGGATTAGAACCCATGACCTCTGACTCCCAAGCCTGGGCTTTTTCCACAGAGCCATGCTGCTTCTCCTGAATTATTCCTGAATTTATTACTTGAATTTTTATTCTCAGAAATTCTAACCATGAAAAACTGATTTTCAATTGGGGTGATGGGAAAGACAATTTTACAATCTTCATCACTGATCTCACCTAGCAACATTTATTTCAAACACTCCCAGAACACACCTCTTTAAACTGTCCCGCTCCTCCTAATGCTGGGTCTTTTCAAAACAAATGAATGTGTCCCTTCTCCTATTGATAAAAGCAATAACAACTCAATAATGGCATTGGGCCTTCTTAAACCGTACTTTATCACAGTCACTTTCCTCACTCCTGTCAAGATAAGAAGGGACATCCACACAAGCCGATAATGATGATAAATTTTCCTTTTTCTTCCATATCACATCTGAAAAATCACGATCATCAGCTCTGCTGTTTTTCCAAGTGCTATTTTCATTACTTTCCTTTTTGTATTTGCAGTGAATTATGAAGTAATGAAACAATTTCCCGACTTGCTGTGCCTTTTCTAGCTGAGGGGCTTCTAATGCTTCAGCCACAGATTACTTTTCATTTTGCGGGCATTAGCTATTAGAGAGCCGGTGTTCACTGATTCATAACTACAGCTTGATTTACGCATTTGTATTCAGGATCTCTGCCCTTTAAATCAAAATGTATCAATGTATCGAATGGGCAGCCCCGGCAAAATTCCAGAATCAGTACCAGCCAAACATCGAAAGCTACCAGCCTTAACTGTTGTGTGCAAGCTGTTCCATTCTGTCCTCTTTACGGTAATTACCCAATGGGGAAGCAGGAATCAAAGACAAATATATTTACGATAATAAACGGAATAGCAACAGACCTAAAAGCCTTTTATGCTTGAAGAGCTTTTCAGAAATCTTTGGAATTGGGTAGACCCCCTCCTTCCACCTAACATGTAGCAGTGACAAACATCGACGTTGAGTAAAAAGATAAGCCTGACTAACTAGACAGGGAATGGCTTTGGAAGGCATACTGTGCTTAAGGGGGCTATACCAGGCACGTTGCCTAGCATACCAGCCCCTGGCCAAACAGGTTCTGGGCCACGGGCATTTGGGCGGCACTGCAGCTTTGGACAGTGCTTCTATAATTAATTCATTCATTCAATCATATTTATTGAGCGCTTATTGTGTGCAGAGCCCTGTACCAAGCGCTTGGGAAGTACGTCGGCAACATATAGAGACGGTCCCTACCCAACAACGGGCTCACAGTCTAGAAGGGGGAGACAGACAACAATACAAAACGTGTAGACGGGTGCCAAAATCATCAGAACAATTAGAATTATAGCTATAATGCACATCATTAACAAAATATATAAAATAGTAAATATGTACAAGTAAAATAGAGTAATAAATCTCATCTGGCCATTGTCCCTTTTGTGCCCCCACCTCCCACAGGGGCCCCAGATACCATGGGGCATGCTCTGTAGGAACTCAGACCTGCCATTGGCATAGCTAAGGCTTGGCCATAACTGATTTGGCCTCCGGACTGGGAGAGGTGGGTTCCCTTTAACGCTGAGTTTTGTTTAAATCCAGTCTCTGGATATTTCCAAGATCCTTAGGCAAAGTGAGGCCTTCCCTGGGAAGGAGCAGTAGCCCTACAGTCATCTGAACTAGTTGTTCCGGGTATCACAGAGGTGTTTCTCCACACACATGGAAATACAGAATATCTGCTTGGGAAAATTAGTATCGACAAGAACAACTCCAAAATCATGTAGGCCCTCTGTGGTCTGAGGTCGTGGTATTATGGGTCTTTTTTGAAACAACTATATTTCCAAGTGGCACATAGGTTGTAAGCTTGTTGTGGACAGAAAATGTATCTGCTAACTCTGTTGTATTGTACTTTCCCAAGGGCTTAGCACAGTGCTCTGGACATAGTAAGTGCTCAATAAATACTGCTGATGGATTAATTGGAAGAAATAGCCTACTCTGTTTGTAAAATTACAGCAAGGAGAAATTTACTGTTCAAGCTAATGGGCCTACCTGTCACGTGGTTTTAGACTCACTTCCAACCCTCCCATTGCCTGTTATTCATTTGTCCTCTCTCTTGTCTTTAGGCATATAAAGAAGCAGGCTTGGTTAATTAGGCAGCCCCTTCCACAGAATGCCAGCCATTTAGCACACGAGGCAAAGATAATAAATCTCAGGATTGCACTAATACTTTTCTCTGCCTTGTTCCTTTCAGATAAAGACACTTGGCAAAGTGCTGCTTAATAACTGCCTAAGAATTCCGAAACCATAGTTTATCTACAGGCATAGACATGGATCCAGATTTTTACAGCAATGAAAATTAAATAATGATAGCTCAATGGCATAGGGTTGGTACTTATTTCCAAAGAGCTCAAATATTCTCTTGAGTTCTGGAAGTGCACTCAAGGATAGTTGAAGTGTGACTGAGCCTGTAAAACAGAGCAAACATTTCTTCAAAGACAAAACACAAACATGCCTAACTACACCAAAAGGCCACAATGTCCACCTCTCTTCTATTTTAAAGAACTTAGTTCTTGAGGTGGAATGAATGAGTTCAGCATTCAGAAATAACAGACAATCTATCTTTTTCTCCTAAGTGCTTCATACACTGCTCGGCACACAGTAAATGCTCAATAAATATGATTGATTGATTGAACCAATTCGGCAGGAAGGACACAAGCAGCTGCAGCATAAACCTCCACAGAACATTGAGATAGCTGTGGTTGCTGTTATAGCTGTGTGTTGAACTCTAAACCACAAGCCTCTTTCCTTCTACAATCCAGCCTGCACACTTCACTCCTTCTTCACACCTTCTCAGTGTGCCCCAATCTCACCTGTCTTGCCACTGACCCCTGGCACATGTCCTGCCTCTGGCCTGGAATCCCCTCCCTGCTCAAATCTGATAGACAATTACTCTCCCCACTCCCCCCACCCCCATAAAGTCATTTTGTTAGTAAGTTTGGTTTTGTTCTCTGTCTCCCCCTTTTAGACTGTGAGCCCACTGTTGGGTAGGGACTGTCTCTATATGTTGCCAACTTGTACTTCCCAAACGCTTAGTACAGTGCTCTGCACACAGTAAGCGCTCAATAAGTACGATTGATTGATTGATTGAAGGCATATCTCCTCCAAAAGGCCTTCCCAGACTAAGCCCCATTTTTCCGCATCTCCCACTCTTTTCTGCGTCACTCTGACTTGCTCCCTTTGCTCTCCCCTACAACCCCCACATCAGTCCCATAGCCTTTATTTGTATAACTGGCATTTTATTTATTTGTATTGACGTCTGTCTCCCCACTCTGGACTGCGAGCTCGTTGTGGGCAGGGAATGTGATTGTTTACTGTTGTACTGTACTTTCCCTAGCCCTTAGTACAGTGCTCTGCACATAGTAAGCACCTAATAAATACGATTGAATGAGCGAATGAACAAGCAGTCTGAAAATGTGCTGAAAACAGTTTAACAGTTTTTCTTGTTTGATCTTTCCTGGTGTGTCTCTTTTAGTCCAGTCTCCCCACTTTTATTCTTAGACTGTGACTTCCTCAAAGGACCACCACCTCAGTCCAACTCTCACCTGGGTATTCTTTGCATACAGTCTTTAAATACAGTAGGCCTTCAACAGAAACTAGTACTACAACTACTAGGGATGATACTTTCAAAGGTTCATGCTGGAGACAAAACCTGACTAATGATGTGAGTTCTTAAAGTCAAAGCAGGTATTGGTACCGCTACAGA